>NC_090885.1:28887074-28889574 GCF_036669925.1 Montipora capricornis
ACCTCGTCATTCTCTTCCTCTTTCTCGCTGTGTAAATGAAAAAAGTCTACGTTAAAACTACTATTAAAACTGGCCCGTTTGCATCGCCTCTCAATCAAACAAACATTCACGAAATTTGATGTCTTCGAGTCAACGGAACGTCAAAGTAGGTGAGGCACTGTGAACAAAAGACAACTCGATAAAGTTTGCTGTATTTGCTTAATATCTTTGTTTCGTTTTCTTTAATTAGCAGCGAGTTATCCGAAAACTAGGGGCTACTAGGTGTTCTACCGTTAGTTCATAAGCTAACTTCTCGCCACTTTTAGTTTCGTATGTAATAAGCTTTTTTGACACATTTTTCGCTATTTAAACTCATCATTTTTTGCACAACGTTCAACTTTTCTCTGGGATCACTTTTTGGGGGGTTTTGTCGCAAAGTCGAGTTTTCTTCATCGTCTTAGTCGGGCTTCATGTTCTATTTTCGCACACTGCAACGAAAGTGACAGATGTTCTTCGTCGTTTTCAGGCCCTAAATACCTGACATGTCCATTGGTAGATCCTCTTTGATGCAATAGTTCTCTCACCTGTTATTTCCCTCACTTTCAGCCTCATCAGTTGAAGAGCCATTGTCATTTGTTGTCGATTCTTTTTCATTGCTTGGGGTGGCGGACTTCATTCGCGAATTGGAGCGCACAGTCCTAGAAAAAAAACATAGCAACGTAGTTAGAAAATCGAGTTTACCTTGTGCGTCTGCTTTTGCTAACGGCTCTGATCATAAAACCCTCGTGGGCAAGTTACTTCCCTAGTCCCCAAAAGAAAGATCGTAACCAATAATGAAACAGCTTAGCAGTAGTTGCAAAGAAGCTTGCAAAAACTCACATCGACCGGAATTGTCTTTCGTGACATTCAGTTTCTCAATGTGCGGCACCTTAATTGAATACATAATTGATAAAACTTTCGGTACACCAATTACTCTCACTCATGAAACGGTTTGATGTGTGAAATAAATCTCAGGGTTTGATAAAGTTAACAATAGCGCTCCGATGAAAGGCAGGCCGCGCTCTTCAATTATAAATAAAAGAACTTGCCGGCTGAAGAAATATCCAGCCTCAAAAGCGGCTTCCCACATGTAGAGGCTAAAACTGTCGATTTTCAATGTGAAATAACCAGAACTTTCAGAACTGAAGGACTACAAAGTCAACATTGGTTTTGAATTGATGTGTCTTCAAGAAAGGCCATATGCTGACAGTAATGATTTCCAGCAGTTTGGGCGAAAAATGTGGCCTCCGCGGTCATCTCATGCAGTTGTCAGACGTTTCCATGACAGATCGCGTACAGCCATTGTCTTTTTTTGTCAAAGCCATGCGTAGTTAGTGATAATAGCGCTATATAAATGTTTTTTGTCATTATTCGTAGCTCTCAAGGCTAATGTTATCGTGTCCATACCTTGGCAAGAAGATGGGTTTTGTCTGTAAATGATCCTTAACTTCTGTGGAAACCTCTTCGCTGCCAACAAACTTCTCCACATATTCATTCCACTTTTCCACCTCCACCGGATCCTCTGAGTGGGAATCATCTGTATCCAGCAACTCAAGACTCAGCCGGCAAATGTTCTTATCCTTATGCTGTTGACAAGTCAGGCGAGTGGTAAAAAAGATTGCTTTTGAAGAGCGCGAGATTTTAACGACTATAGGTAAAAGTTAACTCATCATAGTTTTGGAAAATAACCGCAAGGAGAATAATTTAACAGCAATCAGCTGCTTCCTAGTCCACATCAGCCGGCTCTCTCAAAAGCCGCTAAAAGGAAAATTCTTGCGATGGTTATTGGTATTACTTCACATATGAATAAAATTAACTTTCAGAAGCCACTCAGTGCACTAGGAGTTTACACCACACTATTTGAAAAATTTTCGAAAACATTGTACATCTCTTTTAACTTACAATGACGACTTTATAACAGTTTTCATCGGACAACAGGGATTCCGCTCTCTTCTGATAAGCTGCTTCTCCAGGTGCGCGAGTGTGCTGAGTGGCCGAGCTTCCTCCAGTCGCTAGGTTACCCTGCTCCTGCTGGTACAACTCAGTCACCTGACTACATATCTCGTCTGTTACAATGTTGTGGAGCTAAGAGAAAACACAAGCATACAAACGTCATATCCTTCTTTCGGAAATAAAAAGTCGTACACGCCAAATAAGACTTCTCCCACACCATGATTTTCAGAGTTCAAATCTGACATTTCACTTGGAGCCAGGAATTTGACATTTAAACTTTGTTGTCAAATCGGCTACCCAAGTATTTCATAGAAATAATTCCTTGTTCCAAAAGCGTTCGGATTTATATTAGGCCTTATCGTATCGTTATTCATTTTAAAATTTAAAAAAGTATTACAACGCCTTGAATATTTTGAATGAAGTATACAAAGCCTTGTGGACCTCGTAACCTAACTTTGCACACGAGGTCTCTTTCATCCTCCCCATCAGTAAGGCTAAACTAGTGTACCTGTCGAACAATGTTCTGAAC
>NC_090885.1:28902074-28924574 GCF_036669925.1 Montipora capricornis
CATGCTGGAGTAACACCATTACTAAATCCAATGTGTGTGAACAGGGTAAGTGCTGGGGTATCCACAGGCTTCCACTGTGGCCAGCTAGCCCCTGGACAGAAAAGCACTACATTGACAGTAATCAAACATAAAGAACATGTTCAAAAATGACAAGTAGTGAAACAGTTGTAACAGTGAATCTAGAATAAAACCACTCAATTTATTTTGACACTGTTTTTCCTATCAGGATATCAGGAAAATGGTTGTATTGCCAACAATCGGAAATACCTTATATGTGCCACTTAAATGGCTAACACTTCATCCTAAGCACTCGTGTTGCCGATTCATGAGTGGAAAGAAAAATAATAGTGGGTGGGATGGTGTGGAATGGCATTATAATCAAAACAACTTCTCAAGGTGGTTAATTTCTCATTGCTGCGTGGAAACTGTGATGACAGAAAAAACCAAAAGGCATTTGACAACTGAAGAGAAGACTGCTAAACTTTGTTTTACTCTTATTTGACTAAAGAAAGGCAATATATGGTAAACAAAGAGGAGCACAAAACTAATAAACCAAATGAATGCATGTACATGTAGCTAAAGTGAAACAACAAGAGTGGACTGTATGACAAAGCGTGACACAAAAATGCAATCTTCTACAAGCTTACAACATGTATGTCAATGCGCCCTAGGGACAAAGACAAGTCAAACAAACAAGACATTAAGAGTGGGGTATCTACCTTTGAAGCTTTTTCTGTATGGCTTCTAAGACTCGGATAGTAGAAAGATTTGATTCCAACACTACATCCAACTAGCAATTGAAAAAGAGCTGGAATTAGTGCCATTTTGCAAAACAGCAAAATAAAGGCAAAAAGCAAAATGACAGGATTTAGTGAGAACACACCTCAAATCTTTCATCTTCACACCTAAAATTAAAAGACAAATCAGAATAAGGTTTTCACAAACCCACAAATCAAATGCTATAACAATAATAATTAGTTGGTAAATTTCAACAGAGCAGACTGACATCCAAATGCCTTCCTGCCCTGATAAAAAAAGAGGATGAACAAAATAGCCTTTTTGAGAGAACTTCAACATCAATTTTTCTCTCTCACACTCCTGCATTCTTTACGATACAATTAACGTGCTTGAGATTGTTAACAAATGCAGCCTTAATTATACATGTAGCACCTAGGCTTACTGCAAACAACAAAATACCATTTGTTGAAGATATCCACTTATGTCATTTCATGGCTGTCTCAGCAGCAGCCAGAAAAAGAATACAACAGCTTCAAATTCTCAACTATCCAGAGGCACCAAAAGTGAATTCTTCAAAGACTAAGTGAAGTTTACCTAAATATATACTCTTCATATTGAGTTTTTCTTGTCCCAGGAAAAGGGGTGTCTTCTGACCAAGAGGGAAAAGACACCCAGGTGTCATTGAGAACTTCTCTACAAAGAGCTGTACGACCACTGCACTTGGGCTGAGTGTAGCTTTTGGGAAGAGCTCTGTAACTTGTACCATATCTTTTACACGAAGAATAGTCTGTAAAGAGCATACGGCAAAGAGGTTGAAGCAAGAATATCTATACCTATATAGTTGCCAGTTTTCCTTAGCCTGACCCTACTGTCAAATCGCAGAGACATCAACCTTGCACCAATGGAAACAAATGCACGTGCACTGCATTGTTGCTAAGCCTCAAGTGGTTGGGGTCAGGATTTACAACTTAAATACACTTACAACTAAAATACATTACTACCATGCATAACAGTTGTTGTATTCTGGTAAGAATAATTCAAGCCTTAAATTAAACACAAAAATTGCCAGCACTGTCATACCGATTTCGAGGTGGTGCAATTCTCCTGATGTTCTTTCTTTGAAGCTTGCCACACTCTCCATGGGAGAGGAGTCCTTGTAACCAAGAAATTCCTTGAACCACTGGAATAGCTCCGGGTATTTTCTGTGAAGGAAACATTATTTTCAGTACAAAACATTTTTCAAGCTCACATTACAAAAGTTATGTTATTTTGTCCATCAAGCTAACATTCTTTTTTTGCATTGGAGAATGCAAAAGCTGGGATATATAATGGTGGGCCGATGATCGATTATAATTGAAAGTTGATCGAAAAGTTCAAGCGACGCGACAATTGATTTTGCTTTTTTCATAATTGATTGTCGCCGAAAAATTAAAAATTTATTGGGGACAAATAAAAGTATTAAAATCAATAAAAATGTTCCTTAATATCTTGTGTGAGTTGTCTTTTTCATGGACTCCTAACTTCTAAGTCACAACAGCAGATATTATCTAAGATTGACTGTGTTTACCTGGCGGTACCCTGTTCGCTGTGTTGTTGTCACTTCAAATATTTCACGCTTATTTGAAAGATGTGGCATGCTAAGCCGCTTTGTATTTCGTAAACAACTGAACCAAAACATAAATTACAAGCTCACTGTTTCGCGTTTGTAGTATCACTACCGTCCAAAATAAGTTTTGAAATAGATCTCAAATGTATTTACAAATCACCAGAGGAAGATAATGTCACCTCTGATCCAAGATGAACAATTGTTCGTTTTGGCTTGAAAATGTTTGTTTCGCTCTCCCCAATCTCTCCCCAATTCCCAGTGTCCTCTCTCAGACATGCCTCGCTTACATGTTGCTGACAAGTCCAACATGGCGGCTAAAATGGACGAGTTGGAGATCTTTCGCTATCCTGGAAACGCCAGGTCAAAAGTGTGGGAATATTTTGGTTTTCATCAAGTGAAGAAAGGGCCCACTTTGACGTCTATTTAGATGAAAAATATGTGGAATGCTTATCGGTAGATATTTCCGATTATAATCGATGATCAATCGGTTGGGGCAATCTGATTATTTCTGATGATCGAATGTGAAATCTCAACCGATTCCCACCACTAGGGATATATGCTTTGTGTGCTTTGGGTTAATAAAGGAAATTCAATCGTGCAAATCAAGATTGTTTGGTCTTCAAGATAATTAGAAAAAAGAACAAGACCCATGGTGAAAACCTGTGACATGACAACAACAAAGATGGAAGTGCAGAGAAGAAAGATGATAATAAACACATCAAAAATGAACAATAAAAGTCAAGGCAGTTCAATTTACTTACCCAAGGAAGTTAGCTGCTAACTGCACAAGTTCTGCTCTTGATATTACTTCTTGGTTAAACAGGACAAGACAACGAAGGAAATTATTGTAAAGTTCAGCATTTTTAAGAGCTTTCCTCACCTGAATGGATAAAATGTAAAATGAAAACATCAGAATTCTTTCACTGAAAATTTTTTAGTCAAAATATCTAGCATCCAAACTTGTGAAGTTTGCTAGTGTTAAATTACAGGACAGACATCCAAAATTCCTCCAATACCTTTTCAAAGAATGCAAACTCTGAAAAGGTTCCAATTTTTTGTGCTTCTGCCAAGGTAACATCTTTGATAGCACTTCTTGATTTCTTCTATGCCAAGAGACAAACAGGAATGCAAAAATAGATCAGGAAAGGGCAAATGGAAGTTTCATTCACATCTTAATATACATGTACATTAGCAATATCTCTACACTTCTCTCCTTTTTGAAATAACCGCAAAATAACTTCATTATCAGCTCTTTCTCATTTCTGTGGGCAATAAGGCAAGAGAATGTGAAAAATTGAATGATCACCCAGAAAACAGGAGTAACTGAACTGGGGTGAAAATGTAAAAAGATAAGAGTACAAGTGACACTATTAGATTTTGTGGTTAATACAACGTACATGTATGTTGGTTTTCCAGTTCAAGAAAACACATTGTGTTTGGGTCATCGACTTAACCATAATCTAAAACTGACTGGATGATGTTGAATTTCAGTTCTAAAATGTACAAAAACTGACAACAATTTCTAGCAGCGAGGGAATCATAATGAAAATGCCAACCTTAGCTTGAGGATGAGTAGGAGACGACGAAATGCTGTTCGAATTTCTTCGAATCTGGTGTGCAATGCGCTTTGATGAATTTGGACCCACTGAAAACAACAATAACAAAAAAGATCTTGATGGGGCTATGTCATGCAAAACGATGTAATTTCATGACACTCAAAATGCCCAAAACGTAGAATCAAACACTGCAACAACCTCTTAAAATTGTTGAACAACATAAAAGAAACACAGCAAAAGGAAAGAGGAGCATGGATGGACACAAATGGACAAGATTGAAACAAATTGCATTTAGGCAATCTTGAAAAAGTCTGCCCAAGGTTTTTCAAGTTCATGGCAAATGGCCTAGATAAAGGTAGTTTTTGCTCAGAATCATTATCTTTGCGATGTAACAATAACTTTATCAGCAAAGGAATTTACATTACCATCACGGGCACCCAATGAGAATATAATTCTAAACCACTTAAAAACATAGCTTTTTTAAATATAATTATTCTAGTATTTAAACAGTAGATATAGGCATATTTTTATCCCCTAAAAATGTTTCATCTGTTTGGATTTCCTAGCTGTAAGTCTAGTGATCCGAAAATTATAGGGATCAAAACTTACCTTCAAATTCTAGGTGACCTTTTTAGGGTAAAAATTCGTTTGAAATGGGCAAGTATACCATTTTTTAGATGTTCGAAAATCCTAGAACAGGCAGGCAAGCAAGAAATTTACAACAAATGATCCGAAAATTCTAGACCTCAAATCATCTTCCAAACAGATATCTTCCGAAAATTGACGTTGGGTGCCCAGGGCTGTACCATTTTCAAGTTTTAAACTTGTGATTAACTAAAGATTTCCTGTAAACACCCTACAATAACATAACATAGCCCCTTCAACTCCAAGTAAGAAGTAACCATTCAACTTTGTTATTTATTTTGCAGGTTAATTGGTTCTTTCGACTACCTGCTGGTTTTTTTGCAGGAGGTGCATATTCATTTCTTGCTGAAGATAAATGAGATTGTAGTTTACTTGATGACAGTAAAGCCTGGAAAGAAAGGATATAGAAGAGAGATATCAATGAATGACACCACAGCACATTGTGAACTTATAATTGAAAACAAAGACATACTATTCTCTTCTCAAGTTTGAAAGCAAGATAAAAGGGACATACAGTAATGCATTTGTACTGATAACACAAAAAACAAACCCCAGGCATTGTTGCAGCACCATTTGCATCAGGAAGGAACTGACTGAATTCTTGAAGCAAATCCTCTTGATTTTGGAACAACTGGGCAACTTGTTTATAAACCTTCAGTGTTGAACAAGTTGAAAATAATTAAGTGGAACTAATGAGCTATATTAAAACCAAAAGGAAAAGTTGATACAGCAGTTTTCAATAAAAACTGTTTGTCCACCAACAAAGGTAAAACTGCATACCTCATTCGCAAGTTTAGCCTCTCTCATATAAATCTAAATGAAAAAAAGAAACAAAAACCTTGAAACGCCAACCAAACCACTCAAATAGTAGGCAAAATCTGATACACGATCACCTGCCTTATAAATGCAATTTACCTCTTGTTCAGAGAGAGGGGTTCCCTGCATGGCAGCCTCCTTGATATTTTTCTGCTCCTTTTGGTATGTGTGAAGAATTTCTAAGAAAGCCTTATAGATGTCAGGCTGTCCTTGGAATCGATTCTAAAAAAACAAAGTTCCAATCAATAGTGTGAAAGGCAACACAAAAAGACATTACTTTTGACCTTTACCTTTATCTTATTAACATAATTAATGGCATGGTTGAACTCCACTGGCTGTTGACCCTGAAAAATAAAAATAATATTGACAAGACTGAAACAAAAATTTCAACCACTATAAGACATCTTAACAACGTTGCCATAAGTTGAGCGACGAACTTTGAAAAAAATCATAACTACTTTAAATCAGGATAAATGTAATAATATTTAGGCAAGGTTAATCTCAAGCCGATACAATATGCAGCCTTTTCATGCCAAATGGGCATGCCTTTACTTTGGGGGTGCCCTGGAATCCAGCAAGGCTTGCTTGTGGATGGCCATGCAATTTTTGCAAATCACTGTGGATTCACTAAGCCCCATCCTTCCAGTCCAGAGGCTACTATAGCTACCGTAGGTCGTGGAGGTGAGTATCTGATCAAGTCAGGGCTCAAAGTTAACGACCAAATGGTTGCACATGCAACTAAATTTTTGTTTGTGCGCCTAAAAAATCATGGGACATCCCACCAACTCGCCTATCCGCGTTGGTTTCCCACCATATTTCAACTCCCCATGTACACGAGGAGACACGACTCCACACTCTTTAAATCCAGCGGTATTCTTGTCCTCATGTAAGAAGTGCTCACATCCCTATGTATATATATCATGTGTATATATCACGAATGATGTAGATCTATAAAGACATGGACATTAGCAGTCATACTGTGTATGTTATCAAGCATCTTGATGTGTTTAAAACTCGATGGAAAGTATTGTGAATCATGATGTGTATTTATCTGGAAACTTGATGTAAATATTGCTAAAGAATCTTGATGTAAATATATGTCAGATAATCTTGATACAGGTGTAGCATCCTTTAACATGTAAATATGAGCTTTGATATTTATATGGGAAACTTTGATGTACAGTGTATGTATAACAGTCTTGATGCACATGTACAACCACTTGATTATGTATGTCATTCTTATTGCATAAATAGAACATCTTAATGTTTTGTCCCTTTTTAACAAGCATAGCGGTGGTTCCCGCTTGCAGGTGGCAAGGGATGCCACCCTGTAGAGCCTGGATCATCACAGGTCCCTTCCTGCTAACTCTAATTTAAAGGCACCAGTTCCCAAGCTGATCAATTGGCATTGAGTTTAAAGGTGTACCTGTCCTTGCTGAGCTGTTGGAGACTGTAGAGGCTGTTGTTGTGGTTGTTGGGGTTGTTTTGGCTGAGACTGTTGTTGTTGCTGTCCTTGGTGGCCACTAGACTGATGGGTCTTTTTACAAACCAATAAACGAGAACAGTTATTGTAGAATTTACAAAGAAGTTTGACTACACTGATTGATATGGTCAGAAAGAAGTGTCTGATCAGAAGGCAGGAGTAAAATGCAACATGCAGCATGCCAGGTTTAAAGCTAAGCATACCAGATGACAACTACTTCCAATGATTGAAAAGAATTGGCAAGGAAAGTCGTAGGTATATCCCATTTATCGCTAAAAAGTTTTACTTCAAGTCTACTGGAGAAAAGAGATTTTCTGCAACTAAATCAAGCTAGAAATCATGCCTAGCATTTGAACTATAATACAAACATTTAAGATCAATCAGTGAAAGGGGCAGGCATCCACACGTTACATTGCAAATGCTAGGTACCACAACTTTCCACTGCATACCCAAGCTTAAGCCAAAAAGATGGGAGGTTCATTCAAAGGCTAGCCAACAGGTACAAAAAACAACTTCATGCCACTGCAAATTATTCTTGGTTTGCACTCATGCGATTAGGCGGCCATGTAGGTGTACAAACCAAAAGCAAAATGTCACTTGCGTTTTGCAGAATAATAGAACCAAATTCCCAAAAAGACTTTTTCACTATTATTCAGTACACCAACATGGCTGCCAATGAGGTAAGGTGCAAGTCAAGGATTGTGTTGTTATGCGCAACTTAAGTTTACTCACAGGATGCTGATTTTGATTAGGTTGAAGGATGGTTGTGATCTGTGATTGTCCATTTGGAGCTGTGACTGACACAGTTCCTGGGTCACTGGCATGCACTTCAATCTTGTACCCAGGAGGGAGGAATGTATTGAAACCCACAATAAGTTCAGGATGACCCTTGAAGAGCGACGAAACTCTGCTAATGACGCCTGGAGTGTCGATACTGGCAAACAGGACAAAATATGTATGTTATCATGTTAGCTATTTAAGCAATCATGGGAGAAATGTGTTACAAGTATTAATTTTGGATGTGCAATAAAAATAGTAAATAATACAATAGCAGCCACAACAAAATTACTTTGAAAACTTCAGCTAATCCCACCACTTTCTAATAGTATCACAATTCTCTGAAACAGTAAGTACTAAAGGAGGGTACTGGTACATTTACAAGGCAAGAGGACCTGAAATTCTTTGCCTTAAGCCTTAAGAAAACTTAGTCACAATTCTGGTTTCACCAGAACATCTCTCCCATAAAGATGTACCTAAGCAAAACAAACCAATGGTTAAAGGGAAATGAATATTTTTTCCTGTACCAAGTGGCAGCACACATACATATAAGAACAAACATATATAGAAGCAGCATGCATACATATATTTGTAATATTAGAATATCTGCAAGCAATAGAGAACAATGGTTCAAGTAAAATGGATAATTAAAACTGCTATATTTTACCTTTGAGATTTAAACTCTTTCATGATATCCAGAAAATCATTGTAAACCTGAGGTTGGTTACCAAACTGCAGCTTGACTTGGTCCAAATATGACAGAGCATCTTCAACCTTGATGAAATTAAGATACCGTGAACACCCGGAGATAATCCTCACCTCATGGCAAAAAATTGTCACTAGAAATCAGGGGGGTGGCTTATCTGTGGGAAAACTTGAAAAAGGCTGCTTCCCGTATACAGTTTTCTATCTTCGTGTCCGATCTAATGCCTGGTTACTAAGCTAGGAATGTTCAACTCACATTCTTGTTGTAAATTATGCAAAAATCTATGGAAAAACTGCGTCGAATGAAGAAATTTCCTGTCAACAAATACAGTAACGCTCAGAAATATATTAACCGAAAAATGTGCACAAAACATGTATATGTGCGTATAAACATACGTGTATATGCATATACCAATACACGGGTCTGACTCATTAGCTTATTGTTTTGCCATTGTTTTAAAGAATAACCTGGCAGTACTAAAATAGTAGACAACAAAGAACTAAATGATAAAGACGCACGTTTGTAAACAGTTGTCATGTTTGGAATACAACAAACTCGTTCCCAGGGTCTCTCTTCTCTGCCTCCATTGTCGTTGAGAGAAGACCCTGGTTCACGCTGGTCACGTGTCTCCCAGAATCTGGGAGGTTGGCGAAATGTGTGTTAGGGGATGGGTGGCAATGTAGGCTTTGTTGACATTGCAAAGAAGGGAATCAGCACGCAATTGATTTTGTGGCCAGATAACCATTGACAAAACGTTTGACAGCAGTATTTTATGTACTACACATATGGAACCCGATGTGAAAGAAAAAAAGTTGTGGTCAAATCGACGCCACAGAAAATATCCTCACGTTATTCAAGTTTTCATCCGTGTGAAGGTCCGGATCAACGAAGAATGCTAATAGTTTGCGACAATTTTCAAGGAAAGAAGATTTTGTCGTGCAAGAAAACAAGCGAAACGGTTATCCATGGAAAACAAACATGTTCAGCGATCAGCCGGTGTGTTGTTATTTAAGTTCTGGAGTCACATATCGACCTCAAATCCATCAAATCAAACTGTATTTGCATGTGCAGGTATTTCATTTTGTTCTTTGATTTTCGTTTTTCTTTCGAAAGTTAAACAACGTGATTGCTAAGGTCGCAATCTTGTACAGCGAGTTGACAGTTTGACTTATGATATTTATATTTCAACAACTTTGTGTAAATTGTCGATGTCGTTAAGATTTTTTTTACCACTGCACCGCGCTTTAATAGCGTGTATATTTTTAGTCGCAGTAAAATAAAAGAGACATTTTTATCAAGCAAACGTAGTGTTTGGTGTATTCTTTTATGTTAGTGTTTGTTCTGAAGAAGCAACTTTGGCTACTAACGAAATAATTTTTTTTTAAAGCGAACGTCAATCGCCGCTCGACATTGAAGTCGTCTTGTCGATCACAAAAGCTCTTGCTTTTAGTTTGACCGCTTTTGTGGGAATTCATTCCCTGTGGGAATATAACATCAGCTCTTTTGACCTTTTTATTTTAGAAATGCCTTGTTAAACGAATATTTTTTCGCCCAGGTGCGGTTGCGGGATCAAAATATAACGAAAACACTACTCTAGTGGAAAAATGTTTGTCGACTAGTGCCACGTGACCAGCGTGAACCAGGGTCTTCTCTCAACGACAATGGAGGCAGAGAAGAGAGACCCTGGGAACGAGGTTGGGAATACAAAACCCACGCACAGATGTTTCTTTCATCTTCTGTTGCGAGTCGAATGCAAATTTTGATAGATTGTGGTTTAGGCATTCCCTTCTACTTTGACGCCTAAACCAGCCATACTTAGTGTTTTAATCTGTCTAACGCCAGACGATCTTACTTGTCAATGGGGAACCCCCAGGAGTCAATGGGTTAAATACCACAATTGATGCCTGCTTTCAAACCTAGCAGTACAAACGCTGGTGACATTGCTCAATAAAGTTAATGCGAGCGAGAAAACTAAAACCGCAATAGTTCACATGTGTTGAAGACTTGTCAGCGCATGTTGAGGGACTTGACACTTAAAAGTTCATAGACCTTTTGGGAAGCGTATTCATGAATATTCGGTTAGAAATCCGCTAAATGATATGTGCATTTAAATGCCGAACTTAAGAAACATTTTCCTTTTCGTTCTGAAACGAAACATTGAATTGCGTTTGCTTGTTATCCACTTAATTCGCAAGGCGAAGCAACTCCCAAGTTTGTAACATGATAGCTTTGCAATAATTTATGTAAATTTTCTGTTTATATCGGCTTGTAGCTTTTTTCAGATCCAAAAGGTCTTTGTTTCACACATTAATGAAACAATAGAGGAAATTTATGGTACTGAATAACAAAGGCAAATTAGATGCACATGTATTTGCATTCAAGCGCGTATGTTTATGTGCATGTGTGTGTATAAACTGCGTATGTGCAGTTAACGTACATCTGAGGGGTACTGAACCGGAAAAAGATCAATGATTTGTCAGAGTTGGTAGAAATGATGTTCATTATATTAAAGTGCTAAAATTGTGGGTAAGACTTTGAAGTATTTTCTGTTTCGATGCCAATAGTGAGTTTACATTCAATGCTCAAGGAAGCATCTATCTACTGAATCAACGAAGAAGTTAGTGCATGCTCTAGTTACTAGTAGAATTGAATGACTATTGCAATAGTTTATTATATGGTTTGCCGCAAACACAGTTGTCTAAGTTACAGCATGTCCAAAACACAGCCGCGCACCTAATCCCGCTTTGATCACATATCACCTGTGTTTTTCAGGCTTCACTGGCTGCCAGTACAATACAGAATTAGATTAAAAAGATACTACAGTTGAACCTCGATTATGCGGACTTGTTGGGACTAGACCAAATAGGCCGGATAATCGAGGATCCAGGTAATTGAGAATATGAACATTAAACAAGTCCTGAACAAAAACTGATTAACTTAAGAAAGCAACATTTAATTGACAAATTGGTTCCTCTTTCACCTTTCTCTAATCGCAAATTTATAGACTGTTTATCTTTTATTGAAAGAATGGATCGCTTATGCTTCAAGGACATGATGATCTTGAATAAACATTCGTGACACAGTGCAGCTTGTTTATTTTGCATACCACGGCAAATGAGCCAATAGAGCGTGACATTTCACTTAGCAACAAAGCAACTCACAGCCAATCAGAAATTACTTGAAAGTTCTTCACTAGTTACGACACGTGTGAGCGCTGCTTTTGATTTTTGAAAGCGAAACAAACTAACCTTTACTTCACTTTTCAATGCTGTAGTTTTGAAAAGAATGTGGCTACAGATCTTGATCATGACTAATAAATATTCATGACAAAACTGGGACCAGAGAAAAAGTTCAGATAATCAAGACAGGCCTTCTGATATTACGCGATGGTGCGATTTCGCACAATCGACCTCAAATCGCATCCGATCGCACAATTCACGAAAAATCGCATAATTCACAAAAGGACGCACAAAATTCATAAACTGAAACATAAATCAAGACGTTTCTTAGAAATCCCTGCATAAATACGCCATTTTTAAGATGATTTATCTTGGAAAAAGGCTAAAAAAACCTTTGTCACCTTCGATTTTGTAAACATTCGAAGTTCAAGGCTTTATTTTTCATGTCGGGGACCTGGTACGAGTCACTTCTATTGGTGCAACACAAACACGCCCTTATATACACACCACTGAAATGACACACTTGCCTTCTCTTATAGAAAGAGATTTATGACAAATAAGCGAAGTTGTAAGTTTTTCGGCAAAATGTAGTTTCTTTCGTTGAAAACTGATAAAAACTTACTCATGGATAAGTTTGTTGTGAAAACGCTCGCTTTTTCTTCGACGAAGAAACATTCCGCCCAATCTGACAGCTCACGATCGAGCAAGAAAGTACCTCACAGGTACGCTCCACGTGGACGATGGACTGATGTTTTTCTCGTCGTGCAATATTAGGGCCTTTTATACGAGAGAAAATAAGCCGCGGCTTACTCTGGCCACGGTGTACAAAATACGCAAAAGGAACTATTTATACTATTTATATATATTCCCAGGTCAATATAAGCCGCGGCTTGAAAAAGACGTGAACGTAGATTTTGTACCATTTATACGGGGTGAACATTCGAGTCTTCTGTAAGCCGCGGCTTATTTTCTCTCGTATAAATGGGGGTATGGCCCTATTGTGATTGACCATCTTCGGAAGTTCGTGGTTGACGAGCACCTTGATCATTCATTTGGCATGTTAGCTGTGTCCTTTCAACTTTTAACGTGGTGCACCGGTAGTGCAGAAGACCTCAGATACATAATTACTGTTCCTTTGTGTTCAAAATGTCTTTAGGGCAGCAAAAAAGTGTTTTTCTTAACCTGAAACCTTATAAAACAAGCTCAAAATTGCTGAGAAAAAAATCGCATAATTTACATTATTTATCGCATAATTGGCCTTTCTAATCGCACAATCTGCCCTGAAAAAATCGCATAATTTGCATTTTTTAATCGCACCCTGTCAGAGGGCCTGTCAAGAAATCTGGATAACCGAGGTCCGACTGTAGTAATCACATTTTCAGCTATTCGCAGGCTTGTACAGGAATCCATCAATTACTATACCTATGATCTACTTTGAATCAATTTTTATTTATTTATTTATTTAATTCACTTTGTAGGTTTTTTAGCTCATTTTACATTATTATACTTCTTATAAGTGGGGGTCAGGTGCCTAAAACAACCCTACGGTTGGCCAGGAACCCAACCCCTGCAGGATGGAACCACCCCCATGGCCAGTAGTATCTACAGCCCAGCCATGAGACCCTGCCCCAACGAAGGGATAAACAAAATAATTACAATAAGACAACACATACATGGGCACCAGTCACACTGAAAAACATTCAGTGGAATCCAATCAAAATAGACTAGAGTAAAATAATAGCAACAATAATAATAATAATAATAATAATAATAATAATAATAAATAATGAAAACCATTGAAATAAAGGAATGAAAAAAAAGACACCTGGCAAATAAAATGAGCCGAGATGACTGCAAACATGGCAGACTATAACAACCCCCAACTACCAAGATTTATAAATATGGGAGGGAGGGAGAATGCAATCCCAAACAAACCAGTAACTAAACACTCCGCTAACCACACAGTAAAATACCGCCAAAATGCCTGTGTGATGAGTACACCGCTGCCCGTTGCTAAAGGACCGACCTTAGCAACCGGAGCTGCTGACTGCACGCACTGCAGATAGTGGTGTAACACAATGCTAAGAAAACAACACAACACTAAGACGCAACGCAATGCTAAACAACAATGTCCACAGCAGGGCTTGAAATTAACTTTTTTGCTCAGGTGCCAGCTGGCGACTAATGGGGAAAATTTGGCTGCCAGATCATAAATTTTGGTCGCCAACTTTGCATGCAAGGAAAGCCATAATTCTTAAAAAGCACAAAAAAAAAAACAGCACGAGAAAGACCTCTAAAGCCATTGCTGTTTTCGGCTTTGTCTTTAGTTTGGTGATGGTGTTCTAAGGTTATTTGAAATGGAGCGAAGCACAGTCCATGTTTTCCATAGCAAGGCAAACATGGGTCCTTTATCCTTGCTTTTCACCTCTTCAAAACGTAGTCCTATATTCTCCTACAGCTTGCGTGGCAAGCAACTTACCTTTATCGCAGGTAAACGCAATACTACAATTGCTCGGCCTAGGCCCCCACACAACGACTATGCTCGTACCAGTCTCTGACTGAGATAAAATAAAAGGAGTGGCTCGTATATGGTTTCAGTAGCCTCTAGAATCAGAGGAACTTGGTTTCTTAACATACTTTTCTACGGATATTTATCTCCATTTATCTACGTGTATCACCTTGGGCAGTCAATTTTGCAGGTATTCGCTTTCTAACAGAGGGGACAAGTTCTCCAACCCACTTTACGTTAAGGGTACAGGTTGCTTTTTGAAGGTTCCATGCAAATTTCAAATATGCAACGTCCAGGTTCATTATATCAATATATTATCAATATCAAGTTAGTTCCGAGGAAGTCCTTCGGTAATATGGCTAAATATACGTTTTCAGCATTCACAACTGACGATGGATTTAAATTTTCAATTAACCTTCTTGCTCAAATATTCTTCTTCCGGGCACAAAATTAACGTAACTGGCAAGAAGCATACGGTGTTTAAGTATGCTCACAATCCCATGAAGCCACTAAAACAATATGGCGCCTAGTAAACGTGGTGATCGAAGTATCGAAATACATTTGTGCTATTAATTAACAGTGTGAGAAACCAATTTTCTTGTAGTATTTATACATTATTTTAATGGGGAAAGAAAGGTGAGTCGTGTTCTGGCTACCAGTTCTGAACAATTTCATCATATATAGATTCAAATACAAAAGTTGTCTACTGTTTATCCTGTGTTATCAAACAAAACGTGATTTGCCAGCTGGTGACCAGTTCTGAAAATCTAGTCGCCAGCACTCAATTTTTGGTCGCATCGGTGACCAGTGAGTCGCAATTTCAAGCCCTGGCCCACAGTTATAACGCTTGCTCCTCGTTAACTACCGTATTTACCCGTGTATAAGTCGACCTTTTATGGCCTCAAAAGAAGCTCCAAAAATCGCCCTCGATTTATACACGGGTCAAAGATTTTGAGCCAAGTTCCAGCTAAGTAATTTATTCAATGTTGTCTTGGGCATAACGAATGGGTCAAAGATTTTGAGCCAAGTTCCAGCTAAGTAATTTATTCAATGTTGTCTTGGGCATAACGAATGTAGTGGACAAAAGCTGACAAAAGACTTCAAAATGAATGACAAAAGACTTTGAGTTGAAACGAAAAAGGATTTGTCCAACTCTAAATGTTGAAGATACTCACAAGGACAAATATGAAATAGACACTGGGAATTTTCGTTTTCCAAAGGCGGAAAGCTCTAAAAGGCATTTCTGTCTCTTCAAATAAAACGTGTTTGTTCAACAGCTTAGTAACCTGGTGCCATACCGCATGTTTGCGTGCAAGCATCATCACTTGTGTTGCGTGAAAATGCTGGTTGGTAATGATTGTTTTTTATTCTTTATACAAACCTGGCTGATTTAGATGCTTTTGCAAACTTCGTATTGTTTGGTTTATGAGTTTTGTTTTGTTTGTCATGTGAGAAATTATAAATCAAGGACCAATTAAACCTGCACATTTTCGCATCGTTCGTTCAAAGCCCTTTATCCTTGAAAGACGAAACAGGTTAGTTTGAGGTTTACATGTTCGATTTTCTGAGAACTTTTTCGAAACTCAAGGACAAAATGCCCGCATATACAACAACTGCTGAACCACAAAACTATTAAGCGCTTGAGGCCCTGATTTTTTTGTGTATCCACATTTCCAGAAATCGAAGAATACAAGATTAGTCTCCCACAAACATTTAACAAAGAAATTAAGAAATTGCTTCTTTTGCCATCAAAAATGCGGGGTTGACTTATACACGGGTAAATACGGTAGGTTAAATTGTTTTTCACTACATATAAATTATATTCATGTAACCTGCACAATATGAATATAAATTATTATCATTATTTATTATGAACAGTGGATGAAGAAGACTTCTCAAGACTCAACTTTGGATTTCTTTTGACTTCTTTGAAAAAAACGTTTTTCCAAAATTTGAGCTGCTTAATTCATGGTGCGGTTTATCTGCGGGTGTTTACAATATTATTAGACAACCAGGGTGTACATTTCACATTGTTCTCTGAAAATGAATCCAGACCATTAAAAATCTTCTAGATGCAAGGAGGGGTTTAAATAGGCATGAATGGGTTAAGCTTTGTCATCCTACAAAGCTGGGACATTATGCAAATAAAAACCTAAGTTCAGTAATTACCTTTAACCTTTGAAATTGCTGTTGCTGTCCCTGAGCCTGTGCCTGTGCATGAACCTGACCCTGGCCCTGTAAAAAATAAAAAATTAAAATACTTTCTCTTCTAAACAAAATAAATGCATAAATAGGTAAGAGTTCATATATCTCCTCGAAAGCTTCACTTTAATGGTTCTATGACCCAAGCTGCAAATAAGCGCAGGTCATCGGACATTTGTCCAGTAAATTTGAGGTTTTCACTGGCAAACGATCAGTCTGACCGGACAGGCTGACCAGGGTCTTCTGTTACAATGTGAAATAAGAACACATATTTTAACTCAAGAAAGCCAAATGTGAAGGTGGCATTTTAATACATGGCCGTAAAGCATAATGGCTAAGTTTCATTTTGATTTGTTTTCATTTGCACCTTGCGTTTCGCGTCGTCTTTTGAATAACCCTACACCGAAAATGTAAACACTCCTGTGCATATTTATGCAGTTTACATTTCCAAATTTGTGCAAGGTGACACATTTCAGGATTTGCGGAAATGTATTTTGTTCAACAAGAATGACAAAAAAATGAGCAACAACATAAGAATAGAATGGCAAAATGAAAGCAACAATATTGTCAAAACAGCACTGGGCAGTGCACACATGTTTTGCTCGTTTTCACGGTCACGAAACAAAAAAACAAATTCGAAAACGTTCAATAAAAGAAGCCAACAACTCGAAATGTTGTAAAGACAAATATATAAACCACCTCTCCAATTCTCAGGTCTGTGCAGTACATAGTTTCTGAGTTATTAATTTGCCTAAGCGTTTCACACAATGCCGGCACGTTGGCGGACCGTCCTTGGTCCACCAATATGGCGGCCAGTAATCAACGAAAACACCTGGAGTTTGCTTTGCCCCAAAAGCGCTTTCTTTCGCTCATGAGAAAAAATAATGGTGTATGAACACATCTCACTATGTACTTGAAATGTTGAAAATTCTGAAAATCATAGGAAGAGTAAGTATCATGGTGTCAAGCAACATGACAATTTGGAAATTCAAAATGATGTATATTCAAAACAAAAGACATTAGGGAACTGGAAAAAAGATTTATTGCCACTGGTAGATCATCTTCAACCCTCGTTTAGATAAAAATTCAGAAGCCCTCTCGATTTTCATTTTGCAACACAATGATGTCACTGTGGAAATCTAGACGCCAATTTTTATTTTGCTTAAATTACAATATCAAAAATGTATGCATATACAGCTCAGAGCTGTATAATGTATATAATATGCAATAACAAAAACCAAACAGTACATTTTGTACATTGTAGGTGTTAGCTAACCTGATGATGTCCTGAGGACGGGTTCTGTACATGAGAATGTGCCTGTGGATTTGGTGATTGAACTCTAAAGATAAAGAGGGTAGTAAACACCTTCATCAGTCACAAGCTTGGCATGATTCTTTGAATACTACTAGACCTTGTGGAGGATTCCACAGGACTGAGAATTGTTAGCTTACTTTCAAGGTTGTTGCACTTTTTGCCTTTCTTTTGTACAAAGAGAGGAAAAACTTTGCCATTCTAATAAAGAAATGTGATGCAGAATTGAGAAAGACTTCCCAAGAAATATGGTAGTTGATGAAACATAGAGTGCATTGTCATTACAAGTGGAACAGAATCAATTGACTAGACCCATATCTGCATGAACTCTGGTTTTCCCAATGTCACGGATCGTAAAATGACAAACAAAGAAAAAGAAATGCAGTGGAGATGTCATCTAGAGTATTATTGAATATTTAGGTTAGAGTGATGGCAATGAGTGATAGCAAAGATTCTCATTATGTTCATTCACAAATGTTTGCTCATAAAGTGATCTCTTGTAAAGTTTGCACACCGGCCCATTACTGAAGCAAATGTGAAATCAAAATCCTTTTGCCTGCTGTTAATTGTTTTAATTTTTCCCATGAATAATCTTATCTCAAATAGCTTTTGCTGTTTTCCACACTATTTCCAGCTTCAAACCAGTAGTCACAAGCATGCTTAGCATTGGAATTTCATCCTCTGCAATACACCTTATTCCACAACAGCTACCATTTTAGTATTCTCTTGTTTATTTACAAATTTGCCCTTGTTGCCTCGTTCAGAGTAACATTCTTTTGAATTTTACGTCCAAGAACGAAGCAAGAACGGCTAATTGCAAGCAAACAAATGAATATTGCTATTTTCTGTGGTTCACAGATAAGCAGAAAATTACTGTTTTCATGGTTCACTAAACAAGTGACAGTTACCATGGTAACGAGGCTAGTTCGTCGACAGTTAGGAGCACATGGTTTTGACAGTTCCATTCTAGTCTGGCGCTGCTCCCGCAGTCAAATTTTTATCTTTTTAGTCTCATTACTTTTAAACTTGTGTTTTGTATATATAATAAGCTGCGTTTACAAGCTGAAAATTAAAGCGAGTGAGTAACTGACGTAACTTTTCCCTAGCTCCAACCCTCTGACGTCCAATCCGTCAGTTTGGAATGTGAGTAATAATGTACTGTGACATCCACAACTTATACTCAAAGTAAACAGCCTTTGGATACAAATAAAAGCTTAAAATTTTACCAGACAAGCGTTAAGCAATCATACTTTCAAAATCTGAAGCAAAAAGGGAAGTGATCTTTAGATCAAAGTAGCACATTAATTATAATTACATTTGAACTTAACAGTAGTAATGGAACCATTACCTTCGTTAAGTCTAAAGAGACGAAAACTATTTTAGAAAATGCTTGCTTTCACTCATCTGTGCAATGACAACCCAAAGAAAAGTTTATCAGTTGATACCAGATCAGAGGTACTTACTGAAACCCTGGAGCCGCTGCCATCTGAGCAGCAGCAGGAAATTGCGTAAGCCCACTCAACCCATCCTGTTGAAGCTGTTCATAATTGGTCGTCATGCCAACAGGGGCTGGGGCAAGAACAGGGGGAGGGCGGAAACTCTGCCTGTTTTGACCATATACGCCATCGTGGTCTTCAGGACGGACCCTCTTCATATCTTGCTACACAGCCTCATTCAAACCGTCTGTTATGGCTGAGCCCTTGGCAAAAATCTAAATGAAGAGTGTCATAATGAAACTAAGCTCTTAACAACTGATGAAAGCAATTTAGGCAGTCCTAAACCAAGACAGCCCACTCAGATCTGATAAATCAGTTGACTCAGATTTGAGAAATTTGTCCAACTGCTGGTCATTTAGTGACAGGAAACCCTCAGTTTGACTGACATCACGACCCCACGATAAGAATGGGAGTGAAGTATCCCCAATCATGTTGTTGACAGTCACAAGGCAACAATAATTAACCTTCAGTGTAAACCTTTTACACTCCAAAGTACCCTTTTAAATGTCTTAAGGAGAAAGCTCCTCATAATTCAAAGGCATTAACAAATATGCTGCACCAAAATAATGATATGATAATAAAAGTGGCCACTTCTGTTGAGAAAAAGATCGCGAGCAATGTTGATTACATCTTTGTGATGTAACGGTTGAAATTTAACACAATCATGTCACACATGTTTTTTTCTACGTTGCGTCATAAAACCGGTTTGTACTCTCAGCCAAGACAGAAATTTCAAACCTATGGATCAGACCAAAGGTGCAAGGTTACACCAAACAAACTAAAAAAAGTTTGATTTGTGAAGCGAAGTGTTCGTAAGTTCGTCGGAAAGTTGAAAACTAATTTCCAGCTTAAAAGGTGTTGCAGTTCACATGCAAAGAGGAAACGCTTCAAGAGACTTATGACAGGACACACATTTTTGTAACCCTAAAGCAAAGAAAATTTCTCATGAAATTTGCTGTGAGAAACACATAAAACATAATCGGCTTGAATAACGAAAAGAAATTCACTGTAATAAACAACCGCTGTTGGACGGTCGTCGTTCGTTGTCGACAGAAGGTAAAAAGTTTAGTTATCACTCTAGAGATACAAAACGGAAAAGTGAATGCAACATAGCGTAGAGCAATATTTAATACAATGATTGCTTGAGCGTCGTAGAGATAAAAGATGACACGACAAGACTTGTTCTGTGACTCGAAACACCCACACAAAATTTCAACTTCCGACTTGCTTCGAGCCGAACAGAGCAAAACAAAATTGTTAAAATCTGGCTAGATATGTGAAATTGCAAGGACAAAAAGCTTAACTCATTTTGCAACAACAGCAGAACAAACTTTTCACTGCAAAAGTAGCGTCCCAAAAGACTTCGTAAATGCATAAACACAAAATCTATATTTACCGCCGACAGGAAATGGAAATTTCGAGCGTCGAGAAGATCGATCAGCGCTTATGCAAGTTTTCAGGCTATGGAACGCCATAAAATAGAGAGGCTTCCAGAAGAGAGGCTAACTGATGACTGGAGAAACCCCTAAATGAAATCTAATTACAACGATTTGAAAAGAACGCAAAGGAACCGAAATTCTTTTCCCTCCATGTAATAAATATACAGCACACTCCCACACATTCAACTCGTAAACACTGATAGTCTACTGATGTTTGTGGTCTTTCCCAAGACATTAAGTTATTCCCTCGGAACATGGGTTACGTGCATAACAGTTTCGCTTCAATTATCACAAAGTAAAAACTTAAGAATTAACTGGTAGTCTCTTACCATACCCGAACTGCTGTGCACAGATATAATAGCGGAGACTCGAGTGAAAGACGACAGATTCATGAAGCAACAAATCAGTACATCATAAAAATAAGGCTGTCAGACTTACAGTCAAAGAGTTCCCAAACACAATTACGGGAATTTCAAGTTTCAAACCAAAGGATGGTGGATAATTTTGAGGATTATGCAGAAACTCGACAGTAACCCTTCCTTGACTTTCCTTTGCCAAATTGCGAACAGTTCGCGATCAGTTGACGTCACACACTCCACACAAGAAACCAATCAGATGATGTTATTTTGGATTCAAAATATTCCCGCCGAGTTGACATGTGACTCTAAAAGGACCGCCTACTTTTCTTCCCTCTTCCTCTTCCGGTAAGCTGATAATATACTCCAGGGGATTTTTATATCGTCGCTTTTCACAGGCTGTCTTTTTGTCGCAGTGAACGAAAACAGCAGAGGTAAAGACAGTCGGAAAAGACGAAAAAACTCAAAGCGACAAGACTGGAAATGGTGTTAAAACCTGTTAGCATATATAGAGTATCAGGTCTTTCGTGATACTCTCTCCCTCCCCACTTGGAAATGCTACCGGTGCATGTGTTAGCGGGGCACAGTTACCTGTACCCATGATCTCTCTCCTGCACATATCCGGGACAAAATCAAATCGGCGAGGTCGGCTAGTTCGGTTCGTTGATTCATTTTCGTCACATGGCACTGCGGATCCTGGTTTCCCGCTAACAGAACTAGAAACTTCATGACTCGTTAACATCCATTTATTAGACAGCACTTGTTGAAAACTAGAGGAATTAACAATAATTACTGTTCATCTCCGGTTTTGATGACCAGCCCGAAATTCCCGAAAGATTCTAGGGATCTGACAAAGTAAACAGAAACGCGGGCACATGTCACGAAGTAACGATTCATAATAGTATAGAGGCCACAAAGGAGGAAGTGAATATATGGTCCATTAAATAATAAGGGTGTGTACAAGCGATAAGGTGTAAGTGGTATTTTGTCATTTTTATGTTAACGAACAAGAGAACATAATTTTGGCGATTCAATCCTTATGTCCCTCTGATACCTATTTTCACTCTAATTTTAGATTTCGCGCGTGGAGATTGTACTGAGACACCATGTAGTCCATCAATAATCAACGAAAATATCTGTAGTTCCCTTTGAGGTGAAAGCTCTTACTTTGCGCCCATGAGAATGAACGCATCCCCTAATGTACTTGAAACCCTTAAACTGCTGAGATTCATAAGGATAGAATTTTTTTCCGACCATATAGTTTTGTATCATAAAACGGCGGTAAACGGTATTTTAGTGAACCGTAAATTGCTTTTTTTTATTTTCCGTGAAATGTGAAATGGCCTTTTTTTTCCTCGTGAGACGTGATTTTGTCATTTAACGTGAGCCGGGATTTTTGAGAATACTTGAAAGTGAAATGAGAATCGGGTGTTTAATTCACCGTGAAATGTGACGCGATTTTTCTTCACGTTTTTGTTTTTTCTCAATTTATTTTGCGGGAGTAGGAGCCCAAGAAATTATAACAATGGAATGTAAATATCCGATTTTTTTTAGAGCGGGCTGCTGTACACAGGCTAGTGCGATTTTGCTACACTGTTCTACCAACGATCACTTATCGTCCTTATCGACAAGTTAACTAACTTTGTCACAAACTGCAGCGGTCTGTGTTTCAATGTCTCC
>NC_090885.1:28927074-28937074 GCF_036669925.1 Montipora capricornis
AACGTGAAAACACCAAATTGCAGGTTTTGACGACAACGTGAACATATAACAATGGAACAGTCATTTTCTGATTTGACTTTAAAACCGTTCGTACCCATCCGGTTACAGGATACGCCTTTATTAATTGTACAAGATGAACAAGACGGAATAATCGTGAAATACTTTCGATAGCGCTAAGTTATATTTTGGCCTGACGTTTTCGTTGCTGTAGCCGTCGTCTTGACTTAAACTTCCTACTATCACTTCATATTGTCCTCCTCTCTCCTCTTCTCACTGAGTGCAATTTTCTTGACTCGCCTCAGGCCTCTGTTAGTCTCGCTATCCAAGATAATCGCTATCGCTATCGGTCGATGATTCTTACCAAAACCAAAATAAGCCCGCTTTGCAAGCTAACAACTTTCTTGATCTTTTGCTTGACCCTACATTACATCTTGGTCAATCATGGATCCAGGGCAAATTCCACGGCCACCATTTTACGAAAATCAGTCAAGTTCTCTTTGTATAAATGCAATTCAGAGGAACCGCCAATCTGAATTAGAGAGTAAAACTTCTAAAAATCTCCAAGAAATGCCATGCTTCCCAGAGTGGAATGCATACAAAAACCTTACCAATCCATCAACATTTTATTCTGGATTTGCCTTTGTTAGTAATCCATGATAAAAATATTTTCTCCTCAACTGTAGCTTAAAAAATACATGGTTTGAAATAAATTAAACATCACTAATTATTAATTAATTTCTTTTTCATTCCTCCTTTTCTTCTCTTAACTTCTTCTCTGCGTAAATTCTTTCTGTGAATGGCCTACCAAAGAAAATGATGTTTTTAATAGTCTATCACATATGAGGCAAAATTACTGAATGCTGATTGGCTGAGACAAAGGGCGTTTTTTTCTTAATTAATAGACTATTTTCACAATCCCATAATGCAATTCGTTTGGGGTGGTTCTTTACATAAAAAAAAAAAAGTTATTTACTCTTGAGAGTGTATCATGCTTCAGTGAACCAGATATTGATGCAAATAACCCTTCAAAATGAAATATCTCATAGGAATTGCAAAAATAGCAAATTATGAGGGCACTTTTGGTAATCAAGAGGGCATGCCTACCTGAATGGTTAACACTTGCTTATGCCAGGGTATTCAAAAGTTTTGTTAAGTAGCGGACAGATTTCTGAAAGCACCGGACGTGAGATTTTTGGGCGCTGCAAGGTGCCTTGTGATGCGCCAAAGGTGCAAGCTAACTAGGGGCGTCTTGAGGCATGCCCCCCCGGAAGGAAATTTTTAAAATAGAACACTTTGAAACACTGTTTCCAGTGTTTGCGGAACCAAAGAATCAGTTTCCCAGGCAAGGCTGGAGTTCACTCAAATTCTCTCTCAAAAGTGAAAAAAAATTATAATTATAATAAAAAAAGAACAAACCCTCAAATATTGGCATCAAAGTACTGGACGTGGAATGGGAAACCTACCAGACGAAACGGCCTATCCAGAGCAAGCAAAGTTACAAGCGAATCTTCTTCCAGATTCTGACTTTGATTGAATTGCTTTTTGTCCACGAATAAAACACTTTACATGCTCTTTCTGTTGACAGCAACAATTTATTGAACTGAACTTTAACCGAATGAAAACGTGTTTGCTTAGTTCTAAGATTAAAGTTTCATTGAGTCGATTGTCATTTGTGAAATTGAACGGGCTTCCCTCAGTTTTGCCCTTGATGGAATAAACATGTAATCGCAACATGCCCTTGTGCAATAAGGATTAATTTCACTGGTATTTGTAACGTCCAGGCCATTCCGAGTTGTGGATTACCGGTAATTTAGCGCATGCGTTTTGTATTATAACTTGAATCAAATCAGCACACGTGTAGTTTTCTGTTCTAAAGGTTAACATTAAAAATACAAGTTTACAGTTTTTGGCGTGGCATTCTTTGTTGTGCATTTTCAATAAAAAATCTTACCCTTCATACATTATGGCAATCTTGTAACATGCTGCAACCAATGCTGTTAAAAGTAATCCAGTAGGACTGCACTGTCTGTAACAAAACAAAGATTATTCTTTGCAATAAGAAGTTGAGATTTTCTTCAATGACATCACTTTTTCCAAAGTGAACTTAAAAAATCGGAACTGAAGGGTGGAGATGACAACTTAACAAACTTTACTGTGGCTGGTGAAGAACATGTCACAGAGCTATAGTTCTATAATTCTATGTAAGGGCCAAAATGGTTTCCAAACATTTAAGTGAAGTGAAATAGAGACTAATGCTATTGACCTTCTCCTTATGGTTGGCAGATCTTAATAAGAGACAGTCCCCCACTCATCAGTTGTTGAAAGACAGCGAGAGTTGCTCTGATGGCAGATAAGGGGTAAAACTGTAGACTATGGGTAAAGTGCTGATGGCAGAGGCAAACCAAACCCATTATAAATGCTTATATAAACTTAGGCCAAATTAGTATAGGTAATCGCATGGGGCCAAGCAATATAGATTAATATCACAGTTATTTTCAAAAGTTGCAAAAATTGCCCACATTCAACAATTTGTGATTACTTGTTTAATATACAGGCAAATTTGTCTTTCATTAGGAGGGTCAAAAACACACACTGTTGTGCAATTTTGTAGGAAGACATTTCAGTGTTCAGTTTGTGTCAATAAACTGTAAAACACAAAAATCTGCTGAATTAACTTATATTCTTGTACAACAACTCCAAAGCAGCCCTGCTAAAGAACATTACTACATGAAAATAATGAAAGTAATTTGTCCAGGCAAGTACCAAAATTAATGAAAAATGCCATCTGTCTCAGCCAAATATCAGCATTGAGTAATAATTCATTACAAGGTCTAAAACTATGTTTAGGCAAAATTGTAGAATTAGTAAAGGATTTCCCTTCTCTTCCAAAGTCTGCATTCTGGCTGGCTTTATACATGTACCAGTGATATTAAAAAGATCTAAACACAGAAAATTTTTTTAAAAGGTCTCAGCTTAAATGATAACAATAACTTCAAGGTGAAATCTTACCGTAATGAGTATCCTAAGAAATTCATTGTTGATCCCCAGTACATTGGGTTGTTCATGATACTGAATGGAAAACTTGTGGCTCTTTTGCTTAAAAGAAGTCCAAAATAATCTCCTGAAAAAGAAAAAAGAAGAAGAAGGTTCTGCTTAAAGTATCTCTGTGGAATGGCATGCATAGTACGTCTTGATTCAGGTTTCGTGCACCACGAAACCTCCATTGATCATCATATGTCTGTTATCTTGTAACAAATCCCTCGCAATCAGAGGCATGTATTCGAATTTAATGCTGAATTAGCATTATATTAAAAGAGTCTCTGTTTACTGAGATGCACCGCATGCAGACACGAAGGTTTCATATGATATGAAACCTCCATTTCTCTGTCGGTCCGTTTTTCCTTCTCTAAATCATTCGTTATCGTAGACATCTATTGGGATTTGTTCTTACTCAGTGCTTCTTATTACAGCTACAATTATCATAGTTCATTGGGCAAAGGCAAATGGAGTGAGATGGTACGGGCATGTGTTGAGGAGGGATGATGGGCATGTTCCAAGAAAAGCGTTGGCGTTCGAAGTGAAGAGCAAGAGGAAGCAAGGACTACCAAAGAAGACGTGGAAGATGCAAATGGAGAAGGAGAGCAAGAGCGTTGGTTTGGAGAAAAAGGACACCATGAATCGAGCGAGAAGGAGTGTGGGAGTTAGAAAGATTTGCTGACAAAGTGGGGTAAATCCGGCCACCCCCATTTACGCGGATAAACCTGGATCAAGATTGGATTAATGATGATGATTGGGGATGAGATATTTTGTCGTTAAGTGCAATTCCCAAGCGTTTCAACGTGGGTTGGAGGACTGAGCAGTTGGACCGACAATCAATTCAAGAAAATGCCACGACATGAGCCGCTAAAGGCAGTATATTCACAGAAATTTGAGTTTGAGATCACTGAGAGCCCAAATCGATTCATGAGATACCACAAACTTTTACATAAAACTGAGTTTGCAGATGTCCTTTCATGGTAAGCCAAGTGACATTTGCAATCTCTTTTTAAGTTAATAGTTGGATATTTACTTCTCTTGAGACTTGTTTGGAATTCTAATTATTGTTTCATATAACATTTGGATGAGATGCTTTCTTTCGTTTGGTGTGCAGTTAAAAGCATTCCTGAAAATATTTCCAAACTGAACGGTACCCATTTTGTTGTGTGACTGTTAACGGCAATGTTTGCAGCAGAGCCTTATTAAAAAAAATTTGCCAGGAAGAGTATATTCAATGAATGGCATATATGCTATTTTTTTATCGTCAAAGACAATTCAAACGAGTACTTTTACCAACAATGGTGATCAGTATTGAATGCACTTTATTGAAATTAGTTTTGCACAAATTTATTGCAATGCGAGCTGCAGGAGGTGACAAAATCAATCCGAAATACCCGATAAATATATTTTTTATTCGACTGGCCAGCTTTTCTAGTATTCCTTTGTAGCTTTTTGTCACTTATTTCTTTCCCACTCGTTACTTTACACTGAAAGAAAAGCATCTCGATAGACAGAGTGTCTTAAACAGTGTTATTATTCCCCTTCGATGTGTATATTTTATAGCTAGTTAGTAGCTTTGTTGATTTAATTATTATTGATATATCAGCTGCGAATTTGCCATGTCAATGGTGAAAAACACCACTGGATGACAGAGCAGTTGGACCGTAATGAAGTGACGATGGCAACTTGCAGACATCCAAATGAAGACCTCAGAGATCTGAGCCACAGAAGTCAGTTATGGGTCACTAGAGTTCAATTATTATTGGTAACCAGGTCATTGTTTGTACTGTCAGAGTGACCTACATTTCTGACATTTGTTCTCTTTTCTGTTTGAATTTTTTTATCTTTAATATTTCTGAAGTTGTTCTGGAAATCTTGATCTTTATCATACAACCTATGGTTGAAATGGTTTTTTTTCTCATAAAGCTTATGCAAGCTGTTTGTGTACATGACTTGATCGCTACGGCGACACAAAAATTGTATATTATCAAACAAAATAATAGTATTCCTAATATTGTTATAAAAAACAAACATCCAGCCCTCTTTGCTGGAACAAAGAATCGAAGACAATAATATACTTCATTGACGTCTCTTTTATTATTTGAATTGCAGAATCAAACAATTTTCTTGAACACTATCATTGCTTCTATACAATACAAGAACGGGTGTTACTAAACACAGGAATGGAACAGAACAGAACGCAATGTATCGGAATAAACTGGAATATGCCAGAACGAGCTGGAATGACACTGGAATGAGGTGGAATGACACCGCCGACCAATTTTCGGTTGTTTCTGTCAGCTTTTGTTGTGTCACATGATTCCCTAAGGGAATTGCATGTATTTTGGCCTTTTCTAACATTTGGAGCACTTCAATCACGAGAAAATTTTACAGGTATATCTGTCGCTAAGTGAATAATTAATTCACTGCACAAGTTAGAGGGTGCTTACCATTTAGCCGAATAATCCCGCTGGAATGATCATATTGCATTAAGGTACGCAATTTTCCGAATTTAATAACCAGCCGGATGAGAATGGTGCTTACCATTTACTACACAGCAGTCTATCCCGCATATTTACTCGATCTTGTGAGAAAGGGCCTGGAAACAGAACCATTCTCGAAAATGTTAAGGGAATTCACGAATTCCGTTCTGCATGAACGGAAAAGAGGACTACCTCTGGAGGTTGTCCAAAATTTCCAAAAAGATTTTCCAGAAAACTGCCCTTCCATTTGACCTCAAATGGACAACAACAATAGGCATTGCAAAATTTTGCTCTGGACAAAAATTTGCCATTTTTCGCCGAAAAGCACTGAAATTCGTCAAATTCGTGAATTTCGTCAAATTACGCATTCATTACTTTTGCACAATACTGTAAACCTGAAAGAAATGTTCCACACCTAGAAATGTTCCAATAATTCCAAGGGACCAAGTACTGCTGAGAACAAGAACTGTGCCAATGAGAATCAATAGAGTTCCTAAAATCTCCACACGGTCAGTACACAGGGCAACTGCTATTGGCTGGCTTGATATTGCCTCCTCAAACCTATAAATAACTTATGGCTATCAATTCCACGACCATTTGAAATCAATACCACCCCATACAAAATTAAAGATCAGAAACCAATACAGAGTGAGGACAGTGCCACCTATCGTTACTGTGCAATGCATATAAACTGAGCATCAAGCAAATCATTTTTAACATACTGATCTTGCATTTTGGTGGCATGATTTCACAGCAATGCTTCGGAAGATTCATATGGTTGTACCTGCATGGCACATTTTTTTTGTACAAGATCTTGGAAAATCTTAGCCTAAGTTTCTCCCTCTTAATATCTCCGACATTTTGCCCTTGAGATAAAGAAAACCTAGGAAATGTTTTTTCCAAAACAAACTGTTCCTTTGTTTTTCGAAAAAAAAATGTTCATGAAAAAGTGTCCACTTTTCGAAAAACAAAGTTAAGTATTTTTTTAAAAAATGCAAGGCTTTCCCCTAATTCTCATTTCATATTCCAATAACCGTAACTGATATCTACATAAATATATAAATACAGGTATGTGCATTTTGTAAGGGTTAAAGGAGTTCAGACTGTTATGCATACAGCCTTAAACTCATTGACTCCCAGGGGTTCCCCATTGAAGAGTAAAATTGTCTGGTGTTAGGTGTTAGAGAGAGTAAAGTACTAAGACTAAAGTATAGCCAGTTCAGGCCAGCTTGAGAGTTAAAGGGTTAAGACATCCTGTAATTAGACTCCTACCCTAGATAGTGAGCAAGCCTAAACAAAAAGTCATTTTATTACCAGTAATCTCTGAAGAGCCCAAGAAGGCAAATGACCATAGCTAAGGCATAGCATCCTCTTTCAGCAGATCCAAAATAATGTGTCAGGGCTCGAGTTCTATATTCCCATCGGGCAACCTATATACAGAAAAAGCAACAAGGAGAAAATTTTGTGGAGATCTTCAGAAGAATAGGTAACTTATTTAAATCCCATGCTTTGCATCTTATGTAACCAAACAATCTGAAAGCAAGAAACATCAATAATGCACATGAAATTCACCTCAACTGCCATGTAATAATTGCCAACAAGTCAGCCAAGTGAAGAATCAAGGCTGACAAGATGGCGACCTTAATAGAACCAAAGTGCGAGTGTGTTGTGTACGCACAAAAAATTTTGAGTGCTCAAGAGAAAATGTAATGTAACATGAGGTAAGGGAACAGAGGGCCACTTACTTATGTAAATTCAAGAACCAATGAAAGCATGTGTTTTGATGATATTGATGAGGGACAACACATTTTTGTCCACTGTTGCATACAGTTGCTTTGAGTGTTCTTTAATATTTAGTTTCAAACTGCGTATTCTACATTGAGTGAACGAGCCCAAGACTGAACCAGCCCGCCTGCCATTGTCAAGTAGAGCAATTTGTTTTTCGTTTTGTGACCATGGAGTTGTGAACAATTTAATTTAACTTTCAAAGGAAATAATAATTGTTGTCTTTAAAGTGCACAAAGTTAAACAATCAGTTCAACATACAATTCATGGCTGTATCTTGCAAAATAAAAATTCTACAAGTGAAACAACTTTTATGTGTCATGCAAGAGAATGACATGTTTTGCACTGTAAATGATTTGGCGATTTTGTACATGACATTGATTTTATCCAAGTTAAGGACGGTGCCTACTAATTAAAGATATTTTTGCCTCGGTGTGTGATTATGCATGAAATGTAGATCTTAACAAGTGTTATTGAAATGCAAAAAGAAAATCGGGGGTAACCACGCATTTTTGAAAAAGATAATTCATGAATAATATTTGTAAAAAGCTTTAAAATACAAAGCAATGCATGGCGTTCTTTCTCAAATTGAAGCTTAATTATCTCTCAAAAATGCATGGTTACCCCCAATTTTCTTTTCGGATACCAAGAGTAGTTACTGGGATCTACTTGTTCCGGATATTTTTAAACCGCGCAAAAACATCCCTGTATTAGTAAGCATCGGCGATAGGAAATCTGAGTATCTGGAGATGCGCAGAACGTATGCGCAATAACAATAGTACTGTAGGCACCGTCCTTAATTAATGTATTTTCCTGTTAAAGTTACAGCTGTTCAAAAAGCACAGCAGTACTTTCAGTGTTATTGCAAAACATGTTGACATTTATATTGTTGTTCGAGATACAAAGCGTGCAAGGGTTTTACTTACATTTATATTGTTATTGTTAACTTAGATAAGTTGAGTGGCAGTACTAGTACTTGGAAATAAAAGACTACAACTACTAAGTATTATATTGATTGTCTCGTTGGCACTTGGTGACAGCTACTACTAGTATTATTACTAGTTTACCTAAATGGTAGAGGGGAAGGGATACATTTGGTTATGCTTGCGGTAAGTTAACGACAGTTCATGAATGGAATTGAAGGGAGATTTAAATAGTTTAATAGGCCTTGAGCAAGGATGGTACAAAACGTGGATGATGGTTTTCACAGTGACCTCATCAAATTGTAAAATGAAAATCACAAGGTATTGTGCATTTTTATCTAAGGGAGGTTAAAGATGACCTGCAAATATATATTTTTTAAAGTTTCCAGTTCTGTGACGTCTTTCGTTTAAAAAATACAGCATTTTGAATTTCTGAATTGTCACCTTGGGTGACACCACGATACAAAGCTATTTGGTTTTTTAAAAAAGTCTATCCCGGTGAATCTCAGTTTGAAAATTTCAAGTATATTAGGGAAATGTGTTCATACACACATATTTTATCTCATGAGCAAAAACTAAGGGCTTTCATCGCAAAGTGAACTCCAGAACTTCGTTGATTACCAGCCACCACATGGTGTCTCCATACAAAGGCAGTGTGGCCAAGTGGTTAGGGCGCTTGCCTTGAAATCCGGGGATCCCCGGTTCAAGACTCGCTCTAACCACTAGTTGAATTTGATCCTGGTAGTCCCTGGTTCAACTTTCCAGCTGCACTTGTAAATAGCCAACTGGTTTGCCTCCGGCCAGTTGGGATTCTTAACAGTTGCTGTTGTGGTTGTTGTTGTTCTGTTCCATCGTTTTGTTGTGTTTCATTGGCCCTGGAAAGCCCCTATGGGGAGCGGTCAATTAAGTAAATTATTTTTTAATTATAATTATAGACAGTTGCGTGAAATGCTTCGACAAATAACTCAGAAACGATGTACGCACAGACCTGAGAATTGGAGGTAAGGTTAAAAGATTTGTTCCTACAACATTCCAAATTCTTGGCCTTTTTCATTGAATGATCTCAAAATTAATTTTCCTGTTGCATGACAGTGAAACTATAGTTTGAGGATACGAGAAGCGAAATGAAAAACAGAGCAGGCTGTTATGATCACACTGCGCATCTTAATTCCTCCACCCATGCAGAACCACAATTTCTCGCACCTTTGACCACTATCCCTTGTGTTTCGAAGAAAAATGTGTTCTTCTCTCGCCTAGAGAGCTGCCTCTTTCGTTCACTTCAGGCTCACGAACTGGGGCAGCACCTAATACACTGCATTGGCTTCGAGTAAGTAACCTTTGCCTCGCCATAATCATCATCCAAATTTGGGCATGTGGAGCTGGTATCCACCAGGTTAAAACTAGACTGCGAGCAGTCTCGCTCCTGCTGAAAAATTGTCGAAACAAACAAACACTTCAAAATGGCTGAAACCATGAATCGCACATACCAACGTCCGCGGTATTTGCAGCCTGCAGCTTCAGCCATTGAAAGTTCATTATTATTCATTTAAAATATTTCCCCGTTTCTCATTGGTTAAAACCACACGTATAATTCACCATAACCAGCTGCTGTTCACCAAATTTGGAAAGAAACTTCGTCATATTGAATCAATGATGTCAAAAGTGCAGCCCGCTGCAGATTATTGAACCGTTGACCAAAAAAAGCTGGCCACGAGATTGTGTTATTTTTGTTGAGCATAAAAATGGCTGCGAGTAGGTTTAGAAGTTTGAGCG
>NC_090885.1:28944574-28949574 GCF_036669925.1 Montipora capricornis
GTGTTTTTATTGGTTCTTTTACTGTTTTGTTTGCTTTTCTCTTTAGTTATAATCTTCGTATAGTAATACCTTTAGGGATTTTTTACATATTTAAAGTATGCAGGAACATCATTAAGTACATTGTTTATCCTTTTGTTATGTCCGTTCTATTGTACTTTTTAAGTTCTTATGTAATACCTTTAGGAATTCGGTATACCTAAGAGACAAGCAACTAACACTGTAAACATATAAAAAGGAATTTTTTAATCATTATTCACTGTAACTGATGAAGGTCATACGACCGAAACGTTTTACACTGCATTAAATCTTTTTACTTTTTAAGTCATCAGGAGTTGTCCGTCCACTGGCCTCTTTTAACTTATATATATATATATATATATATATATATATACAGTTACAGTTATAGGTAAGGTAGACTACATTCCGTGGTCGACAAATTTGTTTCGTAGGACCATGTCCCACTCTTCAGGATCGTACATTGGTTACTGTCTCTACAGGATTACTGTTTTTACATGATGATTTTTTATCCTGCTACCCATGCGCGTACTTGTAAATTACGATTTTTAATTACAATTTCTTTAAGAGGAATTTGTTTGCATGCCGACAGCCGCTTGCTAATTCTGATCGTTTGTTGAGCGTGGCGAGCTCTGGGTGACAAATTATAAAATACTTCTCGAGTGTACATAAGTTGCATTTTTTGGTGCTGTTAGAATACGCGCGCGCCCTTCCCAAACTCTTCCACGCAATGCTGTAATTTACTTTAGCATTTTTTAACCGCCACACATATTTGCTTAACTCTGTCTGGTTGCTGTGCACCACATTCCTGAAGGGCTGGTTATGGTTGGCAAATCTAGCCTTGAAGTCAGTGTCAGTTAGCCCTACGTAACTCTCGTTTACCTCGCTTGAGGTCACTGTTGCCTGATATACTATACCCTTTGTTAAGCATTGGTTGTCAAGGGGGCATTGGTCTTTTTTCCTGCAATTACATGATCTTTCTACATTGGCTATCTCGGGTTCTAGCGTTCGTAGCACACGCTTATTGTGCTTGTCGATTATACTTTTGACATTGGGCATGCAACTATATGATAGCTTTAACGTGTTACGGTTAAAAATTGGTCTAAGGGCGTGGCCCTTGGGGAAACATTCGTCTACGATTCGTAAGAACTGTTTTCCTAGGTTGGTCTTGACCTGTGCATCATAAGGCGGGTTAAACCAGGTGATGTTTCTTTTCCTTGCTCTGCTCGATCTTGGTTGGAATTTCAATGTATATTGGTACCTACTCTTGTCCAGGGCCGCTTGGTATGGTGGTACTGCGTTGTTGAATGCAGATTCATCGGACGAAATGTCTGATAGCCTCTGGTTTACGCTTTCCCGTATTCTCTTCAATATACATGGTGGATGGTTACTCTTGGCGTGCACGTAAGTGGGAACGTTCCCGGGCTTCATAAAGGGGTAGTGCTTGCCGCTATTTAAGTCAAGAGTTACATCCAGGTAATTGATTACCTTTTTGTTTGCTTCAACCGTTATCTTTAGTCCATTGTCCGCGAACAATTAGCATATCTGTTGCTTGATGCGCTCGATCACTCGGGGTGGGTCGTGGAATGCTGCGAGGCCATCATCTCTATAAAGGCCTATTGTGTTGTAACTGTATGCACAGCTCTAGCTTCACTAGCTATTGAGCTCTCTGCGAGGGCTTATTGGCAACTCACATTTAGTATTCAGTATTCAGTATTCAGGCAGTATTCAGTCCTTGGTCCTTTCAAACTAACTGCAGACAGTACTGTTTCGGCCTTCTGGGCCTCATCAGTGCAGTGCTGATGTCTGGGATGGAGGTTAAGCTGATAAAGCCACCCCATATATATATACGAAGTTTGAAAGGACCAAGGACGGACAACCCCTGGAAGACATTTTCATTGGGAGAAAAACCTTTTGTGCTCTGAGCGGGATTTGAACCCACGTCCCCCTGATTACCGGTTGGGTGTGATCACCACTACACTATCAGAGCAACCATGCTGGCTACAGCATGGCCAATCTGGATAGTGAATGGGAATTACGTGGTCATCCCGGGGGCATGTTTTTCCCCAACTAGATGACGCTGGATCAACCAGAACGATGATTCACAGGCGGACGAGAGAGAAGAGGACAATTTGTATACAAGTTAAGGTCTCTCGAGCCAACAGCGCATCTCTGCCCCACAGGAGAATCACAAATGGATTCACAGTCCAAGCCTCGGCGAAATGTAATTCATTAACGAAGTTATATATATATAGTTTTCAAATATTATAACGCTCACTTTTGAAAATGTATGTTGACTAGCATACGAAACGTCAAGTTTTATAAAAAATGCGTTGCAATACAATGTTTATCACCGCTGTTTGTGTTATTTTCTTAATCAAGCAACGATGGCCTAAGAGCAAGAGTATACGATACTGTTGTTCACACCTTAGAACAAAAGAAACGTTGGATGATGTTGAAGACGATGGTGAAGACGATGTTTGATGGAAATCAAACTTCGTTCAACAACTTCCATCATCAGACAACATGGTGGCCAAACGAGTGCAACATGTTCCATTCAACAATGTTGGATGATGTTACACTAACATGTTCAGTGGACCCGTTTGGCCAGGCCTTAACGGCAAAAAAAAAAAAAAAGAATAGTGTACGAAAGCAACAAAAAAACTCTACCCTTCGAAGTCCCCACACAGTGTCACTCTTCAGTATCGCCAGTCCCCCAGTTGCCAGTTATTTTTTAAGTATAACCGAGTACGGGTACTGGTAATCCTACCCGTACCCGTACCCGGGACCGGGCCGCTATCTTAACGTCTCTATATTCAAATGCGCTTTACAAGGAGGTGATCTATGGGTGAGATCGGACATCAGGCGGGAACGGGTTGCGCTAGAGGCTCGGGCTCTACCATTTTAGGATTTACCATTTGCCAACGACAGGGCAAACTGTAAGCCACAAACCCGTCTAAAACGGACACAGTTTGCCCTCTGATTGCACAGAAAAGACGAGGACAACTGTACGTAGCATATTTATGGTTGCCTAGCACGTGATCAATTTCTTCCTTTTGACAAAACATCATGACCTTTCCATTTATTCATAAAAGTCAGAGACTGCAGCAATTTTCGTGTTTTTAAAATCGATTGTCATTAATCTTTCGATCAGAATTCGATTCAGAGTTATATATAAAAACTAAGTTATTTTTTTTCTTCATCTGTCTTTTTCTGGTGGCATCAGATTAGACTAACAAGAAGAGGAATTATGAAGAGGAAACAACACCTTCAGTCCTTTCTTAGTGTGTGCACTAAACGTTTGCTTAGTGCAACTGCAAGACATCCTGGAAAACCTCCCGTCAGAGCACTTTACAGTTATTTTTTTTGCAGACTATTTATTTAATGAAGAGACGAGTGAATTTTACTCAAGACCGTGTTTTGTTATCTTCAAACTGAATTTGTTACCAAAGCTTAAAAAAACTAAAAAACCTCAAAATGGGACAGGACATTACAAAATAATTAAACGTGTGAACCAAAGGGCCTCTGCTGGCGCGACATGTGGGTGACCCCTCAAAAAGTCTTAATGACCCCCCACTTGAAAAAACTAACTGGAACGCTGCAGTTCAATACCACCCAATAGGCTCAGTGCCTTCACTTTTTTGTGTAACACGTACCACAGGACACCCAGTGTACGCTTTGTTCATGTCAAGATCTCGTTCCCAGGGTTCTGTCTCCTACTGGGGGAGGACCCTGGGAACGAGGATGATACTCCAAGTTGCCTGCCGAAAAAATTAGATCGGAGGGTCAAAATTTGGATTATACAATTGCAGCCCAAATCCCTTGTCGGTACATGACTTATCGAAACTCAGGTCGGCACCGTCATTGATCAGTAAACAAACCCGTCGACAATATTAGCATTTGTCTTTCTCGGTAAATTTTAACTACAGTGCTATTTTCAATCGTGTTCAATCCTCAAACCACTTGTTTACGATGTCATGAACCTTACACGGCAAATTAGGGAGTTGCGAAGTTCGATCTGGTAGAAGTTGGGCCGATTCATTTCAAAATTCGCAATTTGGTTGTGTGATTCGCTGCGTTATTGGCTACTTCGTAACCTAGTATCCAATTTCGCAACAAACTTCGCAACGTGGCGCGGTAAAGTACTGTGAAATTGACTGTAATTGTGTACTTCATAGACAGTATTATTTCCTTTGAAAATTAAATCAAATTGTTCACAACTCAATGGTCACAAAACGAAAAACAAACTGTTCTACTCGACAATGGCGCCCGGGCCGAAATTGACAACAGCGGCTGATGAGAACACGTGCGCTGGTTCAGTCTTGAGCTCGTTCACTCAATATAGAACAGGTTGGTTCACTCCCAGCGCGCAGAACACAGCATCATAAATATCTGCGTGAACGATGTCAGGTCACGCTAGTTTGTCTAATGACATCAGACACATCAAAACACGAGCTTTCATTGGTTCTTGAAGTCACATGATATGCAGCCTTTTTCTCTGGAGAGCTCGCAATTTTTTTCTGCATACACAACACTCTCGCGCTTCGGCTCCATTAAGGCTACCAACTCGTCAGCCTTGCGTCTTCTCTCGGCTGACTCGTTGGTAATAACAAGGAAAGGGATAGCCACTGTAAAAAGAATGCTTTCAGTCAAGCGAGAAAAGAGACAGGCGATGATTACCGCTCTTTGAGATTCCAAAAGTCCGAGAATTGAAGAATGTAGGATTTAAATGCCATTGAGAACTTTCTTTATCAGTAAGTACCACAGCGGGCTTGGATATTGCGCATTTAAGGAAAATACTTCAATGAAACCGAGCTCAGTGGATGCGTTCCCTCCCACAACAACCAACTGAGAACGGAACATAAATATACTGGATACACCTTCACTCGGACGAGACACCACGCATAATATTGTTAATATGGCGATAAGTCATTTACTGCGAAAGAGCTACGCTCATTGAGCAGGCGATGGCGTAAAGGAAGTCG
>NC_090885.1:28954574-28959574 GCF_036669925.1 Montipora capricornis
CTTCGTAATTGTCAAGCAATTGGAAAATGAAAGCACTTCTGGAAGAGATCGGCCCTCGTGTTTGTTTATTGTACCGTTACGAAGTGTAGGAGAGGAACACATTAATTCCAATGATTTGGTTTGAGCGTTAAGGGTTTTGAGAAAAATGTAGATGTATTAAATGAGATGAAGAACAACAACTTTCAAGTCATTTACCCTTCCGCTGGGCAAGCTTTGTCGATAGATTACGGTTGTTGCGGGTTGAATCCACGCCGTTCAAAAGACAACTGTCGCTGATAGTTGTCGACGAAAGTCACACCGTTGAAACTTGGTTAGTGTAATTTTCGTTTTTAATACCACTGCATGTAGAATCCCCCTTTTCATGGACGAAAAGGTTGTGGAATAGTTGTGTCAAGTAACTGGATATCCACGCGTTTAGGGAAAAACCTTGACAGCTTTTCGCTCAACATTCGACCGCAAGACATACTGAGATTTCTCTTTTAGATGTAGTCAGGCGAGTTTGTTTACCATACAATTTGCTGAAATCTGAATTTTTTTAATCAGTATTTTTCGTATTTCAGTTCAAAATGTAAACGGACTTTGCCGCATCTTTCCGTAACTGAAAACCTTCCTTGACAGGAGATCCGCGACGTGTTTAATTGTAAAGTCAAAAATCTGGATCTACACATACAGTGGTATTAAAAACGAAAATTACACTAACCAAGTTTCAACGGTGTGACTTTCGTCGACAACTATCAGCGACAGTTGTCTCTTGAACGGTGTGGATTCAACCCGCAACAACCGTAGTCTCTCGACAAAGCTTGCCCAGCGGAAGGGTAAATGACTTGAAAGTTGTTGTTCTTCATCTCATTTAATACATCTACATTTTTCTCAAAACCCTTAACGCTCAAACCAAATCATTGGAATTAATGTGTTCCTCTCCTACACTTCGTAACGGTACAATAAACAAACACGAGGGCCGATCTCTTCCAGAAGTGCTTTCATTTTCCAATTGCTTGACAATTACGAAGCTTTGGTAGATCAGGCTCTTCAGAATCCTGTAGAAAGGACAGCCAATACATCCTTGCCTTGCAGTAAAAGCGTAATCGCTTCCTTCTGTTCTTCTTTTAGGACTAATCCACCAAGTCGCCTAAACTATAGACTTTCGAAAACTTGAGACTCTTGAGATTCTTTCTCTAGATAAGCCATGTTGTTTTCGAACCTGTACTTTTATTGACATATGCATTGTGTTATGGACCAATCAGGTATTGCCTTTGCTGGTGCAACGGGACTTGCTGAACACTAGTCGCAGTAAAGATCGGACAGTCTCCCTATTTTTCCTGCCAAAACCCCATCCACTCGGTAGTTATATCGCTCTCTCTAGTTCGCGCTCGCTTTTAGAAACAAAGATGGCGAAAGTTTGTGCTCGATCCCGACGGTCCAACAGAAAAATAGGGGACTGTGAACAGTCTAGGTAAAATAGGCAAGGAGGAACCATGGACCCTGGAAATCATCAGCTACTGGTCTGACAAACTCTCCATGTTATTAGATTATACGATAATTTTACACTTGACCGTCAAAAATTGTATTTTACCAATTCAGCGCAAAAGTCAGCTGTTATTTGTCTATCACTTCCTCGAATCCCTGCGCGTCTCCGAGTTCCGACGTCCCCACGTCCTCGCGTCCCCACGTCTCCACGTCCCCGCGTCCCCGCGTTCCGCGTCCCAAGTCCCACGTCCCCGTTCCACTTTTAGTCACAGCCTATGACGACCTATTATTATAGGCGAGGAAGCTCAAGGAAATCACTACGCTTTTATTTTAATTAGTGGGCTTCTTACACAGTTAATTGGTTAGGAAAAGTTGAGACTTTTGCTGAGCTGCAGAGAACGTTAGTTACAAGAAAAGATATTTGCACTTATATCAATCAAACCAATTTTGATCCGGGTTTATCCACGTAAACGGGGGTGGCCGGATGTATATGAGGCACTTTAATAATATTTAGTTAATGCAATGAAATGGAACATGATATTGATGCTTGTACAGAAGAAAACCTGTCATTGAATTGGATATTTCAAAAGTATTAAGATATTGTAACGGTTTTTATGAAGTGGTTTATCATGAGCTCCTTTTGATTGCCCACCACTCCCAGAACATTTTGGACGAAAAGCAATCTGTTCCAGCCAGACTGCGTTAGCAGTGACAAATTTGATTCTTTTACACTTAATACTTCTATTTTTTCTGTGTGAAATGGTGGTTTTAGTGCGATTCAGTCGGGATGGTTGTTACAAGTTATTCGAGGCGGAAAGAAATTTACGTAATTGTAACCACCAGAATACTAGCTGTGTCTCGTTTACTCTGTGTGCAAGAAGTACCGCATCTCGGGTTTGTTTCGGGACATGAAGACCTATAGGCGAGGAAGCTCAAGGGAACTCATTCGGCTTTTATTTTAATTAGTGGGCTTTTTACTCAGTTAAGTGTTGGCAATACAAAGTTGAGACAATGGCTGAGATACAGGAACGTTAATTACAAGAAAAGACATATTTTCCCTTCTCATAATTGGGTTTGCGACGGAAAGCAAACCAAACGAAATACACTTTTTTTTATAAAAACGTCTAATTTTGGAGCTGAGGCTGTACGTTCAGTTCTTACATAATTTCACGATGTGAGACTGTAAACGTTCTTAAGATGTTCTTAAGTTTACATCAGACCTTGTTTCATCTCATAACTTTCATGGTGTTGAAGTTATTTTGGAACGATTATAAACACGAACTGCTCATTATTACAAACTGAGATGTGTATCGTATCATGCAGTGAGAAAACCATTGTCATCACAGTGCGTTATACAAAATATGCCCTTCAGTATTTGGGTTGATTTACTTTGATTTACGTTTACTTTATGCTTTCATTCAAAATACAAATGAGCAAATGAAAAATTTTCTTCATCGACTCTCAGCCTGAGCAATGTTCCTCATAAGTGCTAAGAATTTTGGTTAATCTCAGGCTCAACGTTCTTATAAAGAAGGTTCTTATAAAATAAAGTGTAAGAAGGAAAGGGATAGCCACAATGAAAAGAATGCTTTCAATCAAGAGGGAAAATAGACGAGCGATGATTACCGCTCTTTGAGATTTCATAAGTACGAGAATTGAAGAATGTAGGATTTTTGAATGCCATGAGAACTTTCTTTGTCAGTTTTTCCCACAGCAAAGGTTTCAATGAAACCTGTCAGACGACTTCTGGTCCCTCGATGCGTGCACACAACTGACCACAGGCAGCATGAATATTCTCATAAGCCATTACCCATTATCTAAAGCATAGTGTGAAGACCTAAGGTTAGCATTTTTGTGAAGGTTTGGGCTGTTTCAGCTAGAGTACCCTTCACACCCTACCCCCTACCCCTCACCCTCTTTTGTTCAGGTGCAACCAAAAGCCGATAGAGGACAGTATTAATCTGCGATCAGGCACTCTTCCCGCAAAAGGAACATCCGATCGCAGGTAAACTGGCAAACAGGTATATGTAAAAGTTTGGTGTAGGAGAAACCGCATGTACATCTTTCTTCCAGAGACACAGGACCCCTTCAAAAAGCTAAGAGGGGTATAGCTGGAGGGGTTTCGCTCGACAGTTCACGCACAATGCCGAGATGCAATATTTTTATTTAAGACCACTTGAGTACTCATGTTAACAAGTTGGTAACTTTTGGCAAGTATTAGCAACTTAAAATGAAAGGTCCTTTTGCTGTCCCCAGTATAAAAAATGATACAGTTTTTTAATTTATCCATTTTAGTCCTTTCACAAGAAAAATTAGTTTCGCAACTAAATAAAGAGGCTGAAAATACGTTATCAAAGGTCTAAGGAACTCAAGCCTTCAATTTTTGGTCCCAAAGAACGGAACATAAATATACTGGATACACCTTCACCCGGGCGAGACACCACGCACAATATTGTTAATGTGGCGATAAATAATATACTGCATGCGGAAGAGATACGGCAAGATATGTTCAGGCTCGCAGTTCCAAGCTGGTTGAGGTGATGAGGTAACGGAATCAGTGGAATTTTTTCCTCTTGGGCTATTCATGAGTAAGTCGCACCCTAGCGCGTATCAAACGGAACTGGAGGGGTATATAAAGGAAGAGCGAAGGGATGTTTTGCAACAGTTGATAGAAACTATTGCAAGTTAGCGCCGAGCACTGAAATTCGTATCTCTCGAAAATGGGGCAATCTCTCAGTCATATTAGTGATGATATAGATCAACAAAAGATTTACCATTCGATGAAGAAGAAAGCGGAGTGCAAAGAGCCAAAGATGTATATTGACGCACTGAACGACGAGTGTCTGCCAATTGTGTGCGCAGTTGACAAGTTTCGTGACTTCCTCGCCGACGTGAAGTTCAAAGGTGACGAGAAGCTGCTGGAGGAGATAAAGAACAGACTTGAGAAACATCTGAGTGGTGGCTACCTCGATGAACTGATAAAGTTGATGACGGGAGTACTGAAGGGTGTGCTCACCAGCTCCATTGCGGATGGCGAAGCACGAGAGGTGAGTCAAATCCATGTCGTTTACGCCAACCGAAGTGTTCTTCGCATCGACTACTTTGTTTACTGGCAAAAATATGATGACGATAAGATGGCCCTTTTCTTCTACGTACAAATTGGTGTTATTGACATGGAAAGGGTCCGCCTACCTGTCCTGATCTATGAGCTCACCAGAGCTACCGATGACAACAAACTCAACGAAATCGGTAAAAAGCTGAAGGAAGTGGCTCAATCAATAATCCTTTTGAATGAAGCAGCGCAAAGCCTTGTTATGGCGGCCCGAAGGAAAACAGAGAACGCTACAAATCTGCCTCCGTCTCCGGCATCCCAATTTCCAGGCTTCATGTCACAGCGTCAACCGTATACGCAACTTACAGAGGCAGCCCGCAATCTAGAAGCCCCAGATTCTACAGTTTAGCATTGATTTGTTTTTCATATCGGTTGAGAGTACCGGGTGATAAGAATTGTGTGTGTGTGTGTGGCTTGCTCG
>NC_090885.1:28967074-28969574 GCF_036669925.1 Montipora capricornis
TAATTTCTCAATATTATGTTTGAATGTATCGGACCATACAGGTGAACAGTGAAATAATTTACTAAAAACTTGTAAGATAATTCAGGATTACGGTCAGTGCATCTTTGGTAAACAAGTGTTTAACCCCGCTTATTTGACACAAACTAGAAAGTAGAGAGGACGTTAAGATCGAAATATGCTCAGTGAAAGTCAAATTTGAGTCAAGAATGACACCCAGGTCTTTGGCAGATGAGGCAGGAGTCAAATCTTGACCGAGACGTGCAGTACCTTGGGGAGGAGTTGTCGGGTTGTAATTCCGTGCCCAAGTACTGAACTGAGCACTAAATGAAAAATCCCTTTAAGATTCCCTATCCAACATAGCACTCCTCGTCATTTGCCAACACTACGCGTCAATACTTGTTACTTTATGTAGTCTAACGTGATTACTCGTCTCCACACTGCACTCACACACCACTAAAGGTAAAGTCTCTGTTACGAGCTTAGGAAGTCCCATCAGGCCTATCATGAAGCGACTAGGAGTATTTATACTCCCCCCTGGATGGGATGCTAGTCCATTACGCCGGTACCCATTGATACACTTGGGTGGAGAGAGGCACCGTGAGAGCAAAGTGTCTTGCCCAAGAAGACAACACAATGTCCCCGTCTAGGCCCCGAACCCGGACGACTCGATCCGGGGTCGAGCGCACTAACCAAGAGTCCACCGCGCCTCCCACTCGCACAGCATTAGCCATCATTAATCGTCACTTAACGTTACTTCACATCACTGGGCGTTATCCCACGTTATTAGCCATTACTATATTTCGATGTCTAGTGACGTCTAATGATGAGTAATTACTGTTAGTAACGTGTAATAACGGGTAGTGATGTGTAGTAACTTCTAATGACGAGTAGCAACTGCTAGTAACGTGTAATAACGGCTGGTGATGTGCCGTAATCTCGAGTGACGAGTAGTAACTGTTAGTAGCGTGTAATAATGGGTAGTGATGTGTAGTAACGTCTAGTGACGAATAGTTAATGCTTGTAACGTGTAATAACGGTTGACGATGTATACTAACGTCTAGTGACAGGGGCACCCAACGAGAATATAGTTCAAAAACACTTAAACATAGTATTGTTTAACGTATTTTAGTATTTAAACTGTAGATATTGGCATATTTTTATCCCCTAAAAATTTTTCCTCTGTTCGGATTTCCTAGCTGAAAGTCTAGTGGTCCGAAAATTTTAGGGATCAAAACTTACTTTCTCGAAAATTTTAGCCAGAAAAAAGGCGCCCGAAAATTCTAGGTGACCTTTTTGAGGTAAAAATCCGTTAAAAATGGGCAATTATACCATTTTTTAGATGTTCGAAAATCCTAGGACAGGCAGGCAAGCAATAAATTTTACAACAAATGTTCCGAAAATTCTAGATCTCAAATCGTCTTCCGAACAGATATTTTCCGAAAATTGACGTTGGGTGCCCCTGTAGTGACGAGTAGTTACTGCTAGTAACTTGTAATAACGGCTGGTGATGTGTAGCAACGTCTAGTGACGAGTATATATAGTTACTGCTAGTAACGTGTAATAACGGCTGCCGGGTGATGTGTAGTAACGTACATCGACACGTAGTAATAGCTAATAACGTGGGATAACGCCTGGTGATGTGAAGTAACGTTAAGTGACGATTAATAATGGCTATTGCTGTGTGAGTGCAGTGTGGAGACGAGTAATCACGTTTTGCTATATAAAGTAAGTAGTATTGATGCATAGTGATTATAACCATTTCTCGGCAGCCAAACAATACAAGCTTTGTCTTTTCCAGATTTATCAAGAACTGATTTGCACAACACTCAGGCCCGTAACCAGGATTTAATGTGGGGGGGGGGGGGGGGGGGGGGTTGCTAACGAGGCCAAAGTGGACCAAACTACTACGATCAAAGACATGAATAGGTCGAAAGTAGTTAGGTTTCCTGCAAATTTCACACCAGAAATTACACTAAAAGTTTTTTGACAGCAATAATATTGTCAGCACCTTCCCTACAGTGAAAAAAACATGTTTTTCGTCATTTCTTTTTATCGATCGAACAAACTTAACCGCTATTTTTTGTTGTTTTTAAAATTTGCACACAACTCTGGGTTTGTTTGTTTGCGTGGTCATGGAAAATAATCCTTTTTCGGATTTTGCGTTTTTTTGACGCTGAAGAATCCATTGATCCGAGATCAGAAATCCGTGTTTGGATTTTCCTAAAAAAACGCACCCTTAGATAAGCTCTGACATCTGTGCGCTCGGGCTGAATGACTCGGCCTACTAGAGTGCAGCTGGTTTTAGTTTCCCAGTGAATACATTGCTGCTTTTTCCATTCTTTGATTTTGTTTAAATATCACTGTTAAGTTTTAAACTTCAGTTTAACCGACTGTTTAACTTGGATATTGAGTATCAAAATGCAGCCCGTGCCCCCCCCCCCCTCCCCCCGCCCCTGGTTACGGGCCTAAACACCATCCCCCAACAAGATTTAGATCTTGC
>NC_090885.1:28974574-28997074 GCF_036669925.1 Montipora capricornis
CGAGCATCCCTGTCTGTTCCATCTGGGAGTCCCCCCCCCCCCCCCGGGCTTCCCGGTCACACTTCACTGATTTCAACTGTCACGCAGAAAACAAACATGGCATCATATTTGTGTTTGATTTTATTTCTTGGACTCCAGATCATCGATAATTGATAAATATGCATTTTCCTTCTATTCTAAAGCCGTATTTAGTCTAGACTTAAACAGAAAAAGCAAAAAATTTAACTCGTGTGTGTGTGTGTGTGTGTGTGAAAATACTGCGCATGCCACCCCATGACACTGCCCCTTTAAGGCTAGCTTTGGATGGATCCCCGTATAAGAATTCGAAAAATTCGAACAGTACTATGGGACAGTTCCTCTATGGTTGGCTATAGACCTAATCGGCTAACTCAATGTTGTACGCAATGCAATCTCTTTGGGAATAAAATGTTTTGTTCCAGGTATTTCCATGTTATTTAAATGTGAATGCTACATTATAATGCAAATACAATGCACAAAGAATCTCAATCCGGGGAGATTTGAATTGGGTACAACATTGTTGGCCCGGATTAGGTCTATTCGTTTCAAAATTACGACACGGTATACGTGCGAGTTATCCCACGTATGCTTGTAATTTTCCCCGTTGTATGGGTTTTTATCCCACGTTTATGAAAATATTTACCTCATACGTTCGATCAACGCAAACGAATATTTACCAAACTCGCTCGCTCGTGATCACATACATATGCCCACGTGACAAACGCGCGTATACAACTCAAGCGCAACAAACTTGTGTTTACGCACGGTCGCAATTTAGCTTTTGTATAATGAGCATCGAATTTTACCGTCAGCCATAAACAATCGTCATGTACAAGGAGCGAAAAGTAACTGAAGGGGATTTCGCACCCAAATATATCCTTGATTTTCTGAAATCGAGCATGGCAGTTCGCAAAAATCTCAGTAAATTATTTAAGAATAAAAACTAGCGATAAAAAACGACGTTTCGATCTCCCTGAGATGATTTGCAAGTTGTAGAAAAAGCAACTCAAATATACATATAAAAGTACAAATTAGGGCGTGAGAATGTCCAACGATAAAATATGTAAATACAAGCGCTAAAATGTAATTGTTAAAATAATAAAATACTATAGAAAACTATATAAATAGCTTCGCCCAGTTTGAATCTGACCGTTTGTTCAAACGGTGGCTTAAGTTGCGTTATAAAGAGCATTTCGTAGATCAGGCAGTGGAATTTACTTTGGCACTTTCTCAAGATCTTAAAATCACGATATATGTCACTTGGGACTGTTCCATGTTGCTCTTTAATGTGATTCCCGATTGACGACGATCCTTTGTGTTCCTCAGTGCGCTGATAGAGGACCCGACATAGTTTGAATCATACAAACCACACTTGCAGAAGTAAACAACGCGTTGCCATGGGTTCGCCACTTGGACCCCTAATGGCCAATGTATTTATGTGCAGTATCGAAGATCGACTTGAGGACCAAGGGGAGTTTCTCGAGTTCTTGTGAATGACACATTAAGCATAGTGTAACCATTCAAGGATCAGAGATTGGTCAATTCCGCGCGAAGACAACTTGGGGAACTAGACCGCAAAATTGGAATTGATATTCGCCCCATGTATACAAGCTGTACGATCGGGCATGAGATCGAACGAAAGGAAAAGAAACCGCCTATAATTAACCAGCAACGAGTTGTTTACTACTATAAGTGTGGTTTGTGTGATGCAAACTATGTCGGGTATACGTGCCGACACCTCTATCAGCGCGCTGAGGAACACAAAGGACCGTCTTTAATCGGGAATAAGCTGAAATAGCATTCTGAAAGAGCAACATGGAACAGTCCCAAGTGACATATATCGTGATTTTAAGATCTTGAGAAAATGCCAAAGTAAATTCGACTGCCTGGTCTACGAAATGCTCTTTAATTTATAACCGAACTTAAGCCAACTTTGAACAAATAGTCAGATTCCATCCGTGAAAAGTTATTTATATAGTTTCTATAGTATTTTATCATTTTAACACTTCTCTACTAGCCCACCTTGCCGGCCCTATACCCTAATAATACAATACAAGTGAAAAAACGAGAATGAAAGGATAACATTTGTGTATGCTGACGTTTTCGTGAAAACCTCAAATTTGGTGATTTCAAGTTGCTGTTGTTGTTGTTGTTGTTATACAAAGTACCGCAAAAATATCCAAACACACCGTGCGAAAAATGTCCGCTGCCCGCAGCACGATTATTTTTCAACGGAAGACACGGTTTAAATTTACTTGATCTACTTAAACTAGAACTCACTTCATCTGGCCAAGCGAGCAGAGCTGGAGGCGCAGTTTCGCATCTTCGGTCGAAGGAACTCCGCTCAAGACCGCTCAAAGTTCAGGGGCACCCAACGTCAATTTTCGGAAAATATCTGTTCGGAAGGCGATTTGAGATCTAGAATTTTCGGAACATTTGTTCTAAAATTTCTTGCTTGTCTGCCTGCCCTAGGATTTTCGAACATCTAAAAAATGCTATAATTGCCCATTTTTAACGGATTTTTACCCTAAAAAGGTCACCTAGAATCTTCGGGAGTCTTTTTTCTGGCTGAAATTATCGAAAAGGTAAATTTTGATCCCTATAATTTTCGGATCACTAGACTTTCAGCTAGGAAATCCGAACAGATAAAAAAAAAAAATAGGGGATAAAAATATGCCTATATCTACCGTTTAAATACCAAAATACGTTTAACAATGCTATGTTTAAGTGGTTTTGAACTATATTCTCGTTGGGTGCCCCTGAAAGTTGTGATTATAGATGTCGCAAATCGAAATAATTTCAGCCAGGAGAAGCACAAATTGAGATGATGGACGGAAAATTAAACTCCTGGTGAACTCTTTATGGAACCGAAAGACGCTTATAGAGGTGTATACCAGGAAGATCAAGTAAGGGACAATAAAGTGAGTCCCATTTTCAAGGTGCTGCTACCAAAATGCGTTGGAAAGCTTGAAAAAGCTGAGTGTGCTAAAGCAGGTACTTTGTTTGTAAGCAGAATCTTTCTAGCAGCCGTTAGCTAGTACACGTGCGGTCAGCTAGGGCAATTCAGATGGTTAATTTGAATACTTAAAAAGTGAAAAACAGGAACAATTATCGGGGATTACTGGTGGCCTCATTTACACAAACATGTGCTGGAGACTTACGTTTTGCGGGTGATTAACTGGATGATTAAATTAGTCCTTGGTTTCCCAGAAAAGTTGAAATGATCCAAATTAAGGTCATAAAACTCGAATCTTCTGTTCTTCTTTTTTTTTTTTAGTTAGAAACTTAAGTTGCCTTTGCACTTTTGAGGCGTTTAAGATCAGTCTGTTTTTGACACAATTCAATACAGAACTAAAAATTAACAGAATTACCCATTTCAATAAAACAAAAGGAAAATTCAACACTTCCAATTAAAACAAAATAATAATGCAAAGCTGGTTGTAAGGCTGTTAGGATATATTTTTTTGTTCAACCAATACTTCTTCAAGGAGTTCAGCCCTGGCAAACTATCGAACAAAGTTGGATTCAACGCTCCAAATTTGCTCGATCCAACATTGTTCGACCGTTTGGCCACCCATGTTGGAAGATGTTCGTCCAACATTTTTTGTTCCATCAAGTGTTGGATGGAGTTTGCTTTTGATGAAATATTGCGACCAACAATTCTGCTCGACCAAACAATGCTGTTGTGTTTTGCCGCTCTTCCAACAAAGTTGTGTCCTCTTAATCGAGTCACGTTCGCGCTGCCAGCCAATCACGAATCGCGACGTTATTTTCAAGCCGAAGCTTCTAGCATTATTTGCAATAAAAATGGAGGACAAGGATCAATGGGACGTCTTGGAAGTTGATGAACTCAACATCCAGAAACCTTGATCAGCGAGTATGAAGCAAGGCCATGTCTTTGGGGCACTTTTAGTCCCATTAATCACTAAAATCGCTCAGTTTGGAGATTTCTTGTTCAATAGCATTTAAAATTTCTGCAAATTGGTCCGAGCTCATTCTCATCACCTCCTAATCGCGAATGTATCTTGCAGTGAACATACCCTTTTCTAAACGCTCTCTTAACAATTTTTTGGGTTTTCCCCGTTTGAATCCGTCTTTTCCGTCCTCAAACAGTTCCAGTAACACAAGCGTTACGAGCGGTTTTCATTTCAGTGTTAGCGTCATATTTATAAATTTAGCGCCAAGTTGAACTTGAATGTCAAGCAATGTTGGATGAGTGTTTTGCCACTACTTCAACATTTACATCCAACAATGTTGCATGCGGAATCCAACTTCGTTCGATAGTTTGGCCAGGGCAAATAAATATTATGTACTTCCAATTAAGCTTTCTTCAGGAATGCAATTATTGAAGTACGGAGCTCCTCAGTGCCGTAAACTGATGGTCGACAGAATATTATAATAGTGGAGGGAAGATAATATTTAAGCGCCACTTTTTGGTGCGAAAGATCATTGCAGTTTGTAAACAAGGAACTTATGCACTGGTCATGAAGCCTGTAAAAGACCAACTGAGTCCTAATGGGACTCGAACCTACGCGATGGCGCCGCACACCAACTGCGCTACTATTGAGCCATCAAACTCCAAATGTGAATTTCACACACCTATCCCATAATTTCAAGTCTTGCCGGATAGCAGTAATACGAACTGGTAATTGGCCATTCAGCTCCCACAAGGCTTGGAAGCTCACTGGTAGATATAGATCTGCAGCGAATTCATATGGTCACGAATATGATTCTCGTTTCACCTTTGATATCTATTTCTCAACTGTGTTAGTTGTTACATAAACCCCGATGATCATTCGCTTTGAAATCTTTACATGTCCTCGTTTCCAATTCTATAAATTTCATTTATCTTCCTGTTGATAGAAATAAGTGTTTGTGATATTCGACTGAAATTTGAATATGATGATATTAGGCCGGCAACGAGAACACAGTATGTAAAAAAAGTTCCTCGGTAGTAGAAGCTGTTTTGTTAAGGTCAGGCGATCGCGAGATTTCGGCACCGGCTCATAAATGATCAACAACATCTGTCAAGTACATGTGTACTGAGTACCTGTCGCATCACATTCGACAGTACCTGTTATTGCCTCAAATTGCTTTGATGCTATAAACTGGGTCACTAGTGGGATAGCACCACTAAGATTGATGAAATCGAGGCCCGTTTCGTTTTCAATGGTGCGGCGATGGAGTTGTTTATGCATGTCAATCCCAACTAGGACCTTTGAGGCCTAATCATAATTTATCTGTTTGACTGTTTGACGCTGGAGACTATACCTTGTCCGTCCGCGATGTATGGGTCACGCTAAAGCCATAAATCTAAAACTGACTTTTGGAACGGAGAATGATTTAGGGCCTTGAGGGACGCTCACGTTTAACAAACGATTAAGTTTTCGCAAGCCTTGCCAACGACATGGAGAGTCCTTGGCCCTTAGGAGGACCACTCAACAGACGACCCTTCCAATTTTGCTGCTCAGTAAACATGAAAACGATGAGTGAAAATCACCCGGAATGGACAGTAGACTAATAAAGCCCTTTATATGGATCAGTACGTTCCAATAACGCCTTTGTCCATCCTGGAAGGCATTTCCAAATAACCGTCAGAAATACCCTGACTTCATGAACTCGACATCTTGACCATTGAGCCATTCTTCACAAACCTGGGCCATATAAGAAAATTACGGATTTTTGCGTTTTCTTCAAAACTATGTTGACTACAGGTAGAATTCTGAATTAACACAGAAAAATTATCTGGGGTTATAGGACAACTGTGATGCCGAGTTGTGGCAGCAATTAATCAATTATTTCATCAAGGGATCTGCGAGTGTTTCGACGTCTACTTTCTTCATCAAGTTTGCCCAAGAAGATATTTATATATTAATTTCAACTGAAGCTCTAATAATAGAAAAGTACCATCCTCAAATCATGAGCCACACAAATTAACAAAGACGAAATGCGAAAAACAAAACGTGATTATTCGATTGTTTCGCAAAATAATGTCGGTCTTAAAGGTGATGGCAATAGCCTCTTACTTAACAAAAAACGGTTTTGAGTTCGAAGAACAAAACTATTTCCATTTACACCTGAGAAAATTCGAACCTAAGAATTTGCCGCTACAGCACCTCCGTGAGCTTGTGTTTTTGTTTTTTTCTGGTGCGTCTTCGAAAACTGTGTCCCACACACACAACCTTTGCAATAAACGTGTGACTCGTGATCTTCTATAAGAAGAAACACCTGATTCTTTGTCTGAATCATTTCTCGGTTATCGCCACCTGCAAACAACACTGTTTAAATTGAAGTTGCGTGAATAGGTAGTCTAGGTGTGTGATTAAGTTATCAAGCCAGTGTTATGCTAATGAAGGAGCAGAAGCCTCGTGCATGCCATTCAACTGTGTCGAGTCTCATTCATGCATGTCAACAATAGTGAACGTCACAAATAATACGTTAGAAACAACACTAGCTCTAGTCATTCAGACTATCTGGTCAAAACAGCCGCACGCTCCTTAGCAGTGCAAGTTTGCCGCAATCTTAAAGAAATCGAACTCGGCTTTGAAAGCAAATAGAGCCTCCCCTTGGAAACCGCGCTCAGAGCTTCGTTGGAGATCCTGGAGTCACTGTACCATTGATTGAACTGTACCATTGATTGAGGCCGAAAAAATCCGAATTTTTCGTCTTCCCGCCTTTTTTAATAAATCACCAGTGTTTACTACGAAGGAAATTGCATCGGGCCGTGAATATTGCATCCACGACGCGCCTGACTAAGTAATTCGTAAGTGAGTGTAAGATGCCTTCTGCTAAAAGTCAACGTTCTTCTACAACAGTACATGCAGCCGATCAGAAACTGCTTCGAACTAAGGATGTTGTGATTCACTTGAGCCAAGAGAAAAGAAGCAAGTGTCAATGTTGCGGAAAGCGATTAATGGCCCTACCCATGCTCGGATTTACCTTATTTTCCATAGCTTGCCTATTGGGCGTTGGTTATTACAGCATCTACAGGGTTACATCGTCTGTATACCATACTGAGGGAGTTGTTCCATCCTACGCTACGGCCGGAGTGGTAAGTTTTCGTAGCTTCGTAACTCATGTCTCATTTTGAAATCCCATAACATTTGTTATCGCTGGTTCAATACATCTACAAAGCGAGAAAGGAATGCTAAACTGCCAAAAATTGCGATAACCACGATGATGTGTGAGTGTGCTCAATACATATTTTTAAAGAATTTCACCGGTTTATTATTTATCAACTGTAGTCTTGGCTGCTATTATTTAAGGGAATTCGACAATCTTCCCTCATTACAATTTTGCGTCTTCTTCAGTTGTAAGCACAGTACTTGCTTGGATAATTTTAGTAACTGCGTCTCGTTAGCGTCCTGGAGAAGCGAATTTTCAAACTTAGTCGCAACTATAAACCAAACAAAGTTAACTGAACTGACAGTTATAGCGCGCGTTAACTCTTGTTTGCAGAACGAGAAATCTGTCAACAAGTCAAATCTTATGTATATTTCTGCGGAAGACTGCGCTCACGAAACGCCAGTTTGGACAAATTACGGTCTTTCGCGACAGGGATGAGGCCCATTGAGGTTCCCTTTAATTTAAGTCGCTCTCAAAGCAAAATGTATCACACGGTGATTTTTCAAAGCAGTTTTGAGAAGTTTGCCTTAATATTTGCCACCTAAGTCAACATCGAAAAGTGGTGGATTGACGCTTATACATATTCATTTCTTTGACACTTGTCAGACCTCGGAAAAATGCAATTCATGGAATAGTTATCGGAGATGGAATTCTAAGACAAATCAGACAAAGATTTCAGTAGATGAAATTAAACAGAGTTTGTTGTTGGAGTCACATAACGTTTTAAACAAACAACGCCTGGAACCTGGGAAACTCTGTCGCGTGCGAACTTCGCACAGTTTTTAAGAGCTGTTATTGAGGGCAATATCTGAACACAGATTTCACGCTGCGAGGAAGAAAGACTTTCTAAAGAACGGTACAACTATGTTTAAGTTTTTGAGCAAATGCTTGCTTTTAAATTCAAAAGTGATCTCTTTGTTGAAGCGTGAACGGGCTTTGCGATGACACGTGCCAAGAGGCGCGAAACAATAGCTTTAGTGCCTTCTACGCGTGTGGGATGAATGATACACTTAAATGTTTTGTTTTCCTTGTACAATATCGCGCTCAACTCCTGTTGCCCGTACAAGCCACATTAGCATTTTTCAATCGGTCATCGAAAGCCATCTAAGGCGTTTTGCCTCCACTGATCAGGTTAAAAATTCGCTAGTAATCTTTATCACGTCTAATCATCCGAGCCTGTTTGACATTTGTACCTTTTTTTTAAAGTTAAGTTAAGTTTCTGGAATCATTTTATTCGCACAGTTGCTAGTTCCGTGAGCATTCAAGCATGAGGATTAGTGGAATCTTACAGTTGATCAAACGCCGCATAATCGCAATATGACGATTTGATACCTTGCCGGAAATTTTGGAAGCACAACAAAGTGCACCTTCGAGATTTAGAAATCAACTAAGTTTACCGAAGTTAAGTTATCGCACGTGGTCATTTGCATACGGTAAGAAAGAAATGGCCCCGTGCCATAATTCTTGATATTTGCATGTGAAAGACTCCAATTGGCAGCTTTTAAAAGCAGAGCATATTATTTTTGAGACTTGGCGCCACAAAAGAAAGCGTTTTGAGATTAGTTGTTGTGCACTATGGAATTGTATACCTTATTAGTAAATGAGTAAACGAATTAAGCAAATCATTTTCCAGAGTAGTTTCCGGATGCCTAACCGGGGTTCAATTTAATTGTCAAAAATTTTTCTGAATCTCGATGTCTTAAAAGCAGTAAAATGAACTAAAAGAACTTGTAATAAAAGGTAATGAACAATGAAGATATAAAGTCGGAAAGTAAATTGCGTTGAGAGGGAGGTTCTGAACACACTCGGCAACGTCTCTAAACTCCAAAAAAGGGGCGAAATAAAAGGTTGGTTTTCACTGGTGACGGAGTCGGAGTCGGAGTCGGAGTTGTAATCAGAAGCGCAGAGCGATACGATCTAGTGAAAATCAAACTGTCGGAGTCAATAGGCAATAGGCAAGCAGAAGCGGAAGAATAAACCAATCACAATCATCGATTCCAAGCATTGTGATTGGTTAATACTTGCGCTTCTGCTTCCGAGTCCGACAATCTTGTTTTCACTGGATCATAAACGACGGAGTCATAGTTGGAAGAAAATGGAAACGTTCTGATTCTTCCGACTCCGATTCCGTCGAGAGATGAATTTTGTGTAAGGTTTTTTTGTTTACAGCAAAAAGAGATCAGTCTTTGCCATAGAAGATCAAACTGGAGCTTTCTCATGCAGAGAACGACAGAACAAAGACTACCTGATCTGATCTTTTTCAACTGTCAACAAATCAATCATCTTTTATGGACAAAATATACCTGCTAAAATTCCGTGAAATTGTAATCAAAGACGGAAGCTATTTCCATTGTTCTTTCTCTTTCTGTATCTTTAGAAATCAAAATCAACACTTGCGGTCCGAGACGACAAAAACCACCTGTTAACAATCACATGTGTTTTGAGTTTCAACAAAATCGAAACAAACACATGTTACATTGAGAGATTGGGGTTTCGATGAAAGATCGGAAATGAAAACCTTCTCAATTACACTTATCCGAGAAGTTTATACTTAAGTCAATGCGCCGGAAAATGTACTGATGAAGGCAAAGAAAAGAAATAAACAAAATCGATCGATGACCGGTCGACCAACACTTTGAAGTGATTCTTAAAGTAGGGATTTTGAAATGAAATATGTCCGCGATCGAAATAGACATAAAGTTTCTTTTGTTTTGTATTTTGATCTTACTTACCCTAAACCATCTCACGGAAGCCATGTGCCGGACCGTCTTTTGTAAGTTTAATTGCCATTTTATCATTTAAGCTTATAATGCAAGGGAGGAATCCTAGGGCCCAATGTCGAATCGCGTTTTGTTTGTAAAGGCACTTTTTAAACTTTTTCAACAATTTTCCGCCTCTCCCGAAAAAGGCCAATGAAAAAGAAAAAAATCAAGCATCGTTTTCAACTGACTTTTAGTTTCTGGTGTAGACAGTTAAAATTGCTACGCAAGAGTCGTCCCACTCACTTTCACTGGGGTATCAGGGGTTTCATTAGCTGTGGTTACACACTCCTTTGGTTTCGGGTCTTCCGAAGGATAAATGGCTCGAGTTTGGTTCAGCTCAGGTTTCATGTTACCCTCGGGGATGCGGTTACACAGTAAAAGACTTCCCTCAGGGTAAAATATGATTAGATATGAGTTCACTGACCTTGCAAATTAGTTCTGCTTTATGAGTGGCCAAGTCACCTCAGGGAGCAGATAAACCGTACTTTTCAGTTCAGGAACTGTCATGGGAAGTTCTTTTGAAAGACATATGTTTGAAGTGTTAAGAATTGTTTTCTTAAAGGAAACCTCCACTAAAACAAGAAAATAATTTTAAAACACAGAACATAATGTTTGCAATACGAATTTTTCAAACGTTTTCCAGTGAAAGTGTTTGTATCTGAAGTAAGTTCATTTCATAAACGCTTGTTTTGGTTTTCAAATTTTCCAGGTGCCGCCATCTTGAATAATTAGGGAGCTCAAGCAACGACAACGGCGACGGCAACGAGAACGTCATCTCAAAAAATATATTGTATATTGTTTTGCTGACGACAGCAAAGAAATGTACAAAAGTGAAAAACGCACGTGCAGGGCGTACAAAGCTATTGCTTTTGCTCACTAAATATGCAAATTTCTGACGTTCTCGTTGCTGTCGCCGTTGCTTAAGCTCCCTATTGTTACGTGTCGCGAATGCCCTATTGTTTCAAAACAAAAGCTCTTCGTGTGAAAACAATAAGAGCAACTGTAACACGTGACAATTATTCAAGATTGTGGCGCCCGGGAAATTTGAAAGTGAACGTTAAGTGCTTCTAAACTTTCATTTTGTTCAACACCCAGCGCTTTTTTGAAGAAAAATTCGATCAAATTTGATTGCAAACATTATTTTGTTCGACTTAAAATTAGTCGGAGTGGAGGTTCCCTTCAGTAACTGAGATGGTCTGAAAAATCTCTTCACCCTTCTTGTTTCTATAAGTGTCATAAAGTGTCCTTTTAACCATGGGCTTGGTTACTCCTGCTATATAGGGCCATGACGTCATAGTTTAAGTGATCCACTCCTTCAACGGAATTCGAACCTACGACCTCTGCGATGCCGGTCCCATGCTGGCTACCAACTGAGCTATGAAGCCATTCATTTGGAAGCAGGTCAATTCGTTGGGCTCATGTGCTCGCGTTAAAGGACTCGATGAAACAAATGTCTGTATTTGAAGTGGGGGTTACAGATAATTGCTTAGATTGTCCAGTTAAGTCCGAGGATCACTTCGCCTTTCGTTTATAACCCGCACTTCATATGCAAACATTTATTTCACTTGTACACATTATGAAGGTTTTTTGGTTAATACTAATTGTCAGTTTTGGTCTTTTTGTTTGTTTTTTTTATTTTCGATAGTTAGTAGCAGCTGGTCTTCAACTGATGCTGATGTTCAAAACACATTCCCGATGCCTTGTAAGTAATCAGCACATTCTTTTTGTTTTGTTTTGCATGGCAACTGTAAACCAGAACTTCTTCTTTACTGAAGATTTCCGTAGGCCAGTTTAGGTAGAAAAGAAAGTGCTTAGATACTGAGATTTCGTTTCATGGTCCTTCCTTGGCGTTGTCCGAAAATATTTATAATCTTGTCCATACTGTTAACAATTACCTTATTGCCATAAGAGCGGTCAATGCACACGAAAGCGAGGCTATTCAACTATTTTACCCCATCGTGCTCCGAAGGAAGATCATTAAGTGCCGGAGTCCGCTGAACGAGCGCTCCGCTGAGCATGATGTTGCGGGGATGACGGCCAGAATTACTTTGACCCCACGAAGACCTCGACTAAAACTTTACTTCATGGGAAGAGCAGCGATTTCATAAAACGTACGCGTTCTCCCGCCCTCTACGAATTGGCGGGAAAGACGTTTGGCGCGAACTGCAGCAAATGCCAGCGATCGGCAGATTAGCAGCAGAGCCATTGAAACTTTTGAAGATGCACTGTTCGGTCGTATTGCAGATCCAAGTGCTTATGCCCTAATCCTAAGCGTTTTGCCAAAAATTTTCAAAGCTGGGGGGGGGGGGGGGGTGGGCTGCTGGGCTGCTAACTAAGTCACTCAGGGAGAGAGACGCTTGAGCTTGAAAGCATCAGACGTCTCTCTTCCCGAGTGAGGAGGCCTAGTTGAGGTCATGGTTCGAGGGTCACCTTGTGACGCCTACACTAATAAACGTGAATCTCTTTATGTACCTGCAGACCTTTGTTTAAGACGGCGACATCCCCGGAAACGTCATTTAGCATTGCTAGTTTATGCCTTTTCTCAATGTATTTCGTGATTAGTCCAGTGTGTTCAACTTCCACAAACTATACGAAGCATCCAGGCACTGTATTGGGAGGAAAGGTGTTGAAACTAAGAAAGAAAATAAAACATTCGCCGTTGTCTGCTTCGGTCTATCTTGAGATTTGGTAATTTCACGTTGCAGATTGGCAGAAAACGGGAAAGAAATGTACCAAACTTCAAAGCGCACGTGCAGATCGGCCAATGCTTTGCTCATTCAGTAAAATCTATTGTTTGGTGGCGTTTTCGCTGACGTTGCCTTCCTAGATCTTAAGGTCGCTACTATCATTCAGAGTAAGTCAATTTTACTGTATTAAATTTGTAGGTCGTTTCTTCCATCATATTCACCGTCGCTGCAGGATTGCTTTGTTTTGCCGGCGCGCTTTATGCTGGTACTGACGTAGCACCACTTCTTTCCGGGATTGAAAGCTGTCAGTACTATCCTGTTGAGACTTCTTGCAAGTGCTTCCATCACAGTGAACTGCGACAGGTGTCAATCATATTCCGTGACACCGTCAAACTAGAATGTAACGGCATACAGTATAAACTCACCAACCTCGTGTACGGCATGAGTGGTGTATACGGCGGGGGATTTGTCACGTGTATCATAGCCGCTGTCATGGAAACATTGTTGTTGTGTCGAAAAACCTCCAAGGTAAGAATGAATCAATAAAATGAATGAATGAACGAATGAATGAATGAATGAATGAATGACTTCATGAAAAGAAGCGGCCAGTCGAGCTATAAGGCCATAAAATGTTTAACTCCAGACAGATAACTCTTCAAAGATAACTCTTCCGAATTACGCGAGAAGAGTTCAAAACTAGATCATTGGGAAAAATTGTTGTTATGTAGCAAAAGCTACTGAGTATTACTCAAAACTTGAACCTACTTGTTTGTCCGGGCTATAATCTTTAAGTAAAGTGATTTATAATTGCTCAATCTTGCAAAGAAATGTAAGCAAATTGGACCGCTACAGTCATCACCTCGCACGCATTGTCGGACTCCAAATGCAGTTTCACGTCATTTACATGTAAATACTACATCTTCTAATATCCAACTTTTTTTTCTTCTTAAAATATGTTTTCCGTGTACCTATTACAAGTAAATAAAACCATTAAAAATGGGGGGTCACCGTGCTCGTTTCTTCGCAACACGATGATAAATCGATGGTAAGAAGATATTTCGGCTTCAAAATGATCATTTTCCGCGAAAAGACTGGGGCGAGTTCCAAAACAACACCTTCTTAACCGAGAAAAATTATCATGATTGCACTTAAAAGCCCTTGAACAGCAAAAGCGGCCTTTGTTGTTTACGTGAAGCGCTGCCATCTCCGAAATCGCATTGTTATGCGCAGTATGAGATGCGCGGTGCAAAACAAGGGAATCAGCTATAATAAGTTGCGTTCACACGCTGAAATTTTAAGCTAGTGAATAAATGAGGTCACTTTTCCTCTCTGAGGTCCAAAATCGCTCAGTTTTGAACACGAGTAATGGCGAACCGTGAAATCCAAAACTTACACTCAAAATAAACAGCCTTTGGATAAAAATAAGAGCTCAGTCAGGTGTTAAGCAAACACACTTTCAAAATCCAAAGAAAAAAGTCACGTGGCTTTTTGATCATAGTAGCACTTTAAAGGTTTCTTCGATCCGGCAATAACTTTGTAAGCAGAGCAGCTCTTGTGTCCCCAGAGTAAGAGAGAAAGAGATAGTCTGCAGAAATCTAGAGACGGAGATTCTCAAAACAACCGGGTTTTTGTGGTTTAACTTCAGGATGCTCAAGGCCAAAACATTTAGTTTTTTTCGAGAATGCAATTTTCATACGAAAATAAAGAGTTTCCATACATTCCGGCTTACTGCAAATTTACTCTCGTTCCAGACCACTCTTAATTCAAGATCAGACGGCGACGGCAAATGTACCGTGAATTCGCGCCAATCTCAAACGTCACAGACCGATCTCAGTGTTATCGAAGAAGAAGACGACGACGACGACGAAGAAAAAGAAGAAGACGATGATGAGGACGAAGAAGAAGAAGTGGCTGGGGGGGAAAGTGAAGGGACAGCGGAAATGCAGCGTCCGGCCATTGAAACGCAAACGAGCCAATCGCCGTCGACCTTCGTGAGAGAGGTGCCTTGTTCGCATTACGTCGTTGATCTTAGCATTCCGCGGAGAGACTACGTCATCAACTACAACTCCAATTCACGGCATGATCCACCACCACCATACAGCGAAATGTAAAATTTGGACTTTTACCGATTGATTCAGTCGCATTAATAAATAAGTGCTAACTGTCCAGCTTTTGCGTTCATAACATCTTGAGGGATTTACTAGTTGGCTGAGATGCTGGTATCTGAGCGCAATTAAGCACAAGTATAACATTTCTCATTCAGGCCATGAAAACGGCCTCGACGCAAAAAGAACAAGTGCCCAAGGATCAACTGATTTTTTCCTTTTCTTGTGCTTGTGTTTGCCTTATTCTGTGTGAAAACGAAACACGGCATGACAAGGACATTTACTGCGTCTGGCAGTGTCTGGCCAATTAAAGCACTCGTTCCAGATTCCCCGCTTGTGAACATGTGCATGTCGACGTTCGTTTTGGCACTTTGTGCGTGCGTCGCTAGTGAAAAACAGGCTTAAGACAATTTGAACGCGTGCGTGGTTTATTGTGAAAAAACTCAACGTTTTGCGTATTATTTTGAAAACTATAATGTTGAAAATATTGCAGTTCAAGAAACAAATTCCCAAGCATGGATAGAAAGTGAACTGATTTCAGAAAATTCCACCGGAATTTCGTGGGAATGTCCCTCGGCACAGGAATATATTTGACGCTCTACAGGTCTTCACCAGACTTCGGCCTAATTTTGAACCGGGTCTTCTGAAATTGTTGAGAAGGCCATATTATAGGAGAATGGGTGACGACCATAATTTAATTTGATTAATAATTTTATTTTCTGGCAAATTTCTTTGATGAAATATTAAAGTTAGGCAATCTTCCGTGCCTTTGAAGATGTCAGGAGCTCAGATAAGGAGTTTTGACTGTTGCTGTAAATACAAAAGTAGCGAAAAATGAGGGCAGTTATATGGCTTTCCAAAAAAATCAGTTTAACTCGATATGTGAAGTTTTAATAATAATGCCTTTGTATATATTAGGATTGACCTAAGACGTACAGTTAGTAAATATAAGTTGTCAAGTTCAACCTTGCAAGCTTTCACTTCTTTTTAAACTACTACAAGACTTGAAATTAAGCAACGCACTTCCGTCGTAAAAGAGGGACGTTTTGAATGTAGTGCCAAGGTTTTGTGTTTTGTAGGAATAATTACACAGTTGGCTGTGATTTGTTGGTGACCTGTAGACAGTACTTAGATAATAAAGTAGTCTCCAAACCAAGAGCCAAAACTGTATTTTTATTGGTGCTCAGATAAGACAATGTTCCTGTTCCCTCTTCTCGACGTCCCTGGACCCTTGGTGAATGGAAAAGGAAGACCTAGAACCTTCATAGCTCTGTTAGTAGAACCGTTGCACCGGCATTGCAGAGGTCATGAATTTTCAGGCCCCAGTTGTTCGAAGGGTAGTCAGTGGCTAAATCACTATCCACTGGATAACTCAATTGGTTTTGCTAGTGTTTATGGGCTGGATAGCGTTATCCACCTTTTGAACAACCAAAGCCTGTCTAGAGGAGACAATTGCTTAAAATGTCCAGATAAGTTCGAGAATCCCCACCCCCCAGAAAAACGTATCAAACCGTAAATGACAAAAACATGCACATGTTTTGCGTTTTATGTTGTTTTCCCGTTGTTTACCATGGCCGGTGGATCAGGTGAGTTTCCGAAGCGTCTTCGTTTTCCACAGTCCTTGACGTACGCTCAAAGGGAGGGAAGAAGAGAGGACCCTGGGAAAGAGGTTGACTCCCAGACCGGCAGGTGAAAAACGAAAACTAAATGACGATGACTCCAAGTAAAAAAAAAAAAGCGATGTACAACAGTAAATGGCAAAACACATAATTTTGACGTTTTACTGTTGTTAAAAACAGGTGAGTAAATTCAGGTGAATTATCCCGTAGTCTTGATGTCTGGAAAGAGATTCACCCAAAGAGTCACTCACCGGCCATTGTATGATGCTGCGTTGTGAAATGTTTGTGCTATTTACGGTTTGATAAGTCTTTTGGGGGGTACGGGGGGAGGGGGGTGGGGAGGTGAGGGTTTTCGTTTTTCACAATCCCGCTCTAGACCCCTCTCCTGTTGATTTAACTAAGGCCGCCTTACCTGAGCGACGTGCCAGCTTTCACGGATTCAAGGTACAAAGGTGATTGGCTGGGTAAACAAATTGAACAGCTGAAACAGTGTTCATTTCTTCCAGTGAATGGATTTCCCGCTCTCTTCTGCCGACAGCAAAATGACAGCCCACTACTTTCCCGCCAAGACAACAAACGTCCTTTAAACCGTATTGAAAGAAACTGATAGTGTCAACGATTCATTCCTCTCCAAAATCTCGTGGCTTTACGAGGTCGCAAAATCCTTCGTCGACAGATATTAACTACCCTTATCTATCAGAAACGTCATTTTCGAGGTCGGCCTCATGCTTTCTTATCGTTTAAAGGACGTTAAACGTATCACTATTTTTCTTTGGATTTCAAAATTATGTTAAGCCTTGATTTCAAAAAGGCACCTGTTTGTTTTAACTGGATTTTTCCTATTTAAGAGCAGCGGTCAGGAAATACCGAGCATTTGGTGGCAGAAATGAAAAAAAAAACTTTCCTCCCAATTTTTGGCTACAAATAGTCGTTTGATAGGAAAGAAAAGTGGTATGTCTCCCTTCCCTTAGAGGTGCTTTAATTACTGGGTTGCCGCAAACCCAGTCGGAATCTGTCTTTAATTTCGTCGTTTTTTTTATTTTTCGTTTTTTTTTTTTTTTTATTTTTTTCCGTGTCGGTAAAAGTCTTGCCTGTCACTCCCCAGCTAAGTGGTGTCTTTGTGCATAGAGCCTTCTGAGCGTATTTTCGTAGGATCGATAGGGTAGTGGGAAATGCGTAGATTTCTCTGGTGGACACAGTAGAACGATTAACTTAACCGGCAATGGCGTCGAAAGTCATGTAACGCGAATGGCGTTTTAGTGGATCTTTGAACAAAATATACCCTTATGAAGCTCAATAATGGCAAGTCAATTGGATATACAGGCGATGGAATCTTAAAAGCGACGAGTAATGGACTTCGACAACAATCTATCGCCCGTCGAGCCGAAATCAAAGTGAGCTGTATTTACCTGAAGTACATGATAATTTAACACGATCGAGTTTCTTGTCTTCACGCACGCAATGAAATAGGAAGAGGTTTTCGCCTCTAAGAGCAAATATCTTGTTTGTTTCAATAAATTTTTCGCTGGAAAAGGATTCTGTGGTATTTTCAGCCTCTGTGAATAATAATATCATGTTGTGTATTGAATTTTCAAGCTTAAGGTTTAAATGTGATATGGGAGAAGTTTTTTAGTATTGCTCTGTAAACAGGAAGGGTTCACAGGCCTGTTGGAAGCGTGCTTGAGTTTCAACAAAATGAGCCCCAAAATCAGTGAAGAATTGTGACGCAGTTGAATGATAAAGTAGCTGCTATTTCCAAAATGATGGAATTACCTGGTTAGAATAAATAACGTCGTACGCGTCTTGGAGAGTAAATTTTGACTTTGCATAAACAAGACTTGGGCGATTGTGATCTTTGTTTTGACTTCGCTCATTTCATTGTCAAACTTTATAACACTTGACAGAAAAAGAAACTTACAAAAACCCGGTATCTTGCCATCATTTGACACAGATACGTCACTGTTTGGCGAGTAAACATGCCGTAAACATGAGTAAACAAACTTCATCACGGCGCCCGCTGAATTCCGGCGATGTCACTTTCGATTTTGCGATTTATTTGTGCAGCCAAAACGTACAATAACAAAATTGAACGTTGCAAAAAACCCCCAAAATGTATTGTCGCTGATCGTAACTTTTTATATTCTATATTCACGGTTCAAAATAAATGTTGTTTTCATGTCGTAAATATGTTATTCTCGAGCGATCGTCCTGGAAACTTCCTTCTGCTCTTCCTAAAAACTGTGTATCAATATTTATTTACTTTTGCATCAATATTTGTCTTTGCATAAAGCAAGCTAACAAAATCTGTACCTTGCTGAGTTCGCATTTGTTAGCGTTAATAGTATTTTCGGTCCGATGCTTCTGTTTCACGAGGGGTACATTATTTTGGTCTCCCATCCAAACACTAACCCCGCCCAACAGGGCTTAACTTCAGTGAACGTCGGTATTACGAAGCTGTCAGATGCTCAGAGGGCACGCTTTCAACTTCTGGTGAAAAGAAGTTTATCAACATGTCAGCCCAGAAGCCAATGTTTCTCACTTCCCATTTATTTTCTTCAATCTTTCTGGGTTCAGTACTTTGCTAGTAACCACATGTCTTCTCAGACTATTTACCCAAGACTTCTACCATGGCACTACAATGATAGACAATACCAAAACAATATCGTGCACTGTTAGAGCTACATATTACGCAAGGACAGATCTGTTTCGTCGTGCGAACGTGTGAGGACCTGTGAGCCAAAGGGCCTCGTCTGGTATGACTTCTTAATGACCCTCCAACTTGAAAAAAATTGCCTGGAACGGTGCACGTACCACAGGCAACCCAGTGTACCCTCACGGAGGGTCTAGTTGTGAGAGAATTGAGAAAAACAAATTTTACCCGCAAGGATCCCGAAAGTACCCGCAAGAGGTTTGAAAGTTGTCATTCAAAGACTAAGGAAATTCCCGCTCAAAAATATGACAACATCGAGTCGGCAAAGTTTACTCAGTTCAACCTCAACAGTGTACCCCCCCCCCCCCATCCTCCGGGCTCGCAGCCATGACTCGCATGGCTCGCACATTGTAATCACTCCGTCGATAATCGCCATGCTCCGAGTGTAGCAATACTCTTCAAAATGGGCTGAACATAGTGACGCATATCGCGATGTCGGATCAGCAAAATCCGGTCTGTGTTTTCGCACAAATCTCAGCCATTTTGCCCTCACAGCCGGATCAGTTGGAAACTGGTGCATTCGCATGCCTTCGGTGTATGATCCGTTCGTACAGCTTTGCTTATTACGGACTCCAGCAACGCAATATCGTCCTCGCTTTCTCCGGGCTTTCTTACTATCCGCCATATCGCATCTGCAGTTCTGGCAACAACGTGACGTCACGGTTGTTGTCACGTGGTATTTTGGCCGCGCGATTCAAAGGCACACTTTTGAAGGGAAAATTTCCAACTTTGAGCGCTTGTAAAATCGTCAATTTTTACAGTGGACATCTCAAACTTGGGATTCGCATGTTTTCAAAGGTAAATTTTATAATTAAGCAAAAAAAATTTCGCTTCATAGGCACTTTAAGCTATTTAAAAAAGAAACACTTGGTAGTGTTTCATTTCCGGAACGGAACGGCTGGAGACCGGATTAGGTAAAATATTGCTCGGTCATCTGTTTATCACGTTAATTTCTGTGCTAAAGTTGAAACAGTCAAGAAACATGGACAGAAACGTGGACGCCAGAACAAAATACGGAAGCCTAGAAGCTAGCGAGGGCGTCAGGGACATAATATTAAGAGCTCAGATCGATGCATAGACGAAGACTAATGCAAGGGGATACGGCTTACCCCACTTCAGTTTGAGTGTGGATTTTGTGGGGCGAGTCAAGGCCATTTCAGTTTTAAACTACTGCAAGTTCTCTACCATCTTAAGAGCTTGAAATTTACATGTCGATATCAATCATTGAAGCACTGACAAACAGGTAAGTACAACTTGTCTTCGGCACTCCGTTTTGGCGAGTAGCAGTGACAAACAGGAGCATGCATAAGTGAAGAACATTTTTTTTATGAAGCGTGTGGATTGGTCAATTAAGTCGCTCTGCTTGTCAGATATTTATTATTGGGTTTTTCATTTCCGCAATACATGAGGATTTCATCATATTTCAAAGCTCTACAAGAAGCTACAAATCATACTTGTATTTTAAATAATATTTTGTCCCTTCTAGGAAGAGAAACCTATGTCGACACCCCAACCCGCCACAAGCACACCCTTTCATGATAGTAGGTGTCATCAATTGCCAGAGATAGCAACACCTGAATCGAGCTTGTATTTACCGCCAACAATACTAGAAGCAGATCAGACAAGCGCTAGTGGCATTGAGTTGGAAAGTGACTGCAGACCCATTGAACACCTGAATACTTTCTTAAAAAGTAGAGACATCAGTCCTGTAAGGTACACTCTGAAAACACCATGGGAAGAGGCTAGTGGAAGGACGAAAAGGCAACACGAACGCAAAGCTAAGCAAGCCATTTCAGCCGTCCTTGATGAAATTGCTCCAAATGATGCTGATCGACTCTGGAAGGCTATTATAGCGTCTCAAGGTCACACTGGTTCTGATGGCGTAGATGAAGTCTTGATGGATACATTAGCAAAGTGCTATAAAAATGCAAGCGGATGGGATTGTCGTAGGCAGATACTGTCCATTATGGCGGATAAAGTTAGCTTGGCAAGAATTCGAGATTGGATCCCAGGCCTGACAAGGTTTCGTTTTATGGTCGCTAGGCAACATGCTCTAGTTCACGGTAGTGGAGAACCTGTACGGACCCAACCACAACCAAGGGAAGTTATTCCTGAGCAAAACTGGCCCACTTCTTGGATTTTATTACCAGTTCGCACGTTATACAGGACCTTCCATTTGAGGCTAAGACAATAACGTTGTCCAATAACGAGATCGTGCAAGTTCCTAATGTGGTTCGGAATTTGATTCCTGAGCGAATTGTGAGACAGTATGAAGCCTATTCTGCAGAGTCTAACTTCACACCCATGAGTCGTAGTACCCTGCTACGAATTTTGCGTGTATGTTCGGCCTCGACCAGAAAATCACTTCAAGGGCTGGATTACATTAGCTCGACAGGTGCCCAGGCATTTGAAGATCTCCAAGGTATCGCTCACAGGCTTGGAGAAAAAGGAATGGGTCTTACTTGGGCCAAACGACAAGAAGAAGCGCTGAAGGAGGCAAAACGGTACCTTAAGACGGACTACAAGGTAAGGTTGCCTTCATAAAGTTTTGAATAATAACCTTTCCACTATATCAGTTAGTTGGCAGGAAGACGACAACTAGTTTATGCACGAGATGCATTTGATAGCCGTAATGAATATTTGAAGATATTGATTATCATATTATCATAGGGCCCAACAGAAACACTTTCATAGAGATCAATTCCTCCTACTGAATCAGGCGACGCTAGCCGGTGTGGAGGAAGCTATGTGACAGGCAAATGTCACATAAGCCGCAAAGGTTCAACTTTCATTGAACCTTTTTATGTAGTTTCCATCTATTTAAGCGTATACTCAGTATTTTCGGGTTGGGCATGACATAGAAATTCTTGATTTTGGATTATAGTGTGTGTGGCAGTCAAGTCGGTCATTTGCTTGACGGTATCACTAAGATGCTATTGACCAGGGCTGGAAGATATTTTGGGTCCACTTGGCGCTTGATGACTCTTCCTCGATACTTCCGAATTTCAAGTCTAATATTTACATTTTTATTAAATAGGTGCACGTATCAGAGAGTTCAGGAATCCCAGATCACTGTCGAGTTTACGCTCTCAGTGACCCCAATAACTCAGATTACCAATCTGCTTGCCTACATCATCACGACGACCGCTGTGGGCAATGCAGTAGGCTTTATTTGACCATAGAGGAGATAGAGAAAGCAATACAGAAGACAGCAATTGCTCTTGAAGTACACGATGAACTGAACTTTTTGACTGAGAAGGCAAAACGAGAAGTAAGTGCCTGGAAAACGCATTTACTGCGATCCATAAACCAGGATCAAGCAAGATTGGACATCCTTCAAGTCCTTGACGGCTCATCTGTTCTCTTAGTTCAAGACTGGGCCATGAAATTTATACCAAGGAAGTATCGAGAAAGCCAAACAAACTGGTTTGGGAAGCGTGGTATCCCATGGCATGTAACTGTGGCCATGCGGAA
>NC_090885.1:29004574-29029574 GCF_036669925.1 Montipora capricornis
CCTCGCGCTTGCATCAAACCGGGTTGTTTTGCTCGGCGGCCGTTGTTCCACAAAGTGAATCTACCGAGTTGTGTAGCTCGGCGGCCTTTCTGCCACAAAGTAAATCTACCGAGTTGTGTAGCTCGGTGGCCGTTGTGCCTCAAAGTAAATCAACCGAGTTGTGAAGCTTGGCGGCCGTTGTGCCACAAAGTAAATCTACCGAGATATGACGCTCGTCGGCGCCATTTCACTTGTGATATTTACGGCATTGAAATCAACAAACTGAATTAATTTTGTCCAAGCGTTCAGCACAGAAAAGTAATCTTAGGTCTTTAATGCCACAAGCTGAAAAGACTTGCAAGTAATAGTTTCATTTTAGAGTAATTTTCAGTAGTTGTCTACTTGTAGAATTCCAAATAAATAGTTAATGATTACGTCTAACAAGTTGTCACGTTCATAGATGCAGTACAGTGGAATTAGATCGTTATATCGAGGTATCGTTATAACGAGACTCCCGATATAACGATATTGCCTTAAAATAACCGAAAATATCTTTATATCGGGGTAAAATTAACATGTGCTTTTTTACTACTGTACATATTGTTTAATTAAACTTGTAATGAGTATCAAATGACTCACAATTTGCAAAGCATTAGACGTTATCAAGGTTACACAACAAAGTCTGTGGTATGAATCGTAAAAGGGAAACAAAACAAAACATAAACATTTGAAGTTGTATGTGTGTACTGATGCTGTAATATCGTTATATCGGGGAAGATTTTACGCTCGGTACGCTAAGAACTCAGCGTTATATCGGGAATATCGTTATATTGAAGATCGTTATATCGGGGTTCTGTCCCATACATTTTACTGTAACTTTTGCCGGGACATAGCATGTTTATCTTTTTACCGGGGATATCGTTATATCGAGGATCGTTGTATCGGGGTTCCACTGTAATAACATTTCCCTATCGCACGAACCATCCACCCTCCCCCCTCAGTTGCTACCTGTACCAAACCTGTACCGTCCTACAAACATCGAACGCACTCGCATAAACTTCGATTACCCCTAGTTAATACCAGTGAAGTACGAGCCACGCCAGTCACAATGTAAACCACGTCAGGTTATTACACAGGTGATTACCTAACCACAGGCGACCCAGAGTCGGAAGGTAAACAATTATAAGGATTTGTATGGGAATCTTGATAACAGACTGAAAAAGATATTTACCCGCAAAAGTTCTCAATAAAAAAGCCGTACTTTATTGTCATGGTGAATTTCTTGCTTTTTGTGTGGTTTTTTGCCTGATTGAATGCGATTTAAGCGACTTCTCAAATTCCCGAGTCGTCACTCTTCCCTAAATAAAGGAAAGGCTGGCAACTCATTTCTAACTTACCTCAGATCTCGCCGAAAAAATTCACACTTCTCCGGCATCAGTCACGCTCAAACTCCGGCGATGGCTACACGGATAAATTTACTTCCCCTTGACCAAGTTTCAAGGTCCAGCGAGTATCCATCGCTGAGAAAATGCGAAAAATATTCAAATTTTCAAACTCCTTCGAGGCTCGCTAACAACCAATTTTGACACGGCTGGTCAACGGTTCACCGAGCCTCCATACGGTGAGCGCAAACCTACGCAAGTGTACCGTAGTTGGGCAGAGCAAAACAAATCCCAGACTCGTCCCCAAATACCTGCCTGGGGTCATGTTCGAGTTTCTAAATCGGCGAACGATATTAAAAGTTCCACACTGAAACCTTAAACACAGCTCCCATCGCTTTGGTTGCCCCACCGCATGTTATAAATCCGGATTTTCATCGAACTCCGTAAGTACTGAAGCTGTTTGAAGCCTCGCGCGTGCAAAAATCCCCTCGTCCGATGACACTCGACACCACGGCTGTTTTTTTGTTGTTGTTGGAAAAAGTATAGTTTTGTTAAGTGAATTACTTTGAGCCAAAGAAATCACCGCACCGTAATTTCTACTGCCCAACTAGATGCTTCCGTGAAGCATACACTGGCTTGCCTGTGGTACGTGCTACAGAAAATCAGAAGGCACTGAATTGTGTGGTATTGAAATACAGCATTCCAGTCTCTGAAGAATAACAAATAAAAGAGAAGCGAGAAACATTGGCTTCTGGGCTGACATGTTGATAATTTTCAAGTTCCCTCACAACTTCTTTTCACCACAAGTGTGCCCTATGAGCATCCGAAAACTTTGTACTACTAAACTTCACTGAAGTCAAGTGAATATAGACTATGAAGTCAACTGTGAATATAGAATATAAAAAGTTACGATCAGCGACAAACATTTTGGGAGATTTTTGCTACGTTCAAGTAAGTTGCAAAATCGAAAGTGACGTGGCCGGAATTCAGCGGGCGCCGTGATTAAGTTACCGCGGCATGTTTATTCGCCAAACAGTGAAGCATCTGTGTCAAATGATGGCAAGATAAAGGGGTTTGTAAGTTTCTTTTTCTGTCAAGTGTTATAAAGGTTGACAATGAAATGAGCGAAGTCAAAACAAAGATCACAATCGCCCAACTCTTGTTTATGCAAAGTCAAAATTTACTCTCCAAGACGCGTACGACGTTATTTATCACCAGGTAATTCCATCATTTTGGAAATAGCAGCTACTTTATTATTCATCTGCGTCACAAGTTTTCATTGATTTTGGGGCTCATTAATGTTGAAACTCAAGCACGCTTCCAACAGGCCTGTGAACCCTTCCTGCTTACAGAGCAATACTAAAAAACTTCTCCCATATCACATTTGAACCTTAAGCTCGAAAATTCAATACACAACATGATATTATAATTCACAAAGGCAGAAAATACCACAGAATCCTTTTCCAGCGAAATATTTATTGAAACAAACAACATATTTGCTCTTGGAGGCGAAAACCTCTTCTTATTTCATTGCGTGCGTGAAGACAAGAAACTCAATCGTGTCAAATTACCATGTACTTCAGGTAAATGCAGCTCACTTTGATTTCGTCTCGACGGGCGATAGATTGTTGTCGAAGTCCAGTGCTCGTCGCTTTTGAGATTCCTGCCTATTTTATCCAACTGACTTTCTATTATTGAGCTCCATAAGGGTATATTTTGTTTAAGGATCCACTAAAACGCCATTCGCGTTACATGACTTTCGACGCCATTGCAGGCTAAGTTAATGATTCTACTGTGTCCACCAGAGAAATCTACGCATTTCCACTACTCTCTCGATCCTAAGAAAATACTCGCAGAAGGCTATATCCACAAAGACACAACTTACCAGGGGAGTGACAGGCAAGACTTTTACCGACACGGAAAAAAAAAAAAAAAAAAAAACTAAAAAAAAAAAAAAAAAAGAAAACAAACAAACTAAACGCAGACCTCGACTGGGTTTGAGGCAACCCAGTAAAAAACAGACAAGCGAGATTGTAACTCGGATACCTTTCCGGTATTCCGAGTAACTAGACCCTCCGTGAGGGTACACTGGGTTGCCTGTGGTACGTGCAGCCCCGGAGGGAGGGGGGGGGGACTCCCATATGGAACACACGGGGATGCTAGTTGGAAATTTTAAATTTAACCCCCGAAGGAGACCATCTGGGCGTGGCTCAAGCTTTTTGTGACTCCTAAAGGAGACCAATCTGGGCGTGACTTAAGCAAATTTTGACCTTGGCGGCTTAAAATATTGGCGCTTTGCCCGAAACACCCTAAGCGAGACCAAAATCCAAAATTTACACCCCTAAGCGAGACGACGAGCATCTCCGTCTGTTTCATATGGGAGTACCCCCCCCTACCGGGCGTGCAGCGTTCCAGGCAAATTGTGACTGGCCCACGGGCCGATTACGGGCTTGCAAAAACAAAGCAAAAGGTAATTAAAAAACCATATAATAAACTACTTACTAACCGAGCTAGCTCGAGCCGTACTGGGGAATATTGGCCCTGGGTCGTTTTTGCACGGACCTCGCTGCGCTCGGTCTGTACTGCCACGACCTCGGGCCAATATTTCCCTGGCAGTACAGCCCTCGCGCTCGGTTAGTAAGAAGTTATTAAGGGGTCACCCAGAAGTCATACCAGCAGAGGCCCTTTGGCTCACAGGTCCTCACACGTTCGTACGACGAAACAGATCCTTTTCTCAGGTTAAAAACCTGGCTACTGGCCTAACTCTTCTTCCTACTTTCCCAACCGCGAGAAAACCGCGGTAAATCAGCCATCGCCAAAAAATGTTTTTTTTTTCTCAAAAAATATTTAAGTTAGGGGGAAAAAATACATCATTTTAAAGCTAAGAAAATAAGCTTTCCAACACCATATAACTTATTTACAGAAAACTGAAACATTTTATAAAAGCGAAAGTTGAACGAAAAAATTTAAGAAAAATAACAGTAAAATATGTTTTCTAGGCAAAATTTGCTCATTTTAGCGTTGATTACGAATTTTTGGATGCAAAACTAATATTTTCTGCAATTTATCTGCCTTCTTGGACATAAATTCGACCGAAAACTGATAAGGCACGAATATTTTTAGATTTTTAGGAATAATAGATAACGTGGTTCAATGCGTAATGTGATAATGCGATAAAAGTGTCAAATTTGCGACCCATTGCTAACGGCAACGGAAGCGATCGCATTACGAATAATTAACCTCTGTTGCTAAAAACCACTCAAATAACCGGTCAGTGTAAAACGCAGACTGCAGACTGCAGACCAGGGATAAAATGCAGACTGAGGGTAAAATGCAGACTGCAGACTGTGGGTTAATAAAATAATAATGAAAAAAGAGTTATAAGAGTGTTAGTAGCCGTTTGTACTTTCACACTGAAACCCCAACACAGCTCCCATCACTTTGGTTGTCCCACCGCATGTTTTATCGAACTGTGTAAGAATTGAAGCTGTTTGAATCCTTGTTGTTGTTTGAAAAAGGACAGTTTCGTTAAGTGAGTTGCATTTAGGCAAAGAAGTCACCACCCCGTAATTCATATGCCCAAGATACCGGGTTTTTGTAAGTTTCTTTTTCTGTCAAGTGTGATAAAGTTTGACAATGAAATGAGCGAAGTCAAAACAAAGATCACAATCGCCCAACTCTTGTTTATGCAAAGTCAAAATTTACTCTCCAAGACGCGTACGACGTTATTTATCACCAGGTAATTCCATCATTTTGGAAATAGCAGCTACTTTATTATTCATCTGCGTCACAAGTTTTCACTGATTTTGGGGCTCATTTTGTTGAAACTCAAGCACGCTTCCAACAGGCTGTGAACCCTTCCTGCTTACAGAGCAATACTAAAAAACTTCTCCCATATCACATTTGAACCTTAAGCTCGAAAATTCAATACACAACATGATATTATAATTCACAAAGGCAGAAAATACCACAGAATCCTTTTCCAGCGAAAATTTTATTGAAACAAACAACATATTTGCTCTTAGAGGCGAAAACCTCTTCCTATTTGATTGCGTGCGTGAAGACAAGAAACTCAATTGTGTCAAATTACCATGTACTTCAGGTAAATACTGCTCACTTTGATTTCGTCTCGACGGGCGATAGATTGTTGTCGAAGTCCAGTACTCGTCGCTTTTGAGATGCATGCCTAGTTTATCCAACTGACTTTCCATTATTGAGCTCCCTAAGGGTATATTTTCTTTAAGGATCCACTAAAACGCCATTCGCGTTGCATGACTTTCGACGCCATTGCAGGCTAAGTTAATGATTCTACTGTGTCCACAAGAGAAATCTACGCAGTTCCACTACCCTCTCGATCCTAAGAAAATACGCGCAGAAGGCTCTATACACAAAGACACTACTTACCAGGGGAGTGACAGGCAAGACTTTTACCGACACGGAAAAAAAAAAAAAAAAAAAACGAAAAAAAAAAAAAAAAAATAAAAAAAAAAAAAAAAACGTAGACCACGACTGGGTTTGCCCATAGGCAACCCAGTAATAATCGTTGGTTTTCGATCGATATCGCTTGATGCACCGGTGTGAGAAATAACTTTGAACATTTCAACGCAACTGGAAGCGCAAAAACAAGGCACAGATGATTTCAACGATGGCATTTTCCCTGGACTCTCAACAGAAAAATGTGTCCAAAAGGCTGAAAAGGTGCAGCGACCTTTTCATATGAATTTCTTCTGCAGTCATGATAATGAGTTGTTGAAGGATGAAAAACAGGATTGTGTTTCATACACTAGTAAATACCTTCGACTGCGTTTCAAACTCCATCCAAACAGCTTCAGTACTTACGGAGTTCGATGAAAATCCGGATTTATAACATGCGGTGGGGCAACCAAAGCGATGGGAGCTGTGTTTAAGGTTTCAGTGTGGAACTTTTAATATCGTTCGCCGATTTAGAAACTCGAACATGACCCCAGGCAGGTATTTGGGGACGAGTCTGGGATTTGTTTTGCTCTGCCCAACTATGGTACACTTGCGTAGGTTTGCGCTCACCGTATGGAGGCTCGGTGAACCGTTGACCAGCCGTGTCAAAATTGGTTGTTAGCGAGCCTCGAAGGAGTTTGAAAATTTGAATATTTTTCGCATTTTCTCAGCGATGGATACTCGCTGGACCTTGAAACTTGGTCAAGGGGAAGTAAATTTATCCGTGTAGCCATCGCCGGAGTTTGAGCGTGACTGATGCCGGAGAAGTGTGAATTTTTTCGGCGAGATCTGAGGTAAGTTAGAAATGAGTTGCCAGCCTTTCCTTTATTTAGGGAAGAGTGACGACTCGGGAATTTGAGAAGTCGCTTAAATCGCATTCAATCAGGCAAAAAACCACACAAAAAGCAAGAAATTCACCATGACAATAAAGTACGGCTTTTTTATTGAGAACTTTTGCGGGTAAATATCTTTTTCAGTCTGTTATCAAGATTCCCATACAAATCCTTATAATTGTTTACCTTCCGACTCTGGGCCGCCTGTGACTTAACTGCATCCTCCAAATGGCGAGTTAGAAATTTTGAACCAGTTAAGACATTTTCCCCATGCGGGCCCACAAAATGTTATTCCTTCAGATTTATTTTGAAAGAATGCAAGCAAAAAAATGGGTCGTAGTTTGTCAAAACAGCGCGAACCATTATTAGAAAAAAAATGACAAGTCAGATTTCTGATTTCTGGCTCCAGGGTTTATTTAAAAGATATAAACGATATACAGTTTGCACAATGATGTGTTTAACCTGAAACATTTTCAGAGGATCGAGTATAAAATTCCCATGTGTATCGCAATACTCGAATCTCGTTTAGTTTGTTAAAAAAATAACAGAACAAGTCAGTCATAGGATAGTAGTGAAACTAATGTGCATATATTACATATAAGTATAAATTCCAAAGGTACATGCATATGACGAAAATATATTATATAGCACTTATATGAAATCTTTTCTCGGGCATTTTTACAAAGAGAGTTAAATAACTTTTGCGCATTATCTATAAGCAAGTAGGCAGGTCAAGTAGAGTTTTAAATATTTGCATCAAAATAACGTTGACCTTTTTCTCCCTTGGTGTGACGGTTTCCATTTGACAGAACTGACCGACCAGACAAAGCACTTGAAAGGACTAACTCTACAACACTTTCAAATTAACACACGTCGAGGATGATTATATACTACTCAAGAAGAATGCGAGGGATTATGCAAATATTCCTTCAAATTGCTGCCTTTTCTTTGCATTCCGATGGGTGTGGCCGGCCAGTTCTTTCTGACTTTACTCGTCAATAGCAAACGCCTTAAAGGAGGAAAAGGGTTTTAAAAAAACCAATGCAAGTGTTTTCATTAGCATCCCTGAAAAGACATAAGTTTTGGCATGACTGTTCAAGTGGCAAAAATATGTAATCCTACTGACACCGTTAAAAAGTCCTAAATTAGCACCAAGGTATTGTAATAGAGCGAGTTTCAATCGAGTGTCGTAAACCAAAACTAAAGTAATTACTTTAGCCAATCAAAAAGGACGGAGACAATCCAGTAAACCAATCAAAACTCGAAGTAATTACACGTAGCCGACACAAAGCGCGGGAAAATGTGCACGCGCGAGCCATAATTGGTTTTGGTTTCACTTCTGATTGCTTGAAAAAGCGGCGCGAGAACTTTGAACCAATCACTGAATGAAGTAATGCAAAACCAAAGTAATTCGCTAATTACTTTCGACACTCAATTGAAAACCACTCTAAAAAGTCCTAAATTAACACCAAGGTATTGTAATAAGTGTCATTGCTAGTGAGACATAACTAACCATTCAAAAATAATTATTATTCTCGGTACATACAAAGCATTTCACATGAAATAAAAACAGCCCTGTCGGTCTTCCTGCTGAATCCTCTGGGAATTACACTCTATTCTTGCGCCAAAATTCCCTTTTGTTTCAGTGGAAAAACAAGGTCGCTTATTGTGTTGACGTAAACACTGACGAAACACATGGTACTAGCACCTTAACTGTCTAATGAAAGGAGCCCTATATGATATTACAGCACAAGCATGAAAGTAAGATCGATTTCAACTAAAAAATTCCACCTTGCTGTATAATGAATTGATGCCACCTTTGTGAGTAAAACAGATTATATCACAAATTGGTGCCTTAATTAAGGTAGCTCACACCAGTTGCAACAATTCTGAGAGAATGTCTTTATTAGAACGATTAACTCTGCAACACAGTTTCACGACAAGGCATAGTTAGCAATATCAAACACCAATCATTGCTTAACAAGATGCACTTATTTATGTAACGTAAACGATTACCATGGCAACCAAAAGAGCCATTTAAAAACACTCTGTATTTTGTCTTTAAACGCTCATATCTTGAAAACGCACTTGGCGACCCCCACTTTTAATTGCAGGAATGTGATAAGCAGCCTAAGATAAAACTCTTTGCAAAAGTCCCAATAAAATTTTCTTGAGAGGACCCAGAGCCACCCTAACATTTCCTAACTGTGAAGGTGGCTATGAACAAAGTCCTAAGAATTTTTTTAAATTTGCAGAGAGTTTTCACTTAGTCACATTAATAAGCGAAGTTAAGCAATTATCGTTTTCTAGTACGTGTACGTAAAACAGTGTTGCAGAGTTCATCGTTCTAATAAGACATTCCCTCAGAATTGTTGAAACTTGTAAGAGCCATCTTAAATGTTGCTCAGACGGCACCCTAATCTGGAAAACCTAAAGATGTTACGTTATTGTACTTCCATGCTGATTGTTATTATTTTTCACTAAATATAACTTTGAATACTGAATGGTGGGTGATATGGATCAATGGGAGTCTATAAAGCTACCATTCTGGCTACATTCCAAACTTTGCTAAGGAGGATTTTAAAAATCATTCTTTTGATGCACAAAACGACAAAAACTTGATTCACAGGTTCTCGTGATTGTATCTCTTGTATACCTGTTCATAGCTAGCATTAACGGAACTATGGGTGAAAATATTAGCCAAAACGGACAACAAATAAGTGACATCTTCTTGGTTAAACCTCTATAATTCAGCACACAAGGGAAGCCACTTTCCTAACACAAAAGAATCTTTTCACCAAAATCTTATTCTAGTTGTTAATGAGTATTCCACAGGGAACATGCTTTAAACAAAAAAAATTTATATATCATGTCCTTTAAATATAGTTGTTAATTTATTGATTATTTCTAACCTCTTCCTGACAAATCAAACGAAAGGATTTTCTCATGAAGGTAGTCAGTATTACTTTTACTTTTTTAGTATCATTATCAGCTTAAAATATAAATATTGGCCTTCAATTATGTAAAGGTGGTAACCTTTTCAAACTTTGAAATGTTAATCTCTGAATGTAATTAATCACAATGTGTTCAATAAGAAATCATTAATAATAATATTATTGATGACTGTTCTTTCCATAATAGCGCTTGGCACAAGGCCTTCTCATTACAGAGTTACATACTGGAAATTTTAACAATAATCTATCAATACAACTCATTAATTTTGGTTATTACGAGCATCGAAAATGCATCTCAATTTATTTGAAGATAATTGATAGTAAATCCATGCTAGCAACAGAAGCATGGGGGATATCTGATCCGAAAATGAAAGTGCCAACATCAGCTAAATTGCCAAAACAGGTTGATTGACACACAACCAATAGAGTGTTTTCACTCATGTGATCAGTAACCTTGGTTTTTCCACCGAAACAAAAGAAAACGCTTACATGATAACAGAGCTCAATTCCCGGAGGATTAGTTGGGTACACCAACATGGACGCCGCGACGTCACGTGAAAACACTCTATAGCAATGTCTTTTGTTCTGACAATGTTGTAGACCTCAAGAAGCACCATTGCCATTATTGGACCATATTGCTCTATAAATGATCAATAAATGATCTTCTGCTAATAATTTTATGCTAACAATTAATTATTCAGATCAACAGATGAAGTCAATCTATCTGCGTAAAAAAATTGCAATTTTTATAGCTTGAGTCATCATCCATACACAGAAATCCTCAACTTTTCAGCTTGAAAAAGAAATGAATACACCAACTCACTGCCTTGGACACCAAGGCAAATTCCTCAACTTTGTTATTTCTGCACGCAACAAAGAAATAGCAACAACAACAGCAACATCAAGTCGATCGTTGTGTGACGTATCATAAGAAGGAAATGAACTGCTAACTCAAGACGTAAAAAGAAATGAAAAACTACAACAACTCACTGTCTTAAACACATCAACACAAAATCACCAACTTTGATTACTTTACAAGAATGACCTCAACAACATCAAAAACAACAAGCATGACGGATGTGCAAAGCATAATAGCAGTAAAGAAAATGTGGTACATAAGCATGGTTAGAAATGATAAAGAAAGTGTTTTTAAGGCCCCCCTTCAACTGACAGGTTTTTCGACCATTTGTTTTTGTTATGGAAATTTGCATTGCTCATCGTAGCGATCTGACTGAATGAATTTCAGCTTTGGCGGGATTTTCACTTTATGAAAACTGCTCTGCGGTACGCAATGCCTGTCGGTTGAAGGTGGGCTTTTACGCAGACAGGTACAAAAACCCTAATCTTTAATTAAGCTAACCTTGGTGAAATCGAAGCAAATGTCGAACAGTTTTGGCTTACAAAACCATTTTTCGCTCGATCTGGGGTCGGCGATCAGAGTATAGGAGTATATGACAACTGTACTGATGATGCTTTATGTTTATGCTAATATCACAGCTACAGGTAAATTACTTTGATTTAGCCAATATATACAATATAAAATGTAATATATAAATTGAGTTACCATGTAGGTTTCAACTGACTGCTATCAATTTATCAGCTCTTTATTTTAAAATAACAGCAACACCAATCCTTATGAATGCTAACCTTAGTAAGCTTACTCAAAAGTTTGTTTAGGCTTAAAGAATTGTTTAGGGAAGTTTTAGCCTTTGAGGTATGAACTGAATAATTTGTATTTGCACATATTATGGGACAGACAAAAAGTCATCTTACGATAAAGGCTCAGTGCGTCATAAAATCTCACATAAAAATGTTTTCAACATAATGCTACAATATCATGAATTAAATTAAGGAAAAGACGATCGTACATAATCTATGCCAGAGTCTAAATGTTCCTTAATATAGTTTGCTGTATTAAAATTGATGTGGACACAATTTCCTTTTTTTGAAAACAAAAAAATACTTTAAAAGGTTTATACTGCTCCCAAGTAATTGAAAATACTACACGAGAAGAGCTAAGGAAAAGAAGATCGCCTATAATCTATGCCAGAGTCTAAATGTTCCTTAATACAGTTTGCTGTATTAAAATTGATGTGGACACAATTTTCTTTTTTTGAAAACAAAAAAATACTTAAAAGGTTTATATTGAAAATACTACACGAGAGGAGCTGAAAATACAACAAGAAAATGTCTATACCATGTTAGTGAAAATGCAATCCGGTTGCATACGTCTGAAACAGTTTGAATGTGACCCAATTTATTGCTAGCAATGGTTGAACACTCCATGTTTGTACTTAATGCCTTGAAAGGTAACACACTGTACGATGGCCAACAAAAGTTTGTAATCAAGATTAGGAAAAAATGCTCTTTTCCTATCATACTAATTTTTTTAAGGAAAATAAACCAGGAGCAATTATCAATTGGGAAACGAAAGATTCTAAAAAAACATTAAGGTTCAGGAGACAAATTCACCAAGTAAGATGAATATAAATAGGATCATTAAAGGATTCTTTGTTTCATTCTTCATTGGTGATAAATATGATAAAGGCAATATCATAAATATTAAATAAAGTTGCAGTTTATGCACTTAAAATGCCATTTCAGTGGGCTGCTCAGACTAATCAAATACCCATGGAAGAGTCTTACCATCTTTTCTTTGCGCATGCAAATATGTACCCTACCGGGTACAGTATAGGTGAATCTTTGTTTACATTTTGTCTCATAAACATAGGAGTTTGATGATGGAAGGTATCATGCTATTTACATATTGACTTCAAAAGTTAAAAAACGTGTTAAACCCAGTCAAATTCCAATTTTAAGCCTTTGGTTTTGATAACGAGCAAGTTATTAGCCGTCAAAAACCGATAGATTCTTGGGTGGCAAAAGCACTAATGAGCCCATTAATTATTTGTAAAATTTCGAATTTTCAATGAGTCATTACTCAGAGACTATCTGATAAATTGCGCTCAAAGTCTCAGAGTTAGCTCATTATGAAATGCACTTTCAATATTCAGTACTTAAATTTTGGCCGATAGGTTAGAAAACCATGGGATCATGCTAATGAGGCAGAAAATGTTAAAAAAGATTCCCCTCTAGGGGAATCAATAGTGTGTTTGAGCAATGACGACAACAACAAAATCATGAGAACAACGGTCTGGGGCTGAAAACACGGACGCCCACAGAATTTTAGGCTGCATTTCAGTTTAGTGCAAAATTGACTGAAATGCTGCATGTGACCTAGACATGAACTTAAAAACGCTTTTCGGGCCATTTTTACTATGATTTCATTCCCGAGAAACTATGTTTGCAAAAAAACCCTGGCATCTCTGTCATATGAAAAGCAAAAGATAGGGCCAGTGTGTCCATCCACAATGCATGTAACAATTATGTGTGATAAAACATCTGGTTTGAATTACCTGGGGTAACATTTTTCCAGCGACAATATCTTTCTAATTTCCAAGTGCCTTGTAACTAACTTTTACCCTTGGCAATGAACCAGCTTTGTTTATGCTTTAAATCGTGTGAATTAATATTTACAAGTAGCATATTAGTACATACTAAAAACACCAAAATACTTACAAGGCAAATAGGATCCAACAGAAAATGAGATGATTTGAACCAACCCACATGATGCATTGACATGTATCCACACTGGTGATTGAGCTACTGGCCAATGAATACCACGGTGGTGGACAAAACACTGACTCCCAGTCCATGGACTGCCACGATAGCCTACCCACATGGACTTCTCTAAAATGGGCTAGCTCGAAAATTCCATTTCGAACGAGTACTATTGAAAGAACTGAATTGATTATATACTTACATTGAACATACCTTGTTTATTTTCCTCTGCACCGCCACATGCAAGTAAATCCAGGAATTGCACCAGTTTCACCTCACTTACATGAAGTTATCAGCCATCACAACAATTATTGAGAGCTAAGCTTTTTAAATGGGTGCTTAGACATAAATATTGTTGATCAACGCCGTTTACAATGGGTGTTTAGGCTTAAGTAAACACAATTTGAGACGCTGCTTACATATAGATCAACAGTACTTATTTGAAATAGTATTTTAAGAGTAGTCCATTTAGGTCGTCCATCAGGATATACCATGGACTGTGGGTCAGTGTTTTGTCCACCACAGAATGCCACAAATGAATATTACAGTTAAGTAGTTATGGTGTGACAAAATTTCTGCTCTAAAGTAATGTTTTATAAGCATTGCCCTAATCATAGCTTAAAGACCCTTACACAATGTAGATTAAAAGGTGGCTACTGTAGTCTCTTCTTTCCTGTCTTCATCTTACCATAGGAAAGCAAAGCTTGTTCTCATTTTGTGGACTAGCTGCAAGTTAAAGCCTGTAGGAAACAAGCTTCACATTTTCAGACTTCTTTTGTTTTCAAAGATGCTGTGAATAATTTTATTTTGATCACCAAAATAATGAAACTCAGGGATATCTGTGATGCAGATGGGATTTGTACCAACAAATATTCATGCTCTGGCTCGCAGGGATTCACTAATCTACAGGAGACTCTGTGGTGATCAACAAGAGTTGACAGGTCACCCTTGCTCACTACAAATCTTGGTGCAGCTCTAGCAGCCCAGCTGGAGTGTGAAAGGTCAGATTCTCCTGACGTCCTTTTGGTTATCAAAATTCAAAACTCACAATATCTTTAATATTTTGAAGCATTTTTGTTGTTGTTGTTGTCATATTGATACACATTATTACAAAAAAAAAATCATTTTGGTACAATCTCACAGGCCTTTTCAAAAGCCTCATTACTCCTTGGTCTTTGCAAATTTAATAAGCTAAATTTCAATAATTTTGTGGGCAACCCCTCTAGAAAAATAAAATTAATTAAGGCAATATACCATCTCAAATGGCTTAATTTACTCATTGAAAAGAGAAATAGGGAAGTTTCATTAGATAACAGTAAGACCACAGTGTATCATGCACTCTTTCCTTTTGTATTTTGTCCTGACAACGATGATTGATCCGGCAAAAAGGCAAAAAGAAAGATCCACACAAGACAGTCTTCATACATCAACAGGTACATTTTTCTTGGGACTTCTTGATGAGTCCTACAATAAAAAAAGAAGACAAATGTACAGACCCATTCAATGTTATTCTACAACACTGATTACCAATGTAATATATAGATTTAGCCAAGTCTCTAAGCAGAGCTCCTGTGCTATCGACTCTGACAACAGGTTAACCTGGCTTGAGCCTGCCATCCAATCGAAAACCAGTACCTGGTCAGCGGTCAACTTAAAAAAAAAACCGCTGACCTCGATGAGCTTTAAACTTGACCCCACAATACAGACATGTGATACTGGTCAGCGGATACCTTGTTTTGACAGCTGTCAATTAACCATAACATGGATGTCCAATATCAAAGACGTTCCCACCAAAAAAAAGCGGGTTGCACCAAGGAGTTTCACACTGGCATACATGGAGGGGTGGACGTACGCACCGACATACGGAGCCAAAACCAAGTTTTCTCACACAGATTGGTAACCATATTTTCTTACCAATGGCGCTCTGCGCGTGCGCCTTTCGCATGCGGAGATCCGCTATAAAATGTCTGTTCAAAAGTATAAGGACAACAGAGATGAATTCACAATATGAATTAGTCCTGCCAGAATTTAGAGAAGATAGTTTGGTATTTTATCTTGCTGAAATCAAGTGAATAAACTTTAAGGGTCCAAAACAATGAAGAGTTTCATAATTTTCGACTAAAATGTCATTCGTGACATCTTAGTGTTTTAGGGTCATTAAAAAAAATGTTTTATCGCTGTTGTGTACTCAGTGACCAAATGCCAGAGTAGACATGACTACTCCACCTTCCCTTTCCATCATATGCCAGGCAACCAAGCACAAAACTAAAAAATGGACTGAAGTTGGCCAAATGTACACCTAAATACCTCTTACTAACAAAGTTGGAGGGCCATGCAGGATTAAGCTACGGAGACTCAGGGGTTTCAATAAAATTTCCTGCTAGTCGGTAGTTTAGGCAGTGCAAGTGGGTAGAAAAATTGGAAGGGCCTTCTGGCCCTTCCCAAGTAGGGAAGTCTGGACATCCTCTCCCGGAAAATCTTGAAATTCAACACTCCCGGAGATGCATTTTCCTGCATAATTTTTTAGGGCAAAATTGGGTGTTTTCTCTGCATTATTACTGTTACTATTTTTCAATGAATTTAGACAACGGTAGCATGAGTTTCTTTTAATTGCTAATCTTTTTTTAAAATCACATTCACATAGTTTACTTCACGACAAGAATGTTTACGACGAAACAGAAGATTTATTTAAATCTAGAAACGGAAAAAAATACATAACTTTTTTTCTGTAACTAACCTTTGGACCCATTAATCTGCTTTGACCTCTTTAGTTTAGGTTCCTGTCTTTTGTCTTTCATTACCATTCATGCAATTGTTCCAACCCAGTCCCCCTCGTTTTCAAATACCGATACGCGACTGGCGTGGATATGTACGTTTTACGACGTTTTCATGGCTTAAGCTTAGCTCTTATTACGCTCCAGACGGACAGGATGGAATTTTTAACTTTCAAGTACATATTATTTAATTATTTGTGGATGTGATGGAGAATTCCTCTCATAATGACTGGGATACTGATCACGTTTTTTTGGCCGGATCGGCCAAGCGGGTATTCGGCTCATCACAGACGGGTAGTTATATCCGTTACGCGGCTATTGTTGAAGGTCTATCTTTTTCCAGTCCAATTATAACAGGGCAAAATTACAGTAAAATTGAAAAACGATGCAACAGATATTTACATTACAATTTTTAACAAATCAAATTAATGCACCACAAAGCACACATTGAAGGCAAACAGTGTGTACTGTAGACTATGGCCTGTTAGTATGACCAATAACAGCATGTGTACAATCAAAGGGATATAATTAATTGATTTTCCCTTAAAATAATGCTTAAAAGGAAGTAAAGACAATATAGCATAAACTAAAAACTAAGTTATACAAACTGCTATGGTGATAATTACAGACGCTGCAATATTAGGGACCTTTAGATCGGCGGACAAGGATGTAAGAGTACCAGTTTTCCGTACTGCGGATAAGCGCAAGGTTTAAAGGCCAACATTTTCGAAGTGCGCATACTCAGAACGGAAAACTCGTACATGTAGTCGTCGTCGTTCGATCTGACGGTCCCGATTATTCTTACTGGTTACGCACTGACCTTTTCATCCCTATGCATTTCAACAGAAAGTCTACTTGAACAAGAAGCAGGATAGCAACCATCTGCAAAACATAGTAAGGTAAAAACAAATAAAATTGTTATTCTCTACCTAGAATATTTCTCAAAAAGGTTGGCATAAGGAAAAGCATCCAATATTGACTTCCTATGCTGTAATACGAACAAAATCCTTTGCAACGATGAACAACCTTGGCCCGGAGTTTTTTGTCTTCAAGCAATTAAGCAATGTGCTCTTCTTTCATATGTTTATGCAGTTTATTGAAGGAGGATGAAACCAGGTTCATCACCTTTCAAGGAACTGTGCTATTTCAAAGGATTCAATCAACACAACTGTTTCACGTTGCAGCAATGTTATGGTACCATACGAAACACCTATTATTACGTAATGAGAAGCACTCATTAATGTGACATATTAGGTTACCATAGCAACAGAACATCTTTTCATGCTTTTCAAACATTTACGGTGGCTCTGAATCCGCTCCTGAAACATTTCAGCTAGGCAGACAGCTTACCTTATTCCAGAAATGAAGACTGGGGATCACAAATTCAATTCACATAATTTTATATACACTGTAATAGAAGAAAGCTCATTCATCCTTGGCTTGACTTCACAACGTTCTCTGGCACTTAATGCTGAGTAACTGCTAACAGTTACTTCGTCTATACTAAACTGCACACGAACCTGCTTTATCTCTGACATCTTGGGAGCCCATACCTTCTTCACTGTGAACCAAAAACTGTATTTTAGCCTTTGCAGATAATAATAAAGAAAACAGTAATACTACCATTTGCGTCCATCCTTGAAGCGTGACCAATTTTGCGCGAAGTTTTACTTTTGAAAAGATAACGGTTTGTCTGGTTATGTGCCACTTTTGAAACGTTGGCAGTTATGTCGTGAAATTGTCGACGTGTTAGGCTGCATACCAGCATGTTTTGTTCACGTGCTCTTGAAGTTTTCAGAGTAAGACTTCACGCTTAAAGGACGGTAGCAAAAAAAACTTTACTTTATTAACATAAATTGGCTGTTTGTCATTTTAAATTCTGTTACCTTTCTTGATTGAGAAAATTGTACCTTGGAAATATTGTGAACAGTTTGAAGTTGATTTGACAAAATAACCAAATTTAAGTTTACAAAGGTTCCTTGTCTTCTTTATGTTATTTTTCGTCCCATGCAAGAACCATGAGCTACAGAAATGGCAACTAGGAAATAAGAAAAAAATCATTTTTTTTTCTTTTGGGGGATGGAGGAGAGGTTAAAGGATTTGGTCAAAAACATTTTTATGAGCACTAATGTTTCTTGGTCTGTGACTAAAGTTTTAGGTAGAAATTGGCTGGTTTTGTTCCATGAATAGAAAATAAATACCTCTTACTAACCGAGTGCAAGGTTCATACTGTAAGCCACAGACCGAGTTTTTTCCCGTTGATTTGTAAATCAACGGGAAAAAAACAAGGATCCGTAACTTACAGTACGAGCCGAAAAAACGAGGTTAGTATTTATTATATGTCTGAGGTTAGTCCGGTGTCCTAACGAATTTGGACCCCCCCCCCCCCCCCACTACATTTGGACCCCCGGTACAAATCCACTAGCGGGACTAGAGCGGATTTAGCGGATTTAGTCCCCCTTTGCAGATTTGGACCCCCCAAATTACAGCTTATTTATTTAACTGTTTATCGATACAGAGTTAGATTTTGGATCGGGAAAACTTCAGGAAAAGATTTAGGTCAGTTAATTTGTTGTTTAAAAGCATTCGCGGTGGCATTTCATATAAAAGTATGTAGATGCGAATATTAATTAATAACTCCTTTCTGACAGAAGCATAAATAACGTGCTATCTTTTTACTGCGCCTTTCAATAACACGCGGACTCTTAAATTCAAGGTCAACCGACAAATGCGTTTTTCGCTACCGTCAATCAAATGTTCGGTGGCTCTTCTGTTACTGAAGGATTTAATTCCCAAATAATTATTTCTTCAACTTGCATTTGCTAACTTTATTATTGGCTTTTCTGTCCGACTAGTTGGGTGATACTAAAACAATTAGACCCTTCGCCCTCAAGTGCCACGGGTCAATACATGTAGTCCATTCAGCTTCGCCTCATGGGCTATTGACCCGTAGCCTTTGCGAGCTACGGGTCTAATTGTTAAGTACCATCAACGTTGATAGAACATTCAAAGAAGCATTTAAATAAGAATGTTACTAACCTAGCTCCTTTCGTCGCAAACACCCTTGTCATTGGAGTAGTGCTATCACTACTTCCTGGTAACTTTCTGTTAGCTCGTATCTGCAAAGAATGGAGTACAGAGTGATCCGAAATGCAAATGAAGGTTAAAATTCTATGAACTTCTAACTCAGGGGTGCGGATAAATATCCTTGTCCTTCCCTTTACCAAGAAACTAAGCCCTCAGAAAGGCATTACAACATAACCTTAGAAGCAAGGTCATTAACCAAATGGTTAGATGAGTACGGTGCCAAGGCCAACATGAACTATACAAATCTTAAACTCACCATTGTGCCACCCATTGGCCATTGTGATGCAGCTGAAAAGAAACAATAGAGAAAACTAAAAACGTGTTTCTAATACATAAAACTAAAGGCTCTTCATCTCAATCCTTATCTGGTTAACTGGTACTTAAGCTTTCTAATGGATAGGAAACAAAGACTGATATTCAAGGGTGTTATCTACAAATGGTAGACCTGCTAGTCAAAGTACGTAAAAATTAAATAGATCTTTCTCAAGAGGTTGTCAATCAGTTTTTCAGTTGGACCCAAGATAATGCCATGGCATGTAATCCTAAAAAATGTAATGAACTAATACTTTGTAAGAAGGTTGCTCATGATATAGACCCTGTGAACAATATAACGCAAGTTTCTTGTTTAAAAGTGTTATGGGTTACTTTACAAAGTAGTCACAGATTTAACGAGCATATTAAGGTTAAGCTGCAGGAGGCCAACAAGTGTCTTTATGTGATAAGATGTTTACGTAAAGAGGGATACCACCAACCAGACGTAGATTACGTTTTTAGATCAATTGCTCTACCCAAACTAACGTACGGTCTACCCGTATACGCCTCCTCAATACCTGAATTAATAACGGTTCAGAATTTTCTACAGCGCTGCTTTAAACGCAAATATGTTTCCTACCGAATTGACATATATGGCGTATCAGAAGAGGTTGATCACTCGCTATTCAAGAAGATCTCCGGTATTAGGGTCACGCTGTGTACCCTTCCGTCCGCAAAATGAAAGAAAGCTCAGCGCGCCTCCGAGTTCCTAGTAGTCAACTCCCTGGGGTTAATACCCAGCGTTTTAAAAATAGTTTTTTTAACAGGCTTTTGCCAAATATAGAGTAGCTATTTAATGTAATGTTTATTTTATGTAATGTCGATAGCTTTGTAATTCTAATTAATCCTTTCTGCTATTTTTAATGTAACTGTTCTTGTTTTAGCACGTATTTTTGCTTAAAAAACAATAAAGAACTATTATCTATCATTATCATTATCATTATCATTATCATCATCGTTATCATTATCATTATCATTATCATTATCATTACACCGAAACCAGTATCCAACACAGTCACCGAGAAGGACAGTTTTCCATCAAAGTACTACGGAAGAGGCAATCATATATGAGAAGAAATGCAAAGAAAACACTCGAGAAGGAGTAATATTGTTCAAGCGTGACTTAAATGAAAAGAAAAGGGTTGTAAAACTGGCAACAAGGATGAAAAGCAAGTGTCAATAGATTCCTAGAGGACACAACTACAGGAAAACCATCATTAAGATTGCATCCATTGATTCATGATCAATTAATCGACAAATTTGCAGTCACACAATCTCTCCAAGAAATTGCTGGAGGCTGGTGGAACATTTCCACTTAGAATAGCGTGAGAAATAGCAGGTTAATGATGCAGCTGAAAATCAAGCTAGGTTAATGGAGAGTGATGTCAAGGCCAAGTAAGCATTAGAAGGATGTGAGGGCCCTTGCAAAGTCCGTGACTACATTGCTCGTATTGTTGAGCAGCATGAGGTCATGTGATGGAAAACCTTAAGCATATTCAGGAAAAGGGGCTGACTGACCTTCAACAGAGACCCTCAAAACACAGGAGCGGAACAAAGTTTTCTTACGCTGGTCATCCCAACTTAGCAAACATTACCGAACCACTTCACAGGCTGACAAGGAAGTACACTCCTTCCACTTAAAGCATAGAAAAAACAAAGTCCCAAAAGCACCTTAGCAAATCTAGAAAACCTGGTATATTTTGACAGCAATGCCGAAGCAACCAAACTCATCACAGATACCTGAACTGAAGGCTTAGGAGCTGCCCTTACCCAAGCAGGTGGCTGCATATGCAAGCTGCAGTCTGAAAGACGTTCAACACAAGTGCTCTGAAAAAGAGAAGGACACACTTTGCGTTGATTGGGGTTGTGAGGTTTCACGTGAATCAATACAGAGTAGTTCATGCTGCTGCCGAACCACAAGACCCTCAAGGTTATCTATTCCACCAATTTCTGCAACTCAACCACAATAGGATGCTGGGTACTCCAACCATACAGATTCAATGTCAGTACATACTCCAGGTTAAAAAAAATGCTGACCCTCTTTCACGTCTTGGCAGTGGGAAAGGAGTATGCAGGAATCAGGATGCAAAAGATTTCATTCAGCTTCTGGCAGTAACACGAGTCCCAGAAGCAATGTCTGTACAAAAGATTGAAGAAGAACAACCTGCAGTACAAAGCTGTGAGACAAGCTAGTCCTTGGAAGAGTGTGGCTACTGATCCCAAGGAAATTACATGACAGACGTTGCACACAAGGGACATCAGGGATTGACAGAGACCAAACAGAGACTCGATCCGTAGAAGAGTCTGGCACGTTGAAATTGACAGACAGGTCAAAGCCAAATGTGGAGAATTTTATTAAGCTTTCTTAAAAAATCTAACGGTCTTGCAAAGGGGTAACCACCACGCTATTGATAAAAATATCCTGCAATAAATTCATCTAGGGATAAGGTTAGATAATAACATAACTACTTGATATGACCAAAAAAAATTATTGATATTCATCACTAAATACAATACTCAAATAGTATTTATACAGTATAACTTTTTTGAACTGATCAGTGGACACATTATGTTAATAATTTTGCTTGGCAGCACATTCCAGAAGTAGCTATACCTACATGCCTAAGTATTTGATAACAGTTCAATAAACGTGTTTGGAGTGGAGTTCCTTAAAATAATGTCTCTAAAATGTCTCATAATTGAAAAAAGCCAGGCTATCATTAACATGAATTGCTTTATGAAATAAAGTTAATGGTGAGATTGCTCTTCGATCCTTCAATGGTTTCCAATTCAGTTGACTCAAGTGGCCTTGTAGACTCTTAGTTAGTTAGAGTTAGTTATTAAACTATGAACTCTATTAAATAAAGCTTGTGAACTCAGTCGACACTTAAGACAGTAAGTTTACTTGTTTGAAAGTTTTCAGCAGGCCAGATTTTCAGTTGTTCGAATCACATTGAAATTTAGTTTACCATGTTAATTAGTTGTTTGGCTGAAGGACAAGAGAGATTGCACTTTCTGTTGGGCTACCTTTCGCTGCCCATAAAAATAAAAAAGTATTATGCAATAGGCTTTCTGATATGAGGAGGTGAGTGCAGGGAAACAGCAGAAAAGGAGTTAATTAAATCATCTAAGTGCAGCTTAAATGCGAATGACAGAGTGCATGTTGTACACAAGAATGTTCTACAACCATTTTCTTACAGCTAGAGAGACAGTGACTTCACTAATGAACTACCCAAAAATACTAACCACCACAAGTACATCTACACCGGCACACTCCTGAACTTGCAGAAGTTTCTTCTGTAGATGTACTGTTGTCATTTTTTCCACAACCAATGATTTGTTGATGATGAGGAAGAAAGCCATTCAGAGTTTGTGGAAGGCTATTTTTGAGTCCCTTTTCTTTCCCCTGGTTTATGGATGGTTGTCTATGAAAGAAAAGGTTTTGATGGTCAGAATTTGAACCTGTCTACAGGGGTACATCATGCCATGTTTATGACCTTTTCTAACAAATAATGTCGTGCTACAGTACTTTGAATTATTGTGTCATGTCACACAATCACTACATGAGAAAACAAAAAAAAAATCACTAACCATCCACTACAAAAAGTCAAGAAATAGACCATTTTACAGTTGTCTGCTTAGTTACCTGGTCTTTGAATGAAAGTGATGCTGGAGTTGAAGTTCAGTTTGATAGAAACCTCACTTTTTTCTTATGTATATTCATTAACACAAGAAAAGCAGTGAGGTTTCTATTAAAGCAAGGTCAATTCCAGCCTCACTTTCATTCAAAGGCCAGGTGACTAAGCACACAGCTGTAAATGTTCTATTGATATGCTCGGAAAGACTAAAAGTAAACAACATGCCAAAGTCTGTGAACTGCCAATACCACATGGCTTAGTTTATACTGGGCAAAATGTATCACTTTAAGGGCATTCTCTAGCTTCAACACGATGTGCAAAATTGGCTGCAATGTGAATATCCATCTTTCTTTAGGGTTTCTTAATGTATTTCAAATATGGATAAATTGAATGGAGCTAGGGTGTAAACTGCAGCTTGCGGGTTTGGGTTGCACGTCAGTTTCACCATAGCTGAAAACAACCCAAACCTTTGCTATGCTAACATTAGGCCTAAACACTATGCTTAAGATAAGGTAGAAGCCTATAAAGGTTGTTGGGTTTTTCTGTGACCTGCAACCTGCACTTTACACCCTCCAGATATTGAAAGAGGTGAGCCTTCATTTTATGTTTTGAGTGACACTCATTTTAGTAGTCTGCACTGATCATTGAGTAGCATAATTATGTATTTTTCACCAACATTTTGTCTTAAAAGTGAAAAATAAAACCAAAGAAGTCAAGAATGCCAATTTAAATGCTTATTGTTAGCAAACATGAAGTTCTGCTAACATTGTTTGTTTGGGTTTTTTTTTTCATTTGATTTTTCAAGAATGTTTCAGTTTGTTCACAGGAATCCTCTTTGGCACAAAATGCCACTTTTGTCTGGCAGGTACGAAACACAGATCACAGGTCATTGTTTTACCAATACAGAAGAAGTCCTGAACATCCTCTAAAGCTAACCTTAGGCCTAAATTAGGTCTAAACAAAACGTTTATTGGTCTAATGTGAGCATTAAACAGTTAGGGTTGTTTCTGTATTGGTAAAACAATGACCTGTGACTTGTGACCTGTGTTTTGCACCAGCCCATTTTTGTCACCAAAAGTTCATATCTTATTTCAAAAACTTCAAATTAAAACATCTCTGTACATGCATTTTTTGTATGGTTAGAAGTGCGTTAATATTATTATTGTTTTTATAGGGGATATACTCTAACCAAAACTTGACCGTTTAATGTGATAAAATACTAAAAGCCAATAACAACATTATTCTATCTTGTTAATTGCCCTTATAAATAAAAAAGACAACTTAAACTTTACCTGCATGGATTTCGCCATATGATAAACAAACCAAGCACCACAAGGCAGAATGCACTTATTGTGCAACCAATGATGATACCAAGTTTAATGTTGAAGTCAGGGTTTTCGTTAAGTTCTGATAGTATGGGTGCTGTAGTGGACTGATTTCCTTTTGTTCGATGAAAGGAAAATCTCAATTATTATTCACAAATTAAATTTATGAACCTGGGCCCACAATCTTGGACAAAACTCGTTGCGAAAACGCGACCCTCTAATTTGTCTGTGTGATAAAGATTAAATTCTTCCTACTTTCCCCCCTCCCTCCATTCCAATGTTGGTTGAACCAACGACCAAAGGCTTGTACAGTATTTTGCATCGCATTATCAACATTGGTATGGGGGAAAGGGGGAAGGACCAATATGTTTTGTCAGTGGGTGCCAAATGATGCTTAAGATAGAATTTTTCCCAAGAGTTTTGTCCAAGATTGTATAATTCATGTTTTCCTGAATATAATCAAATTCAATGAGTCTCAATGACCATGGACAGTTTGATATGTAGATGTCGTGAGAGTCTCTATACTGGTGTAGTTTGAATGTTACTGGACTGCTGTGTGTAGGTTTTTGGGACAAAAAGGTAACTTAACGTTTGTTACCAATTGGAGACCGTTGTGTGTATG
>NC_090885.1:29034574-29037074 GCF_036669925.1 Montipora capricornis
TGTTTTTCAAGATTGACTTCTTCTAATGTAAAGATTTGCCAAATAGCAGCGTTGAACAGCATTTGGGACCAGAGAAATAAACTCCTTGAATAATTTTTAATCTGGGATTAGCGTTAATCGGCTTTTGAACAACAGGGCCCAGGGCCCTGATATCAAACAAGTAATCAAACACTAATACACAAACATAAAGGTCGAAGAATTGGATTATCTGTCCAGTTTAAGCCAGTTTGGGTGTTTAAGCCGGTTTGGGGGTTAATTAATGGACTACACTCTGTAATAACTATCCAGACATCAAAGCAATATGCGTTGGTTAACTGCAGCAACAATTTATTTGGCTTGCTCACCTGTAGAAATCTCCACAATGTTTGACCATTTTCCTGGAGTTTGGTCATCATACTCAGCACGCACTTTAATAAAGTACACCATGTGCTGGTTTACAGCAATTGTTTTTGTCACCACATTTGGGCACCTTTTGGAAGAGGCAATGCCAACTATCTGAATGTTCCATGAGTCCTCTGGATCATTTTTGTTGTTTGTAATAAGAATGGTAAAGCGTTTGACAACTGCATTGTAAATTCGAGGACATGCCCATGATAGCTCCACAAGTCTTGGTGAAAGAATAGTGTACGAGACATTAGGAGAGACTCTTGGTACTGATATGGGAGGCTTAACTGTAACTGTCTTACAAAACGGACCATATCCCCCTTGGTTTTCTGCACGAATCTTTAGGTAAAATGTGGTGTTTTCTTTAATTCCTGTCAATGTTCTCAACATTTTGTCTTCCTTACTGCCAACAACTCCTAAACGAATTTTTCTCGTTGCCACTCTGAATCTGGTGTTGATTTGTCGTAGGAGTAAAAAATCTCATAGCTTGTAAGTTGACCATTGGTTTTGGTAGGCTTTTCCCATGAGATTAAAACAGATCTGCGACTCTTGTATTCAAATTTTACACTTCTTGGCGGAGAACTTGGTCCTACAAATGAAATAAATCTGTTACAAGAGGCTACTATCATAATAGCAAAAGATAAATGTTGTGATTAAGCTTTCTTTGCATGATCTGGGGTGAGCAAAATAAATGTTTTTGCAAAAAGACTATCATCTTCTTTTGAGAAGTAAAACAATCTTTCTCAGGTCTCATTCCTATCCATGAAGAAAGATTTTCTTCTGCTTTTTTTGCATTTAGCCACATAAAAAAATACATAAAACCATTTTATTGCAATACATAATTCATGTCACAAACTTAGGTAGTTTTTTGTACCACACCGATATTTACATCAACTTGTAACTTTCCCAACCATTTTTCAAACTTTTTTGTCTCAGAGCCAAGGGCACCAATCCCAACAGGAACCGCATTTACCGATCTCAATTGCCAGATTGGTCAGTATAAAATGCAAACTGCAGACTACAGATTGGGTCTAAAATGCAGACTGAGGCCTGGGCCAAGGAATCATTTATACCATACTCTGCATTTTAGACCCAGTCTGCAGTCTGCATTTTATACTGACCATTTGCCAGATCCTGCCAATTTCTTTTTTCAGGTCCTGATATTTGTCTACTTTTTCAATTTCCTTTTCACAACATCTAACATCTGCGGGTATCGCATAATAAATAATTGAACAATTTTTCTCCTTTTTCACAACAGATGTAAAGGAGTGTTTGAAAGGTTCGAGGTCAAGTTGTATATCCTGCAGAAGTGTTATGGCAGAAGATTGCGGTGGTTGCAGCGCGGCAGCAGGTGGGTTAGGGGAAAGGGCTGTGCCACTTGAAACACTGAATGCCCGTCAAGTGTGATTTGTGTATCGTTAAGCTGATCTTAACATTGTTCCTACACTGGAAGAATTTTCAAGAATTGTTTTGGACAGTTTTTCAAACGCTCATCCTTCTACTCCTGTCCAAGGGGTGCAATGGACGTGTAGCCAAGAAGAACATAGGGATGGTGGCAATCATTATCACATGGCTGTGAAGTTAAGTGTTAGACGTCATTGGCTGAAAGTTCACAGTTATTTAGAAGAAAGATATTGTGTGAAAGTATTACTCAGCCTGGCATTACACAACTAAGGAGGACACAGATTTCATAGAGTCTGAAAGTCATCCGAACTTGTCAAATTCCTTCCGAACCATGTACGCCTGCAGCTAGCAGGCTTCTATCATGGAAAAGCAACAAGAGAAAAGGGCGGAAAAGACTGAGCTTTTTTTAAGAGTCACAAATTGTCGTTAAAAAGGGTATTCCCACACAGTTGCAGCTTCTTGCCCAAGCAATAATCAAAAAAGAGAAGACAAAACAGACCTTTGTGGAGTTTATAGCGAATAGGGGAGCAAAGGCGGTTGATGAAGCCCTCAGTGCAGGTTGGGAATTATAAGAAGCAGAAGCAAAGATGGAGTGCAGCAAAAAGAGTACAACCTTTGCACGGGTAGGTGCAGAAATGGCAGAAGTTTTATTTCTAAATGATTTCAGATGGTCTGTGAATATCATCCATGGCATGATTTGCTATTGCAATTG
>NC_090885.1:29042074-29072019 GCF_036669925.1 Montipora capricornis
TCGGGGCTTAAAGGGTTAAGCTAACAGCGTGAAAAAACTATGTCCCCGTTTAACCCTTTCAGCCCCGATAGTGCCAAATGGCACTTATAGATTTTACTCTGTCTAACGCCAGACGATTTTACTCGTCAATGGGGAACCCCTCGGGGCTTAAAGGGTTAAGCTAACAGCGTGAAAAAACTATGTCCCCGTTTAACCCTTTCAGCCCCGATAGTGCCAAATGGCACTTATAGATTTTACTCTGTCTAACGCCAGACGATTTTACTCGTCAATGGGGAACCCCTCGGGGCTTAAAGGGTTAATTCTCTTTTTCAACATTAAAACTCCAAAAGTCTCTCTGAATCTTGGTTTCAGTTAAGTCAGAATTTTATTTTTCAGACCAGCACTCTAAACAAATTTAATAGCCAGGGGGATGGAAAGGATTATCTCCTGTGGATCCCTGCTTAGATGTCATTTGAAATTGTGCCAGTGGTATCTGTAGGTCTATTACCCGGGACTGTCTCTCATCTGCAGGCGCGTAGGCTGGTCATTTTTTCAAGTACGCAAAAGTACATATGATCTAGAAACCTAAGTAAACTAAGCGAAAAATACTGCGTTCTTTATTTCTTGTTCAAAATAGTTGTGTTAATACAAGCAAAGAACAAAGCGTCTTGCCCTTATTTTGAGCAAACTTGGCGCAAACAAAACATTGTTTTGGTTGTGCTAGCGTGACTGGAATTGTCAACGTTCTCGGAACGTCGCTCCTTTGCAACTTCGCCTTTTTGTTGCACGCTGACCAAACAACACTGCATTGTTTAGTGTAAAAAAAGTCAATGCAAAACTAAGTGAGAACATGATAATTATAGCTTTTGTTTTAGTTTTTAGAATTTAATCAAAGTGGTGTTTTCATGAGGAAATCTTGGTTGCGTACTAGTAAAATGTTAAAAATAGAAACAATTGCTTAAAATTTCAAAATTTTCTGGTCACTTCAAGTACGCACATGCATATTTGCGTATAGGACGCTACGCGCCTGATCTGGAGCAATTATTAGGGTGCATTACTCACGTAATCCTGTCAGTAAATAGCCTCCATGATCATTTCCAATGATGATTGGGCCTTTCTCAGTTTCACTGTTCTGAAGCTGGACATAGAACAAACGGTATTCTTTCAATGATTCCTGGCCATATTTGGGTGGAAGCCACCTCACATTAAAAGCAGTGGAGTTTTTCTCTCCTATCCACAAGGTTGGAGCACCGATGACTGTTTAGAGAAAAATTACAACCATTTCAAATTAGCATAAAGGAAATCTGTATCAATTGACTATATTTTCAATATCAAAGCCTGTACCTCACTTGAGGTTAGTCTTGTTGAATGAAAAAATGTGAGGAAAAAATACATGAGGGCTGCCAGGAAGTCGCTGCGCATGCATGGCCACATTGCCTGCTAACACAAGCGATGTTGTCAAGTTGCAGTACACCAGCTCCTGGTGCACGTGTTGACAGCTTAAATCGATAAGACATTAATTATCTGTACCCATAATAACTATTCTTGTTGAATGAAAAGTAAATTTCCAGCTCCACAAAATAGATGATTATTTGCATTTTGTTTGCATTTTTTTCTGTGAAGTGGAAATTGTAATTTACTTGAGCAGAGGTTTTCACGCATTTCACATACAAAATACAATGTAAAAATTGCTGTTCACCCAGGAAATTTCAAACAGAAGCTTCTCTTTGCATGCATGAATAAGATCTGAAGGAAATTGGTCACCAAGTGGGCAGCGATTTTTTAGATACAATACGTCAAAGTTCAGAATAAACTGAGAAAAATATCTCAAGAATGAGCCAAAATAATTGTACTTACTTAGAAACCGCTGCAAATGGTGAATAATCAAGAGAATGGTATTGTGCATGTAACATTGCAGCAAAAAATTGTGCCCATATCTTCAGATTGAGTGAAAATTCACAGCCAGTAACAAAATAATTTTTCCATTTCTTTATTTATTTTAGCAAAGGTAAAGACAAAGTGGCAACTGCTATATGTAACTCTTTTATTTCGAATGAGCAAAGGTGAAAACTAGTCGCAAATTAGCGACTCTTCCAGATATTAATATTTTTAGTCACAAAGGGAAAAAATTCAATAAAGGTAAAAAGCCTTATTTTCCAAGGATAACACATGCCAGTGAACTATTATAGCTACTGATAAACTTGTGGGCATTGGTGTGCACCTTTTACCCAAACCCCCTTCCTCCATCACTGCTCCATTTTATGGGTATTGGAGGCTAAAGCTATATACACAGATCAGAGGAACGTCAAAACAGACATGGATGGTATGTGATGGAGATTGAACTGGACCTCCAGTTCAGAAGGCTGCGCACTAACTGACTGAGGTACAATACAATACAATACAATACAATACATACTTAATTGACCGCTCCCTATAGGGGCTTTTCAGGGCCAATGAAACACAACAAAACGACAGAACAGAATAACAACAACTGTTGAGAATCCCAACTGGCTGGAGGCAAACCAGTTGGCTATTTACAAGTGCAGCTAGGAAGTTGAACCAGGAACTACCAGGATCAAATTCAACGAGTGGTCAGAGCGGGTCTTGAATCCGGGATCTCTGGATCTCAAGGCAAGCGCTCTAACCACTGGGCCACACTACCTCCTGAGGTATGGTTGCTCCTCAATCATAAATGAAACTGTATTAGTCGCAATTTCAAGCCTTGTAATACAAGTACTTCTTACCATTGTCTGACGGAGGAGTGAGGACTGTTACAATGACTGGTGAGCTCCATATTCCCCTGCCAATTACAGTTGCTGCAGATACTTTGACACTGTATGTTTTTCCTTGGATAACCCATTAATCGTTTTATGGAGAATATGACCTGGTACTTCTAAGCTGCTGAGCGATCCTTCTTTACCATGCTCTTCCCACTCAATGACATACTTGGTTATAATTCCATTTTGGTAAATTTTTTGCAGTGGTTGCCACTCTAAATCAAGACTCTGGTGAGGGAAATATGTTTAAGGTTACGTTTTTTTCATGTTCTGATCTGAACAGACTCTTTAGGAAATTACTTACATCTGACGTAATACTGGTGATGCTCACATTCTTAGGAGCTCTTGATGGCTCTATAAGTAGGAAAAAATAAAAGAAAGTAAACTGACACAAAAACATTGATATTTGTTGTTAGGTTGCTACAAATACACGTAAAGTTAAAGGACATCCGTCTTTGAAAAATGATTTTTTTATGTCCAAACTATTTTTAGGGGTACTCCATTGGGATACTGCATGGAGTGGTACTCCAGGTTTTGTCCTCAAATAGAATAATGACAGAGCTCATGAACCAAACACAGTGTCACCTGCACAGTAGTGTTGTAAGAAACTTTACATACAAGTACAATAAAATCTTAAAATTCCTGTTTCAAAGAAAATGTGCTGCAAAAACTCATTTGTCAAGTGCGTTTGCCTTCTGACAGAATGGTCCTTTAATACACAGGGTTCGTACACTTTTTCAGACCAAACTTCAAGTACTTTTCAAGGACTTTCAAGGGCCAAATTTGGAAATTTCAAGGACCTCTTTTTTATGTCAAAGAATTTACCCATGGAAATAGTCTGACAGCACAATTCTTGCTCATTTTCCACAACGTACATGCGCAAAAATAATGCAAAGGCACTGGTAACCATTCTTGACCCAACAGCTCGTCGCGTTTGCATGACATGACTTGATTACCCGATTATTTCTACTGAAGTTTTCAAAGATCAAAAATGCGGGTCAGATAAAATACAAGGACTTTCAAGGACCAAGAAAGAAGAGCAAAGATTTTCAAGGACTTTCAAGGCCTTGAAAATGTACTCTCAAAATTCAAGGGTTTTCAAGGCGCATACAAACCCTGAATACACTCAAAATAGGCTAAAAGATATCAGGGAAATGGAGAGTGTAAAGTGCAGGTCGCAAGTCATTGTTTTACTATAACTGAAACATACCAAACCCCTGCAGTTTACACAACCCATCAGGCAAAGGCTCTCAGTCAATTTAGTACATGTAAGTGGTAAAAAGGGTAGGCAAATAAATGACTTACTGCCTTCAAGTGTTCTTTGAACAACTGATCTTGATTTTCTTCCTATGACAGTTGTAACTGCCCTAACATATAATGTGTAATTTGTGAACCCATGCAGTTCTTTGATTATGTGGAGATTAACATTTCCAACAACAATTTGCCGTTCCTCATCACCACTCCTTTTATAATGCACTGAATATGCAGTAATCTCAAAGTTTCCTTGAGGAGCACTCCAACTCAAGATAATGGATGACGAAGAATGTGGAAGAGCCACCAAATTTGTTGGAGGTCCAGGCTGATTTTCTGCAAGTTTTAATAAAATGAGATTAATCATTGTAATATTGGCATCATATCTTGCAGTCTTTGTTGTCAAAATTGTGTTTCTTTGGGGTTATGGGGCAGTAGGAAGAAGCATTATTTTGATGTCTTTGCTTTTTTCGGAAATAGTAAAATTTTAGTAAGCCGCAAAAGTTGAGTAGGTGGAGAACGAAGGGTTGAAGACATGCAAGCTTGTACGGATGTGCAGGCCATCCACCCTCTGGAAAATTTTAGAATGCATTTCCTACGTCACAAATCAGGGTATTTGAACACAATACTAATGTCATTAAATTTTGGCTTTTTTATTCAGAGATAGTAAATAATACTCTAAATTTTTGAAATTCAGTTGACGACAAGACATATTTTGGGTTTTCAAAAGATGCTAATTAAAAATAGCATAACAATAATATTTTAACCCCCTTTAAAGCTCCTTTTCATTCTGTACAGCTGTGTGCAATGCATTTCATCTGTTGTCTGTCACATTTCCACTGTATTTAGCAAATCAGGCAGCTTACAACATAAGTACTGGACTGCTGCCTCAAAAACGTGTACCGTAATTTCCGGACGTTTACCCGCACGGCAGATTACCCGCAGCAGTCTATTTTTGTCGTAAGGGGAAAAAAAGTGTTCAACAGATTACCCGCACTGGCCTATTACCGGCAACCCAAAACAAAAGAAAATCATGCTACTGTATTACCGGGATAAGAACTCACAAACTTGGAGCGATGAATATTCCGTGTTGTTGTTTACAAAGCGAAAGATCTATAACATTTTCTGCTAAGAATTAGCTGTCAACAATGCAGCCTTAAACACTCTCCTTAGACATTTCTGGTTTGTCTTGTTAAAAGGACCTAAATATCAATGTATTAACGCTAAGACTCGATAGATTGCGAGTTGAAGGCCACCATCTCTACGATTGATCATTGAGCGCCATTTTGATAGGTTGAGAGAACGTTGGGGCGAGTGTGCTGCTCTGTTGCCCATTTCAGCTGCTCGAGCAATAACTTGTAACTTGTACTCAAAGGTAAAACTTTAAAAATGATTAGGCTTATAACCTCAATGGGTCAAGTGCCTTTTTATAAGAAAAAAAATTATATTGTATTTGATAACTAATAGCTTCTGCATGTCAATTAGTGAATCAAGTTTTCACACGCATTGATTGCGATGTTCATTGAGCGGTTTTACAAACACTAAGACAAAATAAAGCTGAATCAACAAACGAGGAAACACACAGATTTGAAGGAAGTATTGGTTTAATTATCCTCATTTTAACCTATTGTTTTTTGATCTTCTATTGAATGATACCGCTTGTAAAAATTCATTCTACAAAAATTGATATCTTAGGATCTACTGACTCTAAGAAATCGCTTGAAACAGTAAAATACTCTCTACCTCAAGGCAGTGCTTGCTAGGAATATTTTACTGATGCGCCGAATATTCTGGTGTTTTAAAATTTTGTCCGTGAATGTTTGTTTACACGCGTGCCGACAATCACCTCTCATGCACGTCATATTAGAAAAATTACGCGGCGGCAGCGGTACCATAAAATGAACATGTCGGCATCAGTTTTTGTGTGTGAATTACGGTACTTCACATTTTTATTCTTTTGTTTTGAGTTTATCATTCCAGTTGGCGAATAATGTTTTTATTTTCAACTAAACATAGAAAGAAGCTGCGAAATTAGCAAAGTACCGGTAAGAAAGTAATATCACACGCGTGATAAACGATTTTGATTGCCAACGATTTTCAATTTGCATTAGTTTTCATTGAGAGCATTTAAGTCTATTAGGCAATTAAAGCGGGATAAATAAGGCAATACACAGTTTTTAGGAACAGTTTCATTAATGACTTTTATATTTTTTCCCTACTCATAGTTTTAAAACTATACCAGAGGATTTAAAAATTATCACATTACCCGCACCTTCCTATTACCCGCAGCAACCGCGGTTTACTGGAAAATTAACGCATTACCCGCGGGTAATCGGCCGGAAATTACGGGTATGTGCTTGATGCTCAATAACCGCCTTTGACATGGACAGGGAAATCGAAATCGCTGCTGAGGCTCAGGCTCATGCCTCTCTTTTGTTTTTCATGAAAAACAGTTTCCCAATCCAAGGCTTGTGTTCTGTGCGAATGATTCTCAGGGCTCGAAATTGCAACCAATACGGTCGCATTTGCGACTAAGTTTTTCCTTTGCGACTAAAATTGCGACTTGTTGTCACCTTCGTTCTTTCAAAACAAAAGGGTTAGCAGTTGCCACTTTGCTGCTACTTTTGATAAAATAAACAAATAAATAAATAAATGACAAAATTATTTTGTTTCTCGCTGTGAATTTTCTCTGAAGGTAGCGTACAGTAATTGTATGGTAATTTAGCTGCGGTGTTACGTGCACAGCTCCATTCCTTCGATATCAATTGCCATTTTCAGCAGTTTCTTTACACACAAGTACTGCGGGCTCATATTTTTCTGCTAAACCGCTGACAACACAATGCAGCGCGGCGATTTTGCGACTAAAATTTGCGAAATTGCGACTAAATTTTCGTATCTTATCGCAAAATGCGACTGGATTTTTTCGTTAATTTCGAGCCCTGCGTTATTAGTAAAATTTGGGTAATTTCCAAGGAAAAGTAGGGGGCAAGTTCACATGCAATAGCCCCGCAAATTTTGCTGGCCGCTGGCTCTTATTGAAAACCGGTTCATCCACTAAAAATTGTGTATAGTTTATCTAAATAGCATTTAAGATTACCATGCTCTAAATTGATCGATAGGTTTTAACACAAAAGTATATTCATATATAAACAATCGCCTCCATTTGGCACAAAAATATGCTCAGATATTTGTGTGTCAACGTTATCTATTCCCAGAAGCGAACAGTTTTCCGAGAGTGAAGCTCAAGGAAAACTGTGAACTTCAAGGAAGGATAATGTCCAAGGACAATTTTCTGAGCATATTTTCAAAGTCAAATGGGCCACGAAAGACAGAATGTGCAAAGTCTGAACACTGTTATGGATGACAGTGTTTTCAAGTGCGGCTGGAATTTTTTCTCTCCTTCAAATGGTTGGTAAGGAAAGGAAAGGAAATTAAAAGTACATGTAAGTGTCTAATCTTCTAGCAATGAAGCACTCATTGGGGACACTGTAAATTGAAATTAACAAATCAATGCAAATCAAATCAAATTTTGGTTTTTGAGGAAAGGGAGAACTGGAGTACCTTGAGAAAACATCTTGGTGCAGAGTAGAGAACCAACAAACTCAACCAACATATGATGCAGAGTCTGAGAATCAAACCTAGGCCACATTGGTGGGAGGCGAGTGCGATCACAACTACACCATCCCTGCACCCCTGATACTGCTTTATTTATTAATACTGGTTTATTTCATAGTTAATAAACACAATGTATTCTATAAAATAACTCAGTTTAAGTTCACGTACATTGTGGGATGAAATCTCTAACCCGGTAAGTCTACGAGTTAGTAACTTTCTTCACCTTGAAACACATTGACAGCTCATTTTGTTGCCTTTCTTGTACTTTCTGGAACAGCATTTGCGACCAGCTTTTTAATGGCAATGTCACTAGACTCCAGAAAATGAGTTTGTTTTTCTTCTACTGTATGTAAAATGAAAATTCTTCTGTTGCCTTTTTTCCACTGGCTTTGTTTCTTTTCAATGAAAATGATCGCAACAGCATTTCGCAGGGCAAATTTCAACACAAAGGGGGGTTATTGTGTCAGTGGTAACTGTCCTGTGAGTTTGCACCATGTGACATAAATTAGCCAATAAAATCGCCTGAAAATAATTATTAATGGGTGGGTTATAACATTGGATATTTGCCAGTTTTGGTTGGGGACCAATTGCATGCCAGAGAAAAATATTTGATGGATTACAAACTAGATTATTGAAAGCTTAATATTACACACATTATCCTTCAATATCATTAGAACTTTATAGTTAACAATAATAACAGATGGAAACACCTACCCAACTGATGAACTACAACACTAGATGGGGTTTGAATGTTGCCATGTTCATTTTCTGCAAAGCACTGGTATATTCCACCATCTTGGGAGCTTGTACTGGATATTCTTAAGACTGTTCCTCCTCTGTAATGTGTAATTCTAGTTTTTCCATTTGACGTCAACTTGCTACCATTTTTTAGCCAAAACAATAATGGCATAGGTGTCCCTGTGACTTCACAAATGAGTATGGTTGGTCCATCTGTTATCACCTTCAATTTGGGGGTTTCTCTGTAAACTGAGGTGGTGCTAAAACCAATGACAAAATGCAAAGATGACTAAGAAAAAAAACCTGAAAAAGTCTTGTCTCAAGCACACCTATAACACTGTATCTGAGCTACAACAAGTTGCAAAAATCATGAGACACTCCCATTAAAAAACACCTTTTCTATCTTTCCATTCCCACCAAATCTAGAATTTCATCCTTTCACACCTCTCCCCTCCCTCTCCCCCTTTCAATGTTGACCATTTAAGTTTTCCACATGATTTGGTATTGCTTCAACAAGTTGCAAAAATAGTGGAGACACTTCACCTTCTTGGGGTATTATTCATTTCCCTATTCTCTCTCACACTGCAGACCCCCTCCCCCCCCCCCCCCCTTAGAGTTGCTAGCAAGACAAAAAAATGTTGGGAACTTAAGCAGTCAACATTGAAAGGGGGAGAGGGGAGAGGAAGTGGGAAAGGTTTAAATTCCAGATACGGCGGGCATTGGAAGCTAGAAAAGGTGTTTTTTAATGAAAGTGTCTCGACAATTTTGCAACTTGTTGTAGCAACATTGATAAGGGGGGAAAGGGGATCGCAGTGTGGGAGAGATGGGAGAAGCTACTAACGCATAAAGGAGGCAAAGTGTCTCCACTATTTTTGCAACTTGTTGTAGTTACATTGTATGCCCAAAACTTGTTAAGCTCGATTCTCGCACAAAACTGGGAACCATGTCAAGCTGAGCTAATTTAACCCTTTAACACCCAAACCCGGCCTAAACCAGCCAGACTTTGTATTTTACTCTGTCTAAGGCCAGAGGATTTTACTCGTCAATGGGGAATCCCCGGGAGTCAATACCGTATTTACCCGTGTATAATACGCACTTTTTTCCTGCTAAATGGCTCCGAAAATTGAGATGCGTATTATACACAGAATCCATTGTTTTAGAGGCGCGTCTCTCATTAGCATATTTATAAACATACTTAGTATTTTACCCTGTCTAACGCCAGACTATTTTACTCGTCAATGGGGAACCCCCAGGAGTCAATGGGTTAATAACCTAAAAATTGGCCCAAAAAATTGCCTCAACTTATATAGTCCGGGAGCATATGTTAAAAAATCAGGTTCCATGGGCAATTCGTGAAGAAAGCTAGCCACTAGGCTGCTTGTGTTCAGGGAACCTAAAATGACAAGAAAAGTGATGTTGTCACCTTTGCAACCCGCACGGAGGACTTTTAAGGGGTGTTTTAAAAACGAAGTCGAACCGCCAGGCTAAAACCGTATCATCGTATGCTCAAGGCTCTGCAAAGGTAATTGGGTCCTCAACAAGAACCCACATGTGCCATTCTGTCCTTTGGGTGCGGACCATGCCCTAGAGCAAATAAATCGCTCAATGAAAGTTTCAGGAGGGCTAGTTGGTATCATCCTGAATCCAAATGCCCGCACAAAATTTTATATCATTGGTCCTTGCCCATCTAACCGAACATGCAAAAGAAATGGTTAGGATCACTCTGGCAAAGGAAGGCACCCATCATCATACCTTGTCAGCTTCTGTGATTTCTCGTGAGGAGAAGAACAGACAACAGTTGGTAACGACAGTGGAGAATTTCATGAATCCCTTTATCGAGCAGAGCAACGATCTCTTTAATCTTGCGACAAAGGTTGTAATGCCAAGCAAAGTAAAGGAAGGTATTTTGGAACAGAGTGAGATTGGTCAGAAACTGTTCGAGACATTTGTCAAAGATCGAATCCAGACTGGAAAAATCAATCTTTGCACACTGATGAAGAAAAGAAAGCTCGAGACATGGAAAACCATGGGGAGGAAGATCAAGGTTTCAAGTGCCGGCCAGATAGTGGAGTTTTGCACGCATGATAATGATAAGCAAAAGCCGACCTGAGATTGAGATCCAAGAAGCTGAAGCAGAACTGCTAGTCAAGACGCTGCTGGGCAGGGGGAAAGAATGAGAGTCTCTGTCTTCGATGCAATGGCTGAAGTACAATCCCTAGACAAGCCCGAGTGGACTCAAAGATGCTCACACGTCGCATTTTTGAGAAGTATGGAGACAGTGATGAGATCCGCCTCATCTTTGATCGACACGATCTCCCGTCTCTCTCTACACGCAGGAAGAGACAGGGGAACCAACATCCAGTTTATTACTGCATAATTTATCGCCTTCCATGCATATCACCAAGGTCACAATGAAAAAGCTGCTTTCCCATGCTAATACAAAGAACGAGCTGGCGGAATAGCTCGCGCAAACAGCCGCCGAGCATGCAGAGCGAGAGGGAACCCGGATGGTGGTAGCGTAAGGTTGTAAATGTAAGGGAAATAAGAATGATATGTCATAGTGACCAGGAAGAAGCTGGCACGAAGATCGTCTTGCATGCCCTTGATGCTACAGTCAATAGAGCGACGGAAATCAGGATACATCCTCAGACACATGTCTTTATTTTTTCTTTGAGGCGATATCCCGATCTCTGTCAGAATACAGTGTTGACTGGCAAAGGTCAGAACCATCGCGAGATCAAGCTGCTGCCAGTTTTTCGTGCCATTGGCCCTACAAAGACAGCAGCACTATCTGCTTTCCATGCCTTGACTAGAGCGGAAGCAAGAGCGGAAGCAAGAGCAGATGTAATCCACACATTGTCTCAGCTCGGGACAAGTAATCTACCAAGCAGCGAGTCCCAGAAGGCAGTAGAAATGCTCGTCTGCCAGGTCTTTCTTCCCAAGACACACATCTCCACAGTCAAGGCGTTAAGATGGTGGCCCTTCACAAAGAAGCAAGCCCACTCACAAAGGCTTCCACCCAAATTAGCGGCATTGCATCAGGCCATTCTTCACGCCCACTATTTGTTACTAGTATGGAATAGTGACAGGGACCCCAATCCAGCTTTGCCATCACCGAAAGACTTTAGGTAGGAATGGAAAGAAGAGGACAAGGCGTGGCTTCCTGTCATGACAACACTAACCCCTGCTCCTGAGGCCATCATTCACCTCGCGAAGTGCAGATGTGTCAAGGAAAGGAGCACCACCAAGCGCTGCCAGTGCAGGATGCTCAGACCTCTGCGGCTGTTCTAATAATGGCAAAGATTGCGAAAATATGCCCAAAGACGTCGGTGGTGACAACGATGACAAAGACGACAGAAATGATGATGATGTTTTGTTCAGAGAGAGATGGATAAAGATCATAAATAAATAATTAGTTAAATTCCAGCGACCAACTTGGAGGGCTGGGCACCCCAGCTGAAATGCTTAGGAGCCGGAAGGGCTCCCCGAAATTCTCCTTAGAGCACAGCCTTGATTTATCAAGCCATTTTCCGAAACTCTTTGGTGTTCTTTTCATCTACCAAATCTTTTTTCTATGGCAATGTTCAGAGGAAGGTTCGTTTAAAATAGGAAGATTTAATTTTCGCATAAAAACTTTACTAAGAAAAAATTTCTCAAGCAAACTGAAATACTTAATATGTCATTGCTCAATGCATGTCATGTTACAAGTCAGAGCTAATAAACTTCATTTACATTAGTTTTTTTTCATCTACTGCAACTGCCAAAGAATTCTGACAAATATGACAACTTTTAGGAACCATTCTATCGATCTGAATTTCAGCTTTTTAGCCAGAAATGAAGAAAATCAGACATTGGGGGTCGACTTATACAGTACACGAGTTTGACTTATACATGAGTAAAAATTAATATTATTATTGTATCTTGATCTTGGCAAATGAATCAAGCAATAGAGCACACCATGAAGTCTGGTGGGCTGTGCTGTAAAGTATTGCTAAGAGATGCAGCAAATAAAAACAACTTCATAAATCTTGTAATATCTTGATGACTCATACCTTTGACAACAAGCCACACAATTCTGGAAATAGTTTGTCCATTAGAGCTTGCTTGACACTCGTACTTCCCTCCATCGTTTTCAAGTATGTTGGTAAAGTTGAGGTTGTTAGCCCCATAACTGCTGTTAAAAAGCTGCGGATCTCCAGTTAGTTTCTTCCATGTTATAACTGGGATAGGATAGCCAGTCGCAGCACACTCCAACACAGTGGCACCTCCTTTCAGTACTGTAACATTGCGAGGCATACCAAGAAACTCTGGACTTGCTTTCCCTATGGCTGAACCTAAATCATTTCAATAAGGAAATAAAAGGAAAATGATGTTGGATGATGAAAAGGATACTCATGTAGCACATTTTGTACATGCATACTCAAATGCACTTCAATTGTTGCATTGTTATGGCAAGATCAGACATCATCATGCCAATGAAGTCAGCCGGATACTGTATCTCATTGCCAATAGCATCACTATTAAGGTTTTGATTTGGAGAGGTAGGGAGGGAGGTTAAACTCCAGTTGGGATTTCAAGGACTACGATTGATATAGCCAGCTCCGACATCTTTAATTTTAGCAGGGGGACCTATTTAATAAGGCAACTGTTGATGCAATAGGGATGGCTTATACAGTAAGTGCAAAGACAGTTTGTTTGATAAGTTTTGCTTCTGTGATGTCAAAGCAGACTCCCAAACATCAAAAACTGAAATTGTTATTAACTTAAACAGCTAGAAATATAATAGTACTGATGTTCTGTCAGGATTTAACTGCACATTCAAAATCCTGTATACACATGCTTGTTGACATGACTGCTGCCTCTTGATTAAAGTCTCCATTAACAGACATGCTAAAATCATAAATTTTCTCTAAATGTCCCTGTTTCTAGCAATAAACTTAATTCTTTATTTGTAAATTCATGCAAGAGTTTCTTTATTTCCTATTCATCATTTCTTTTTTCAAATATACAACATTGCACGACGATTGAGCCCAAAAAGAAATTTCTTCATACCACTTCTGCAAATGTCCACAATATTCACTTGGAATTTAATAATAAACTGATAATTTTTACAAGGCTAGAGATATTTTAAGAGATTACAGTACAACAAAACAAACGTTTTTGACAATACATGTAAGTCATCCTCAGAGTGAAAAAGACCATTCACTATTTGCATGCTTTGTATCTATCAAGTAATTCACAACGAAAACAGATTCTTAATTTGAGCACAATCTTTTTTTTTTTCTGGGGAATATTGTTCATAGCCACATCTTTACCACAAGCCCAGAATTTTGGAAGGACTTTGATCCAACAATGGAAACAGTTACAGTTTAAACAAACAAACTAATTCATTGTTACATATAACAAAACTAGTGTTCCCATCAGGAATTAACAAGAAGATCTTTTAGATCTTATAACCGCGCTTTAAAAATTTATCTGTTTTCTTACCACTACAGTTGCAACCTAGTGCACATTCCAAAGCAGTCCTTGTTGATTCACTGATGACTATAGACACAAAATCACTTGATCAATCTGTAGCACAACAACCGACAACAACGACTGCACACGAATAGCCACTAATATCACTAATAGCCGAGGCGAAATCTCATTAGCACCATCAGTCGTGGCCATTGTCGATGACGTAATGGTCTTAACTAATCTGGAACTTTCTTCGGGATATGTATGGGTATGAACGATACGATTACGACAGTATTCACAACGTACAACTTTCTTTCTTAAAAGTCACGATTAAATTTATTTGTCTTTTTACACGAGTAAAGGGCTAGCAAAGTAGTCACATGAGTCACATAATTCAAAAATTACGTTATCCACGACTATCTTTAGTATGATGGTTATTTCCCTACCAATGAAAGTTGCAACGTTGACAGATTCAATTCCATGGATGACATAATGGCTTTTTATGTATTCAATACTCGCTTCGAATCAAGCGCTTCAATAACACAAAAAGGAAGTACATTTTGTACCAAATAAAGAGTGGAGTATTCATAAAATTAACATTAACATTTTAACAGCTTTTGGCGAATAAACATCATAAATTGCGTGATTGGAAGTCCCACTGACTATATGGCCGAGTGGAAGTTTGGTTCAGCTCACCAACAAAACAAAAAAAATAAACGCTGTGCAGAGCAAGAACCCAGCTCGGCCATGGCCGTGCAGTTAAAAACCTCAAATAGCCATTTGTGGAATTATTTTTTGTGTGCAATTAGTGACTCCACGTTCAACAGTCTTAATAAATGACATGTGCTTTCCAGGCCTCAGTAGTTCAAAAGGTGAATAGCGCTATCCAGTGGATAAACCAGTCTGTCCTGTGGATAAACACTAGCAAAACCAATATTGAGTTATCCAGTGGATATAGAGGATGTTACATGGCTGCGTGGGGATACGAATTTTATCTTTCAGGGCTAAAAGTACCTTTTACAGGTGAGCGAAGCGAACGAGTGAGAGATACTTTCAACACGAGAAGATAAAGTTCGTATCCCCAAGCGGTCATGTAATGTTCTGTTTATTACATAGATATTGATGAAATGTCTAGATTTAAAACAACTTGTTTTATTCGTTTTGGAAATGATGAAAAAGTGTTCACCAACCACTAAAACACGCATGTTGTGTAACATGAAACAAGATATGAAAGTTATGAAAAACAAATCATGATAATAAAAAATTTGCAATAAAAATGTTAATGTAGTAGAGAAGAATTATATTAAAGCACAAAAGTATCGTACAATGAAGAGGAAGCTCGCTTTTTATTGGCTAATCGTGTTTGTTACCATGACGACAGCTATATCCTCACATGTGAAAGATAAAAATGATACGTTCACTGCGCGCGGTGAAGATATGATTTTTTAGTAAAAGGAGAAATCCTGGTATTTCATCAGTATCTATATAATAAAGTGATTTATCCAATGGATAGTACTATCCACCCTTTGAACAACTGGGGCCAGATGTTTTGGCAGGAACACACCACAAACTTATCATCCTGTTACAACTTGAATTTTAATCGGGACATAGTTTTTCAGTGAGTGATTAACCCATTGACTCCCAGGGGTTCCCCATTGACGAGTAAAATCGTCTGACGTCAGACAGAGTAAAATACTAAGTCTGGCCAGTTTAGGCCGGTTTGGACAAAAAAGGGTTAACTTGAATTGAAATTATTTTTTTATAATTCCAGCAATTTTGTTGATACATACCTCTTACTAACCGAGTTTGAGGTCCGTACTGTAAGTTACGGACCGAGTTTTTTCCCGTTGATTTATGGCCCAAGCGCAAAGCACGCGGACCATAAATCAACGGGAAAAAACGAGGATCCGTAACTTAAGGTACGGAACGAGAAAACTCGGTTAGTAAGATATTTATTATATCTCTGAGGTTAATCCGGTGCGCGGGCAAGGAAACTAGTCAAAGTCAAGCGGAAGGTTCAACTGCCACAAAGATTGCCGTGCCAAAATCTTCTTACATGTAGCTGTTAAGTTTGAAATAGTTGCTTGCAAGATTCAAACAGTTTTCAGTACAAGTTTATGCAACAGAAATGACATGAAAAACTCGCTAGATGATGTTTTATTGAAATTTTAAATTTAGCGGGTTGTACAGCGGGCCGTACTGTAGAATACGGCCCCCTAATTTAGCCAATTACAGCGCACGAACTATCTGAGAGATATAATAAAACCCTTTACGCCCTAATAGTGCCACTTACAGATTTTACTCTGTCTAACGCCAGATGATTTTACTCAACAATGGGGGCCCCATCAGGGCTTAAAAGGTTGGTTAACAACATCTAGGTCCACTCAAAAACTATGTCCCCTTTAAAGTTTAAAGACTGAATAATCATCCAATCTTTCCTTTTCTTACACAGATGAAACTTTTCTCTCCAATCACAGTGTCAAGACTGACTTTTGAATCTGATAATAAATTCGTATTCATTATTTCCAGCCATGTTATCAACATTTAAAAACATTTCCCAATAGGCCTTTTTCGAAATATCAAATATTCAGCATGATAGTGACGCAGTGAGGACAAAAACAATAGAAACACATTGGAATGAAATGTGAAAAATATTTTCATATCATCCACTTTCCTTTGTCTTTGTCCTCTAAACCTCTCTTTCAAGGAGAATTTATATATACCGAAAAAGGCCTATCATTCAGCAACCAAATACATGGAACTGTTATAATATTAATGCAGCTGGCTAGATTCCCTTCTTATCAATCACTTTCAAAACATTTACACAGTATACACCATAACATGTTTATTTTACTTCACATTTTAGTAATTTCAGCCATACCATTGCATTAAACTTTCAAAAAGTGCTTATCATGGTGGTGCATTCTATGTTTAAGGAAAACCAAACCAAATTCACACTAATTTTGATCCATTACTAACAAATATGGCATTATTAACTAACCATGGCAGTCACTTCTTTCAACTTAAATTTTGTAACAAATTAGGCTCGTTGACTTAAGGTTAACAGTAACATTTGCACCTAATCTGCAACCATGCCTCATGGTACAACCTCGATTATAGCTTTGAACACGATTCATATCATTTTAGAGGTGCACATGTACAATATTGATAATATAACCCGTGTTTCCTGAAATATTATTTTACATTTGCAATGATTGTAGGATTCATTATGTGAAGTGTTCGTGATTATTAGTTACGTAATTAATTAGAAATATTGTGTCAGAGTTGGCTAAAATGGATATTTCAAACAAGTCTATACCGTATTTGGCTTCTTTATTTAGATGCCATTTTTGTCAAAGTATTCAGGGATGTGACATTTGAGATACTGTTTAGAGAAGAGATATTTTTACAATTTTAAGTGCATCAATATTATTATCTACTGTAGGTCAAATTTCTACACTTGCTTCCCCTTGTCTCAAAATTAACAGTCAAGTAAAAATGATTTTTAACATGACATTTGACTTATAAAATATTCACACAAGAGTACAACGCCTTAAGTTTCATGCCTATGTCTTCATTTTTTTCTTGTCAAACAATATCTTTACTACAAAAAGGACATGCAAATTAAACACCGAACCTCATCATAGTTAAAATTTTGAAGAAAGTCTCTACATTACAATAATTATTATTATCCCTACCTTTTCAGCAAACAAAATTCAAATGATTAAAATTACATGATGGTTTGGTTGTGCTTTCGTAATGGTATGTATAATGATCCATTTATAATGGTTAGTTCATCTACATTTACCTATGGCCTTCATGGATGGCAATAGATCATCACACTTTTATATAGCAAATTTCAATTTCTCTGAATTTCATTTAACACAAATATTTTCTTTAAAACCACAATGAAACAAGGAACAACTCCAGCCTTGAGCTTGTGTCCTTCAAGCCTTGATTTTTCTCAGACTCTAAACTAGTTACGTTGTTTTATGATTAACAGTAACAATCTTTTGCTCATAAAATTGATACCAGGCTCCACTAACAGCCACGTCACGAAAACATATAATGGTGCTGGCATTTAAATTCCAGAATTAAGCTTTACAAAAGATAAAAGACAAGGAACTACCAACATTACATTGTAAAATAGGAGTGCTTTTCCTGGGAACCCCGACTATCCACCCATACTTGTACCTGTACTGTACCAACCTGTTTTAACCAGAAGACTAGCAGCTTGGCTGTATCTTACTCTAGCAACATTTCTTGCAATGCAACTGTAGTTTCCTTCATCTGAATTCTTAATGTCACTGATTTGGAGCACTCCATGATCCAAAATTAACACTCTCCCATCAGATCTCAGTGACATTCCATCCTTTTCCCATTCTATCGTGGCAGGAGGAACTGCATGCCGAATCTGACAAAAAAATTGAGCCACGGAACCAGCCCATGTTGTTGTACTTTGGGGCTCAAAGAGAAATTTCTTGGATATAACTTGAAAGGAAATGAAAAATAGAATAATAAATTATTAAGTAAGTGTAAAGATACAAAAAAAAAAGTTCACTGATTTAATCCCAAGTTACAGGCCGGTTAGGAAGTGTTTTGCATATTCTGTTGCCTCTAAATTGTTAACTTAGTTGAAATTCTCAGGAATCAAATTTTTGGCAATTTTCAGCCTTAGTTCAAACTCAATGAATCTTTTAAAAGCTTTGGATTTCAGTTTCATTCGCATTCGCATTCGATAGAAACTAACAGGTTCTTTAGCAATCATGGCAAACGCCACAATGAATATTGTAAAAGATGTATCCTAAACCTCTGTATTTACCGAAAAAACTCTTCCATTACTTTTTTCCTTGAGCACTTAATATGTTTTTACATTTCATCAATAGAAAACGAATTTTGACAAGAGCCCATTGTACTTTTGTAAAAAAACACAAGATGACTTAGAAGAGCCACCTTATCAGCACCGTATGGCTTTTCTCAGATTACTTGAAAGTCAAAACACATGTTCACCTTTCAACAAACACAGTTTATTAGATGTAACATACAGAGAGTCAGAGGCAACCAATAGCAAATTATTCTGCATCCGGATTTAAATTGTGCTACACAACCTTTATAGACCTGTACATTTTAAAAAGGAATGGAAAGGTAGCTGTTCAGATTATTCAAATGAGAGCAAAAGTCCTGAACAGAATACTTTTGGGTCTATAGAACTGCATGCTGAATTGTCTCCCTGACCTTAAAATAACCCTAAATCACATTGTATAGTTCTAAATTGGTACTGTACAGTAGTTTGCATTAAGACTTGTAGGGAAACTTTGTAACATTCATTAAAAGTATATGAGCATCTAATCAGGTGCATTTCAAAAGAACATACTTTTTGCCATCTAAAACATGAACATATTTAGCTTTCAAAAATCAAAGGAATTGAAATTGTTCACGATGGCAAAGTTCCAGGTATCAATTCAACTTCACTGATCTCCTTTAAGGACGTGCCTACTAATTCAAAGGTATTTTGGCCCCGGTTTATAATTGTGCAGGAACTGTCGATCTTAACAAGTGTTATTGAAATCCAAAAAGAAAATTGGGGGTAACCACGCATTTTTCAAAGATAACTGATGAATAATATTTGTAAAAGCTCTATAAATACAAAGCAATGTATGGCTTTCTTTATCAAATTGAAGCTTAATTATCTCTCAAATATGCATGGTTACCCCCAGTTTTCTTTTTGGATACCAAGAGTACTTACTAAGATCTAGTTTCCCTTCATAGTTTTAAACCGCGCAAAAATATCACTGTATCAGTAAGCATCACCGATAGGAAATCCGAGTATCTTGAGATGTGCAGAACCTATACGCAATAACAATAGTAGGCACCGTCCTTAGTACACTCAGTATTTCTGAGAATATTTTAACTAGAATCACTTAATGAGAGCTTCTTAGATTGACCTTGAGAAACACAAAATGCTAGGAATGTGTGCAAGTTTTGTAGGGAAGTCATAAGGCAGAGGTAAAGAGAGAATTCCATGCAGCTCTTAGACTACAGCCTAGTGTCAGAGGCTTTGCTTGAAATCAGTGACATTCAAATTTAGCACATTTTACAGAGAACAAACAGAGATCCTTCACCCGCTTTTCTTATTTATTTATTTATTCATTTTCATTTAAGGTAAATGAATATTAATATGCACGTGATATTCGGAACAAAGCCAGGATGTACAAAACCTCGATCAATGGAACTTGTAGGACACAATGTCCACCATGTTTATCGCCAAGCAAACAATTGACATAAACGATTTGTGAAGAGCTAACATTGTAATAAAATCCTACCGGTATTTCGTTACTTGTACTGTCAGTCTGAGTTGGAAGCATTGCCAGAGAAGTAAATGGTCAGAATATCGTGCGTAACAAGTGTTTTTTCTTCATTAAATCAGGTCAAAGGTGTTGCACAACAAAATAACAATTGCAATACGACCACGGCAACTTAACATGATGAGTTGTTGTTTCGCAGCGTGTACACGAGTTCCAAGAATAAAGATCCCAGTGTCCTATTAGTTCGTATTAAGCGCGAGGCAGCCGCTGCACGCACAAGCGAAACAAAACATATAGCAACGACTTTTTCACACTAAACAAGCTCATAAATATAGGGGAAGTAAAGTGTCCACTCCTTATAAATGTGACAAAATAGTAGAGCATCACACCCGAAGAAAATTTTTGTGCGTTTTACCCGTAACTAAGAGCTGAAATGCTCAAAGCAATCTAATATTTCTTAAGACAAAAAAGTGGTCTAACGTAGTGGAAGCTTTATTTTCTCTTCAAGGAACGCAATATTATATCACACTAAACGTCACGCTGTATTAAATCACGTTTTCGGGCGACAACACGATATGTAAGGAGATAAATCGTGCATCGGCTGAACGTGTTAAAAAAAGTACGATTATCGGTCGGCTTAACGGTGAAAACCAAACTGCAAAACCGCTTACGTTCAACGAACTTTTTCTAGGAAAGATTAAAGTTAGCGGTTAGAGAAGGATCGAATGGCAACGGTAGACATCCTTTTTTTCTGTTAACGAATTTCGCTTCTCTTAAGAAAGGGGATAATTGACACGTTCTTTGATAATAGAAAATGGAAAAGGGTTATATAAATGAACATGTATATTCGAACCACAATCGCGTGATCAGGCAAAACGTACGTTTGTACAGGTAAGTACTTGGGCGAACGAACACATGTGAATATTATAAGATCTGATTGACCGTTGTTATCACAAAGTCGAGTGAACGCAAAAGTTTTTAAATTTCGTTTCCCTGATCTCAATCGTTCTTGAACCCTCCACCGGAAGAACGCTGCTTTGGATAGGAATCTATGGCCTTATGCAAAATTAAAGGCATGCAAGAGAAATTCGAGATGAGAGAATGCAATCTGTCACATTGTATACGCTTAAAAACCACAAGGGTAAATCTACTTGAAGGGAAAACAAGGTCTTCCATCGTGTCTTACCAGCAACATCCAAGTGTACTTTGCGACTGACTAATCTCCCTGCTCGACTTGTGACAACACATTGATATTTTCCAACATCGGGCTTGAAATCCTTCATTTGGATGATTTTGCTGATGAGCAATGTTCCATTGGATGCTAAACTTTTTCGACGATCTGTATCTGTATCGATTGGTTGTCCATCCTTTTCCCATATTATCTTAGTTGGCGATGGAGAACCTTTCACAAGGCAGTTTAGTGCAATGGGTTCGTTTCTGCGCGCAACTGTGTCAATTGGTTCTTTGATAAAATCGAGAGGAACAAAGGGACCTGGAACAGTTGAACCTAAAATAAAGCCCAGCGCCCATCGTTAGAGCAAGTGTGATCAACGCTGGAATCTCTAGGCCAATTGTGGAGTGCATGAAAAGGGAAAATATTTATTGAAAAACAGGGTCATTAAAAAACGCTCCCCGATGCCGTAAAAGCTAGCGAGAAAAGAGTTGTTTCTTTTTACAATCAAAACAGCATCACAATGAGAACTATAAACTGAAGACCCATTTCAGAGAAAAATAAAAACAAGAATATAAACTTAAAGAAAATTCGTAAAAGGAAACGGATAGCGAAAGAAATGACGAAAGTGACCTTCAAATTAGGATGTAATTCCAAGGGCAGCTTACAGTGATTTGTCACCTCTCTGCAATCAACATCGATAGGTCTATTTTTAAGGGGTGCAGGAACACTTTGCGGTTGAAGCCTTCGCAATGTTCGTCCGCCATTATCATTGAATTTTCAGGGTCAAAAAACATAAACAGTTTAACTATAGTCACAACAACACAGTAAAGCTCTCAAAAGAACATTAGCATAAAGCTCGTCTTGATCCAGCCCGTTTAAGATCAAAAAAACGCACAAATGACAAGTAGCATCATGGAGTACAGCTGCGCGCTTGACTTACTCCGTTCTCAAAACAATCGTTATCATCCAAGACTCATCTCACGCTTCACCGGGATTGCCTTTACACTAAGTTCGTTCTATATTCGCTTCTTTCGACTTGCAACCTTTAATTCTCCACCCGGGGGTCATCTGGGCTAAGACTGTTAAGGGACATACGGCTTCACGAGGAGAAACATGGACGGTGCGTAATGCAAATGCTAATGCAGCGCGGTGCGTTTGGAAATTACTTACCCGCAACGCCATAGGTCATCCACAATGTTATAACCAAAGAGAAGAACATTTGGCCTTTGAATTCTGTTCTAAAATTACAACTACATTTGGCTCTAAAATGATTTGAGACTGGAAACAGACGACTCAATGTTGATTTCTTTTGCTGACAGATGAAATGTGACAAGTCTTCCCTGTCTCTACTTAACCAATAAACGACCGTGATGAAGAACAATCTCAACATTCAGCCAATCCTGTGCTTCATGCGTAAATCAGATGACATATACAACATGGTTCCTGTCAATCAAAAAGTACATGGAAAAGGAAATTTGTGAGTGGTCAGTTTTCATGTTTGCGGTTTGTAAAACTTTTTATCCATCATTTCAACAAAAAAACAAAAACACGTTTGAGGTGGACGAGCGATGTGTCCCTCTGTTCCCGATTGACGTTAAAGCGGAATTTTTTTTCGCCCAATTTCAATTTGCAAATCTAGAACTTCTTTAGAATCGAACACTTATAAATTATCGTTCAAATCTAAATGCAATACCACGCATGCGACCCTTTTACTTCTCCGTCATATTTCAATTGAAAGAACAACGCTGAGACATTTGTCGGCGTAAATTATTCATGTAACATGTTCCTTATGTTTTACAACTTATATTAATTTCAGAACATTAATAAGGCAATCTTGTTTACCGTCCCACGATTTTGTTGCGTTGGAGGAGACTATCATTTTACTGGACGAACCGGGGCTTTTTCTTTTACCGCGAGCGAATCCTATTAAAATAGAAGCCGGATCAGTTCATTATTTAATTAAGGCTTTTCACAATGTACTGATTCCTGCGTAGTGATAGTTGCTGTTCCTTTCGTTCAGTACATTGCTTGATGTTTTATATTGATTCAGAAAACTTTTACTCCTCTTCTCCTCCGGCTAATTCGTTAAATGAAAGGCTTTCAGGTATCAAACCTGGCCTCCTTTCGAAAATATATTTATTGTGGAAAAAAACTGTCTTATAAAACTCGCGTTTTTGCGTTTGTCCTCGCCGCTTTAAAGATAGAGATCGGAGAGGACAAACAGAGGGGTCAAGATGTGTACGGAAGAACGACGTTTGCCATTCCTCTGTTAAGCATGCTCTTCATGTTTAACTGGAAACTCCAAAAGGCCTTATTTGGGCAGATCAGTGGTGTTGTGAGATTGATTTTGGGTTCCAATTTGTCTTACAAGGAGTGTCATGTTTTTCATGTCACGAAACATCGGAAACATTGCATTAGAGCCTAAAAGAGTGAATTAGTGACAGGGCATTCTGCAGTTGCGACTAATGATACAATACATTTAAACATGATGAAAGCGAGTGAACTTTAAAAATCAGAGAGTTGCCAGTCGACTCACGTGTTTACATATGAGATATATGAGCGGAACATACCTCAATATCTGCGGCTACATAATCTACTAGCTTTCAACCTTTTCCGCGTGCTCGGGGAAGTCGATTCGTTTGGTTGGTTACCCAGGCACTCCAACCAACATCGTGGTCCGGTACCCGTAATATGACTTTAGCATGAAGTCTGTTTTACAGCTCGCAAAAAGTCGTATTATAGTAGACCTCTACAACAACGCAGACGTATTTCCGGCGGTCGTTTCTCTCGAAATACGTCTGCGTTGTTGTAGAGGTCACCTTCACGGGACAACGGCTCACGAAACGTCGGACCACACAATTCTGTCACGATCTCTATCACAGCTTGTCAAAATTCGAGGAAGTTTTATTATGAGGACATTGTTCAGAAAACTCAAATGCAGTTAATAAGCAACTATCTTATCCTTCGTTAGCGACGACGAACTGGAAGCTGGGCAGTTTCTAAATACTCCGAGATTCGCGTGATACACAACTCGTGACCTAACTTTGTTTGCTCCCCAATTGGCAGCTGAGCAGAACTTACGTGAGATAGTGACTTGTGCTTGTGTTTAGACAAGGAAAATATTTAAGCAATAAAACGGCAATAAGAAGTCTTCATGCCCAGTTCACTCAGGGACGGCGGAGCGGAGCAACCACCGGAGACGCTAACTTGTAGGCGGTTCTGGGGAAATTCTCCGCCAGAAATTTTGAAATCTTGAAGCACGGAAATTCTCGAAGAGATATCAAAAAAAAAGCAAACGTGAATCAACCGTAAAATTTTTTTTTAATGGCAGATGTTTTACTTCTTATTTTTATTTTTTGCTTGAAATTGGGGAGGCTGAAGCACCTCCCAGCCCACGCGGATCCGCCGTCCCTGTCACTGACAGCATAGCATCCTGAGAGTAGAATATGGCGATCAATTCAGTTAACGTGCCATGCAATACGTATAATTACGTGAGGGAAGATGCTTCATATACTTGGCAATTCAAGTTGTTTTCACAAAAGAGTGCCAGGCTGTTCAGTGTCGCCAACTCTTAATGTAAATTCAGGGAGGTAAATAAACAAGTCAATCAGATATGAAAGCATAATCTTCTTTTGAAGCAAGATTATCGCATATTTTATTAAGTAAAGGAAATACTTGTAATCTCTCGTAATCCCTGGCCAGTCGTTTTTTTTTTTTTCGACAAAGCGACAACCTGCGGCTCTTCCATCCGCATCTTTAAGGGTTTGTTTGGCTATTTGTCTTTGCAGTATTTTAATACTAAATGGTTGGTAATAACAAAATGCATTTACTTCACAATTGACTGTATGGAGTATTTTATGATTACAAACGTCAAAGACAACGAAGCGGGTTTGCGGGATGTGTTTGGTGGTCAAAGTAGCTAAGAATATCACGGCTGCTCTCGAATCTCTACGTCACTCTTTATGGTCCTTTATTATTCAACGGAAACTCTTATAGCAATGTTTTGAATGAGACGGAAATGACACAGATATACTAGTCACGTTCGAACATATGTTTTCGGTTACAAGTAGCCGCACCCACTAACCGAGTCTTTTCAAGGAATACCATTGGCTCTTCTCCAAATAATTGCGTCTTTATTTCTCACTCTTTACTCGTCGCAATAAAATCACGCAAAAAAAGCCCTAAATTAGCCTTTAATTATACGGAATGGTATTTATAGCTTCCTGCTTGTGGAGCAGATGAACATAAATCACACAGCGTTAAGAAACACAACCAGAGGGAAGCAACTTGTTTACTCTGAGTTACGAAGCGTGAGGGTTCCCTTCTGAAAGATTTAGTGCCTGCTCTAGCCAAATTCACACTGTTCAAATCGGTTATTCTCCCACAACTCGTATTGTCAAAAAGTCTGGCACTTTGCCAGCACTTCGGATAAACGTAAATTAGAAAGGATACAGGAAAGGGCTTTACGCGTAATCCACCTTGACAAGGCCTCATCTTATGAAGACCTTTTAAAAAGTGCTAGATACGTTAAATGAAAGAAGGTTGAATGACATATTATTTCTGATGTACAAGGTTAAGCATCAAATGGTGCCAGGTTACTTTGAAAACAGTTCAAAAGAAATGATTTAAAGCCATATAGCCTCCGAAACTCAGACTTTATCCTAACACAGAGATGCAATACTTTAAAGTATGGACGGCACTCCATCAGATAATTGGGCCCAATGTTAGAGCAATGTTATGATCCAAGTTGTCCAACTCTGAGAGAAGTGCACCAACTCTGAAAGACTTCAAACGAATGATAAACTGTAAAGATATCTCGGCATTGGACAACAGTAGCTGTGCCTCTTGCCATCTCTGTAATACCTAATCTGATATATAAATTTTCATGATGTTTTAAAATTGTATATGATTAAATTGATATAAATTGTACATATTATTTTTTTAGGAATTTTAGGAATTTTAGATTCTTTAAGTCCTAATTAGAATAATTTTACTTTCTTTTAATTAGCTTTGTTTTTGTGTCCCCAATTAGTACTGTAATGTACTAGAATCCTTTTATGACACTTAAATAAAGGCATCATCATCGAAGAGGAGAAATGAAGTAAGATTGTTTGATGCCCCAGCAACCAGGACACATCAATTCGTCTTTTTTAATAATTTCTTATTAGTTTTATAAAGCTTCTAGTTATACTATAAAATTTCTTTACGTAATCTTCATCGTTATCTCACAAAGCTTCTTATTTCGTTTAGTTACATTTACTCTTCCTTCGCTTCGTCTTAATGAAATATTCCGAGCGAAAACAGGTTGAGTGACAGAACAGAAGGGATATTTTAAAACTTAAGTGTTATTTGTCTGCAAACAAGTGGCAGAGTAATTCAGCAGATTAGCTCAAACTGCGCATATTTGGCTCTCCCACCATTTTAGAGAAATGCAAATATTTTTCATGCAATGGACATTTCTTTGAATTTGAAATGCATCGTCGGAAGGCATTGACAATGCTTGAAAGTTTGACAATGCCCAGGGAAACTTACATTCCGTAAAGATAAAACCTTGATGGGATTCGCAAGGGTTTACAAGATACTTCTTTTTCCTCACGTTTTTCTTAAGTGTGGATCAGCGCTTTGCTATTGGCTGGTGAACTACCTTCTGCCGGATAAAACCCCTGCGCCAATTCACCGGAAACCACAGCAGGAGTTAATCAGACTCTGAATATTGTGTTTCTCGCTGTTCTATTTTGGAAGCAAACAAGCACCAAGGAAGCAGATGAGCAGGTGTTACTCATGGTGCTTGTTAGTAGCAAGTTAAACGCAAAATACCCCGCCACCTTTGTTAGCATTTGTATTGGCTGCAATCTTTGAAGAGTGAGCCATTATATAGCAGCAAACAAATAATTGGCAGGGTATTAACTTTTTTTTTTTTTCACAAAAGCACTTGTATGAAACCGACGGATTATCATCATAACACCCTTGAAATTGTTACTCATGGTGCTTCTTAGTAGCAAGTTAACCGCAAAATACCCCGCCACCTTTGTTAGCATTTGTATTGGCTGCAATCTTTGAAGAATGAGCCATTATATAGCAGCAAACAAATAATTGGCAGGGTATTAACTTTTTTTTTTTTCACAGAAGCACTTGTATGAAACTGACGGATTATCATCATAACACCCTTGAAATTGGAAAGGGAAGACGGTTCCAAGTTCCTGTTTTTTTGTCATCGCGAACGCCATCACTTGTCGCTTTCTTCAATTCATCTGAGCACGTATTCAACCTAGGTAAAAGGAGGACCACCAATTTGACCTACAAGCAGTTGCAAAATGGTTGAGACACTCCAAATTCACCTCTTCTTCCTAAAACCCCTCTTCCAGTTCATAAGAGAAGTCCCAACACCCCTCCCCCCCTCCCCCTTTTTCAATGTTGATACCCTGTAGTTTGAAAGCGAAGTGGAGATGAAAACAACTTTGTATGGGGGGGGGGGGGGGGAAGGGGGGTCGGAGACGCCCTGACTTAAATGACACGAATTGTACGGTTATTAACAGTGAGCGTCTCAACTCTTTTTGCCATTGCTTGTAGGTCTGGAAATACAATCAACGTCAGAAATGTCCCCCAAACTCCAGTCCTCAAGTAAACCTTGGCCACAAAAGGACGCTCTACTCTCGCTGTGAAGTATAAGCCAATTTGTTTTCAGGGCGTTTTGAGGGCGAGGGGACAGCGGCCCCGCCCTAGTGGTATTGCGCCTTAGACGATTTTAATTTTTGTTTTTGTATGGAGCATCTTAAGGGCCGATTTACACGGTACGATTTTTGTCGCATGCGGCAAGCTCACGACAGGCCTACGACATGACTTACGATTGTCTCAGCGTTTTAAAACATGTTTTAAATGCTGCGACATTTTTTCTGACCTACACAACAATCGTAAATAATGTCGTGGGCCTGTCGTAAGCCGTTGTCGCATGCGACAAAAATCGTACCGTGTAAATCGGCCCTAACAAATATGCATTTTCGTTGGCGTGGGGCTGTGCCTTTGTGGGAATCTCTTCATTCCCCTGTTTTGGGATTTCCTGGATCTTCCACTGGTTGTGTTCTTTGGTTGTAACATCATGTAGCGTTCTGGCCTCCTTTTTAATTTAAGCCTGGCATATGAACAATCTCTGAGGGTTCATTGAGGGTCAATCTACAGTAATCCGCTCATTGATTGTTTATCACGATAGGTTGCACATTTTTGTTATTGGTGGTGAAGTGGATCCCATGCAATTTTAGTTCTGAATATCTTCTGAATAGCAACGGAACTACAATGATCAGTTCAGCTATGGTCACGGAAGACTTTTAAAGCGCGTTATATCCATGAAACATTTTCAGACGACATTTCCTTTACAGTACCTCAGGGGTCTATTCCTGGGTTCTCTATTATTCTTAAAATGCCTTCACTATCTGTCTAGGTCTTCCAATATAGATCAGAAATGCACCAAATTAGTTTGATATCCAGCATGAAGTGTCCCTTTAAGTCTATGCATTTGCTACTTATTCAAACAATAGAGTGGTTTTCAATTGAGTGTCGAAAGTAATTAGTGAATTACTTTGGTTTGTGATTACTTCACTCTGTGATTGGTTCAAAGTTCTCGCGCCATTTTTTCAGCCAATCAGAAATGAAACCAAAACCAATCGTGGCTCGCGCGTGCACATTTTCCCGCGCTTTGTGTCGGCTGCGTGCAATTACTTCGAGTTTTCATTGGTTTACTGGATTGTCTCCGATCTTTTTGATTAGCCAAAAGCTTTAGAGCGATTTTTCAATTGAGTGTCGTAAAACCAAAACCAAAGTAATTACTTTAGCCAATCAGAAAGGACGAGAAAATCTGGTAAACCAATCAAAACTCGAAGTAATTACACGTAGCCGACACAAAGCGCGGGAAAATGTGTACGCGCGAGCCACGATTGGTTTTGATTTCACTTCTGATTGGTTGAAAAAGTGGCGCGAGAACTTTGAACCAATCACTGAGTGAACTAATCATAAACCAAAGCAATTTGCTAATTACTTTCGACACGCAATTGAAAACCACTCTAGCCAAAGTAATTACTTTGGTTTTGGTTTTACGAAACTCAATTGAAAACTGCTCTAAGGTAAGTGTAAGGGTTAGCCGTCCTTCTTAAAAGCAGGAGTGACGTTTGCATCCTTCCAATCGTAGGGAAAGGGAACTGAGCCAAACGACCCACTATGTGATGAACATTGACTGTTTTGACCGGTAGAGTTCAGAGAATAGGGAGCTTAAGCACGCGCGTTTCTGAGAGGCGGACGGCAACCGGAAGAGGAAATTTCTCGTGCCAGGACCGTGGTTTCTCCCACAATTTTACAATAATCATCTCTAATGGAGAAAATATACTTGGCAATGTAAATGTGGTTGTGTGAGAGACAAGTTAAAAGGGAAAACAGCTCACTTCCGGTTGCCGTCCACGTCTCAAAAAAAACGCAGGTGCTTAAGCTCCCTAATGTCACCTTTGTACCGCGGTCCTCAATAGGGTTAGGGCCTCAAACACTTACAAGACTTCACCGAGGAAGAGTGTCACTTCAATTTCAACTGCCCTACAAAAGATTCAACGTGTGATTGCTGAGCAGGGGTCTCTTGAGGGGAAAAATAGAGAGAAAGAAACCATTTCA
>NC_090885.1:29072119-29089619 GCF_036669925.1 Montipora capricornis
TATATATGTTTATATAATAATCATTACAGTACATGAGAGCTGCATGTGGATTATCAAAGGACAGGAAAGGAATTTTATTTCAGTGTCTATAGTCCTTCTAGCCCTGGAGTACTAATTGGGGACACTTAACCGAAATTAACAATTAACGCAAATTAAGTCAAATGTTTGTTTTTGAGGAGAGGGGAAAACTGAAGTACCCGGAGAAAAACCTTTGGTGCAGAGTAGAAAACCAACAGCAACTCAACCCACATTATGACGCCGAGTCTGGGAATCGAACCCAGGCCGCGTTGGTGGGAGGCGAGTGCTCTTACCACTAAGCCATCCTGTACCTCCATCAGAGTTAAGCAGCAAGTAAAAGCAGTTGTAAAGAAAGCCTGAAAAAATATAGGCGGCTTGAACGTATGTCTGTGTGATTGTGCTGCACTATTCTAATAATTATTGGTAGAGCAGTGCTGTGCAATCTTACTGTCATGATAGGTGTCCTACACAAGCCTGGATTTCTTCAGGCTTTTGTCACAAATTGCTTAAGTTGCTGGTTAATTGTGGTGATCTCTAGCTCCCATGTATTCAATTTCCCAACTTCAAATATATGAGCATTTCAGATCGGGGGTGCAGAGATGGCGCAGTGGTGAGAGCACTCGCCTCCCACCAATGTGGCCAGACTCGGCGACTCGGCGTCATATGTGGGTGAGTTTGTTGGTTCTCTACTCTGCACCGGGAGGTTTCCCCAGGTACTCCGGTTTCCCCTCTCCTCAAAAACCAACATTTGACTTGATTTGTGTTAATTGTTAATTTCAATTTACAGTGTCCCCAATTAGTGCTTCAGCGCTAGAATGACTAGGACACTTAAATAAGTTCCTTTCCTTTCCTTTTATATATTCTGTATCATTCCTGCTTTTGATATTTCCTTTAAATTCAAATATTTGAACTTTTAACTAAGGTTTACTTGGCAATTGCATTTTGTACCTGTTGGCCAGAACTTGTGTAATGTTTACTCTAAAGTGCTGCTATGGTCAAAAAATCACTTCTTTTTATCCCTGAGATTTTGAAAGTGCATGTGATTGCTCAACACTTGACTGGCAAAAAATTTAAGCTGATTCTTATCCAAAGGCTATTTACTTTCAGTGTATTAGTTTTGGATTTTCAGGGTCCACACAAAACTCACGTTCCAAACTGACCGATTGGACCTCAGAGGGTTGGATCTAGGGAAAAGTGTCATTGTTTACTTACTAGCTTAAAATTTCAGTGTGTGAACACAACTTAAGTATTATATATGCAAAACATGAGTTTAAAAGTCTGAAAGCCTCAAACGCCTTTGCTGCATATTAACCCTTAAATTGAACCGGCCAGACTTAGTATTTTACTCTGTCTAACGCCAGACAATTTTACTCGTCAATGGGGATCCCTCATGAGTCAATGGGTTAATGTTCCCATTAATTCAGCTGCATACACACACATTGCATTCTGAACCTATGAGTCTTTGATGTCATTTTATCCTCAATCCTCAATCCAGCCCTCTCAAGATTTTAAAGTTAGTAATGGCAGACCATTAAACAGGAAAATTCCAGTTAAAATAAACAGGTGTCTTTTTGGAATCAAGGCTTAAAACTTGGATCAGTTACTGTTTAGTTTTGAAATCCAAAGAAAATAAAAATTGTTTTTTGGTCATAGTAGCTCTTTAGACTCACATTATTTTTTACCTCTCTCAACAGATATGGATTTACACTTGGTTGGAAGATATCATTGCCCTGCAGAACTAATAGAGGCATAACTCCATCTGATTGAGCTCCCAAATCGTTTCAATGCCTTGCCATATACCATTGCTTACATGTGCATTAGTTTACTGGCAAGAGTAAGGTTTGTTTCTTTTATGCATCATAGGAACTTCAATTTATGCCAACTTTGAACAATATTATTTTAACTGCAAATTTAAAGCACCTTTTGTGCCCATGATAGTTTCCATTGATTAATCACATTACAATGACATGGGTTTGTAGAAAATCATGATAGTATTATTTATGAATTTAGTAGCATTGCCACAATAATTAATGTCATCAGATATTTTAATGTGTACACATTGTTATCAAATAATAATTTGCAAATAAGTAAGTAAGATGCTGGTAGCTGACTATCTTCTTCAACTGCAGCACCCAGGCCTGGGTCAGTTAACATTTCATACAACTCCTGAACCTCTATTCCCACTGTATAAAGTAGCAAGGCATTGAAGTTCTTTTGTGCATCATTCACCACTCCTAATGGCCACCAGAAAATATTAAAGCAATTGGAGCCACTTCTTCCACCATGTTGCTAACACTGACGAATTACCTTTGCAATCAAACAATGCTAGGGCTTGAATTTCAATGTTTACTGCCGTCATTTTGCATAATCAATTCCACCCTTGTTGCCAGTGTTAAATACTGAGAAACCAATGGATCGTTACAGCTACGATGGATTAAACCAGATTATCATTAAAGTGCACGTAACCCCAAAATATTTTTTTCGCTAAAATGAATCTTTGCACCTGTTCGAAACGCATTGCGCCCATTTTTTCCTTTTTCTAACAAATCCTGCCATTTTATAGGCTTCGAAAATTGCGAAAATCCCAGCATCTTTTGTTCACGACCGAGTCAGAAGGGGAGTGGGTCTGTTCCTCATTTGACGTCACAAACTGATTTACATTGCATTAACTCTTTGTAAAAATGCATGCAAAGTAGATTGTGACGTCAAATCAGGAATAGACCCACTCTCCTTCTGACTCGGTCGGGAACAAAAGATGCTTGGTTTTTCCGCAACTTTCGAAGCCTATAAAATGACAGGATTTGTTAGTATGATGAAAAGATGGCCGCAATGCATTTCGAACAGGTGCAAAGATTCATTTTAGCGAAAAAAAAAAAAATCTTGGGGTTAGGTGCACTTTACCGTAATCAACCACACAATATGTTTTCACAACATGGCAACCATACTCAGAACAGCCTCGTTTTAATGCACATCCTTCAACAAACTGCTAACTAACAAATAAATCACAAAGATCATATTCCTTTAATTTCACCATAGTCATCAAACAGATTTTAGCATCAGATTGTCCAGTTTTATCCTTTTTCTTACACATTCACTTAATCACTTCCTGAAAAAAATTGAAGTTGTTTTTGTATCAGAAAGATGTTCATATAATTATTCAACAGTCATTTTCTTTACACTATGCAGGATAGCAACACCTCCATCACTCGGGAATCTTAAGCCCTTTGTATGTTATCAGGCATTTTGATTTGGTGGCATTGTCACTGAAGCTAAATCTGAGTGACCCCAGCTTGAACACAGACCGTCCTCTAACACCAGCCACGAAATCTCAGATAGCGACCCGGTTTAATATGGTTCCTGTAAACATCCTAACAGCCACAATACAGAGAGCTGCTGAACTGTATTCAGCCTGTATTCAACAAAGTTGACTACTGTAATTGTCTGCAATGACCTGTTAGATTGTATGGAGCATGACTGGGATTGGTTGATCATCATGGCTATGAGGGCCTTGGGAAGCACGAAAGTGGCTTAAGCACCAAGTGGAGCGCGCTAGACTCTCCACCCAGCTTGGGGTCACGTGACTGGCATCATTTGGCCATCTATCCTTACTCGATATTTGTTTTGTGGAACAGGTTATGAAGAGGGATGTTGCTTTCCCATGCACAGCTAATTAACATCTAGCTGTGGTACTGTGCTCTGACATCAAACGTGGACTGTACAGCGGCAGCCAGAGGCGTCTTCATATGCTTTCAGCCTGATATTTGGAGCTGCGCCCTTTTGCAATTCAGTCCTAATACTGCAAGTAAAGGGTGATTAGCACTGCCAATGATAATATTATTATTAACTACAATTGATGTGAGTCTATATATTCATCTATTGATGTACACACACTTCACATGTTATCCAGGCAAACTAATTGCTGTCATTTGTGATCCTTGCAATGTGTTTTGTCCAATCTGTGATGATCAGATTATGGACTGTTTGGTCAAGTTTTGCTGGGTGGTTTTATCAAGAGATGCAGTTATCACCAGGCTGAAATTACTAGAAATTAAGCAACACCTCCATCACTTGGGAATCTTAAGCCCTTGGTATGTTATCAGGCGTTTTGATTTGGTGGCAGTCGCTTGTGATATCACAGCAAACTGGCAATCAATGCACAAAATTTGATCCTTTGAAAACCAAACCATCTTTCAAGAGAATTTGCAGGAACAGTGAAGTGTGTAATACTCTTGCCTGCCATCAATATGCTTGCATGGCTTTGACTCCCATAAAGTCAACAAGCCTTGTGTTTTCTAATTAAGAGTTTGGCTGACATCATAGTTTCCCCCTGTGTTACGATTTTTCTTTCCACATTGGTTTGTCCTGCTCTTGTGAGATGTGGCTCATTCAATCTCAAGATTGGAGGAGTGTTAGCTGTAGCATCTCGGAGATCATGGGCATTGGGAATCCCAACGGGGACCTGAAAGTTTTTTCAGGATTCTTACTTGGCAGTTGCTCAACATGTAAGTTTGAAGATCATTCCTTAATTTTAACAACAATCATCAAACATATTTTAGCATCAGATTGTCTAGTTTGATCCTTTTTCTCACACATTCACTTACTCACTTCCTGAAAAAATTAGAAGTTGTTTTGTATCAGGAAGATGTTTAATTGTTAAATAGAGTTTCTCTATAAACTATACTAAGAAATTAAGCAACACCTCCATCACTCGGGAATCTTGAGCCCTTGGTATGTTATCAGGCGTTTTGATTTGGTGGCATTGTAACTGAAGCTAAATCTGAGTGACCCCAGCTTGAACACAGACGGTCCTCTGACACCAGCCATGAAATCTCAGACAGCGACCCGGTTATATATGTTCCTGTAAAATCTTAAGTTAACAGTCACGATACTGTAAGCTGCTGAACTGTATTCAGCCTGTATTCAACAAAGTTGACAACTGTACCTGTGTGCAATGACCCATTAGATTGTATTGGGCATGACCGGGGATTGGTTGATCCTCACGGCTATGTCGGTCTTGGGAAATGCGAGTGTGAAACAAGCACCAAGTGGAGCGTGCGAAACTCGACTCCACCCATCTTAGGGTCCCATGAGTGGCATCTTTTGGCCATCCTTCCTTATTCAATATTTGTTTTAGGAAACAGGTGGCATGTAGAGAGGTGTTGCTTTCCCACTGACATTAATGTGTAACTTCAACTGCAAACTCTGTGCATCAGATATCTTTTTGATAGTTCCAAGAACAAGCCACTGGAACATTACAGACATAATGTTCTCCTAGTTTTGGCAGTTTTTCCTGTGTTTGTGTCATATTTTAAGGGACAAACTATAACTGAATGGCTACTGATGGTGTCACACAATACTATAGTCCTCTCCTTAAAAGATCCAACAGTAAATAGCTTTAATGTGATAAGAATTCTCTACAGATATGTACAAATTAAAGTAGTGTAATGTTCTTGCTCTTAACATGCATGCACAGTGTTCTTAACACTTAGTGCATCCCAAACAAAGTTAAGAACAGCCAAGATGCTTTTGCTCTCATTCAATAGAGCTTATTTATAGTCTCACGGTTGGACTGGAATGAACATGTGATCAAGTCTCATGCAGTAATTTACATGTACATCTGGAGAATGCAAGAGCAGGCACTAAGGATAGTTTGTAATTCACATTCAGAAACGTATATGAACTTATTATATTATAAGATCGTGCTAAACTAGCAAGCCTTCTTAATAGGAGATTGCAAGACATAGTTAAACTCATTTACAAGGTTAAATATAGCCTAGTTCCTGATTTCACTTATGATATTTTCAGTACTAAGTCTTGTATAAATATATAAATTTTCGAAACCAAACTTGTGATATTCCTAGACTTAATTCTGTATTGTATGATAAACACTCTCTTAGATATCTTGGACCCTTTTTATGGAACTAGCTAGATAAAAACATCACTGAAGCGAGCAGCCTATCTAAGTTTAAGTTTCATATTAGATGTAAGGATACTGAACTGATAAATGGCAACAATTGCCCTGCGTACATAATTTGTACCTCTTAAGGTGTGCCCGTGTTGTTAGAATTATTTTGATTATTTTAGCATATTGTAAATGTATGTATAATTCAGCAAGCAAGTTCCGATATTACAGAAAACTTAAGTAACATGCTTGCAAAACTGTTATCTGTTTTAAGAATGAAAGTGGTTTTAGCTACGAAGCAATAAGGTATACATTTATTATATATACACTATACAGTGGGGAGAGCTGTTGACTGGCTCAAAGAGTATTTCTTTCCGTAATTGATTCAGATATTGATGTACACACACTTTGCATGTTTTGCAGATAAACGTTGTTGCGATTTGTGATGCTGGCATGAGTCTGTGGTACATTGCAATCTGTGATGATCAGATTATGTACTGTTTTGTCCATTTTTGCTGGGTGATTTCAACAACAGATGAAGTTATCACCAGGCTGATCATTAGCAAAGTCCATGCACATTGACACTGTGTCACTAGTAGCAGTCGCTTGTAATATCACAGCAAACTGGTAAAATGCTCAAATTTTGTTGTTTTTAAAACCAAACCCATCTTTCAATAAATTTGCAGGAACAGCAGAGTTTGTGAAACTCTTGCCTGCCACCAATGTGCTGGGTTTGATTCCCATATGGTCAACATTAGCCCGGTGCTTTTTAATCAGTGAAATTACATGTATCTGACATCATGGAATGGCACTCCTTTTTTACACTCCACTGCAAAGCAACACCTCCTTGGCTTGGGAATCTCAAGACCATTGTATGTTAGCAGGCATTTTAATATTGTTTAGTAGCATTGCAAATGAAACTAGATCTAAGTGACCCCAGCTTGAACACAGACGGTCCTCTGACACCAGCCATGAACTCTCAGACAGCAACCCGGTTATAGTTCCTGTAAAATCTTAACAGTCGCGATACAGTAAGCTGCTGAACTGTATTCAGCCTGTATTCAACAAAGTTGACAACTGTACCTGTGTGCAATGACCCATTAGATTGTATTGGGCATGACCTGGGATTGGTTGATCCTCACGGCTATGTGGGTCTTGGGAATCGCGAGTGTGGAACAAGCACCAAGTGGAGCGCCCGAAACTCTCCACCCAGCTTGGGGTCCCATGAGTGGCATCTTTTGGCCATCCTTCCTTATTCAATATTTGTTTTAGGAAACAGGCAGCATGTAGAGAGGTGCTGCTTTCTCACTGACTTTAATGTGCAACTTCAACTGCAAACTCTTTGCATCAGATATCTTTTTTTTAGCTCCAATAACAAGCCACTGGAACATTACAGACATAATGTTCTCCTAGTTTTGGCAGTTTTTCCCTGTGTTTGTGTCATATTTTAAGGGACAAACTATAACTGAATGGCTTCTGATGGTGTCACACAATACTATAGTCCTCTCCTTAAAAGATCCAACAGTAAATAGCTTTTAATGTGATTAGAATTCTCTACAGATATGTACAAAGGTAGTATTATGTTCTTGCTCTTAACATGTGTTCTTAACACTTAGTGCATCCCAAAACAAAGTTAAGAACAGCCAAGATGCTTTTGCTCTCATTCAATAGAGCTTATTTAGAGTCTCACGGTTGGACTGGAATGAACACGTGATCAAGTCTCATGCAGAGGAAGTAATTTACATGTACATCTGGAGAATGCAAGAGCAGGCACTAAGGATAGTTTGTAATTCACATTCAGAAACGTATATGAACTTATTATATTATAAGATCGTGCTAAACTAGCAAGCCTTCTTAATAGGAGATTGCAAGACATAGTTAAACTCATTTACAAGGTTAAATATAGGCTAGTTCCTAATTTCACTTGTGATATTTTCAGTACAAAGTCTTGTAAATATATAAATTTTCCAAACCAAAATTGTGAAATTCCTAGATTTAATTCTCCATTGTAAGGTAAACACTCTCATAGATATCTTAATTGGACCCTTTTTATGGAACTAGCTAGATGAAAACATCACTGAAACGAGCAGCCTATCTAAGTTTAAGTTTCACATTAGATGTAAGGATCTTACTGAACTGATAAATGGCAGCAATTGCCCCTCGTGCATAATTTGTATCTCTTTAGGTGTGCTCGTGTTGTAAGAATTATTTTGATTATTTTAGTATATTGTAAATGTATATATAATTCATCAAGGAAGTTCCGATATTACAGAAAACTTAAGTAACATGCTTGCAAAACTGTTATAAAAACTTATCTGTTGTAAGAATAAAATGGTTTTAACTACAAAGCAACAAGGTTTACATTTATTATATATACACTACAGTGGGGAGAGCTGTTGACTGGCTCAAAGAGTATTTCTTTCCATAATTGATTCAGATATTGATGTACACACACTTTGCATGTTTTGCAGATAAACGTTGCTGTGATTTGTGATGCTGGCATGAGTCTGTGGTACATTGCAATCTGTGATGATCAGATTATGTACTGTTTTGTCCATTTTTGCTGGTTGGTTTCAACAACAGATGCAGTTATCACCAGGCTGATCATTAGCAAAGTCCATGCACATTGACACTGTGTCACTAGTAGCAGTCGCTTGTAATATCACAGCAAACTGGTAAAATGCTCAAATTTTGTTGTTTTTAAAACCAAACCCATCTTTCAATAAATTTGCAGGAACAGCAGAGTTTGTGAAACTCTTGCCTGCCACCAATGTGCTGGGTTTGATTCCCATATGGTCAACATTAGCCCGGTGCTTTTTAATCAGTGAAATTACATGTATCTGACATCATGGAATGGCACTCCTTTTTTACACTCCACTGCAAAGCAACACCTCCTTGGCTTGGGAATCTCAAGACCATTGTATGTTAGCAGGCATTTTAATATTGTTTAGTAGCATTGCAAATGAAACTAGATCTAAGTGACCCCAGCTTGAACACAGACGGTCCTCTGACACCAGCCATGAACTCTCAGACAGCAACCCGGTTATAGTTCCTGTAAAATCTTAACAGTCGCGATACAGTAAGCTGCTGAACTGTATTCAGCCTGTATTCAACAAAGTTGACAACTGTACCTGTGTGCAATGACCCATTAGATTGTATTGGGCATGACCTGGGATTGGTTGATCCTCACGGCTATGTGGGTCTTGGGAAACGCGAGTGTGGAACAAGCACCAAGTGGAGCGCCCGAAACTCTCCACCCAGCTTGGGGTCTCATGAGTGGCATCTTTTGGGCATCCTTCCTTATTCAATATTTGTTTTAGGAAACAGGCGGCATGTAGAGAGGTGTTGCTTTCCACTGACTTTAATGTGCAACTTCAACTGCAAACTCTGTGCATCAGATATCTTTTTGATAGTTCCAAGAACAAGCCACTGGAACATTACAGACATAATGTTCTCCTAGTTTTGGCAGTTTTTTCCCTGTGTTTGTGTCATATTTTAAGGGGCAAACTATAACTGAGTGGCTACTGATGGTGTCACACAATACTATTATAGTCCTCTCCTTAACAGATCCAACAGTAAAATTATAGCTTTTAATGTGATTAGAATTCTCTACATATATGTACAAAGGTAGTGTAATGTTCTTGCTCTTAAGGTGTTTTCTTAATATTTAGTGCATCCCAAAACAAAGTTAAGAACAGCCAAGATGCTTTTGCTCTCATTCAATAGAGCTTATATTTATAGTCTCATGGTTGGACTGGAATGAACATGTAATCAAGTCTCATGCAGAGGAATTAATTTACATGTACATCTGGAGAATTCAAGAGTGGGCACTAAGGATAGTTTGTAATTCACATTCAGAAACGTATATGAACTTATTATATTATAAGATCGTGCTAAACTAGCAAGCCTTCTTAATAGGAGATTGCAAGACATAGTTAAACTCATTTACAAGGTTAAATATAGCCTAGTTCCTGATTTCACTGGTGATATTTTCAGTACTAAGTGTTGTAAATATAGAAATTTTCGAAACCAAAATTGTGATATTCCTAGATTTAATTCTGTATTGTATGGTAAACACTCTCGTAGATATCTTGGACCCTTTTTATGGAACTAGCTAGATGAAAACATCACTGAAACGAGCAGCCTATCTAAGTTTAAGTTTCATACTAGATGTAAGGATCTTACTGAACTGATAAATGGCAACAATTGCCCCTCGTGCATAATTTGTACCTCTTAAGGTGTGCCCGTGTTGTTAGAATTATTTTGATTATTTTAGCATATTGTAAATGTATATATAATTCAGCAAGGAAGTTCCGATATTACAGAAAACTTAAGTAACATGCTTGCAAAACTGTTATCTGTTTTAAGAATGAAAGTGGTTTTAACTACAAAGCAATAAGGTATAATTTATTATATATACACTACAGTGGGGAGAGCTGTTGACTGGCTCAAAGAGTATTTCTTTCCATAATTGATTCAGATATTGATGTACACACACTTTGCATGTTTTGCAGATAAACGTTGCTGTGATTTGTGATGCTGGCATGAGTCTGTGGTACATTGCAATCTGTGATGATCAGATTATGTACTGTTTTGTCCATTTTTGCTGGGTGGTTTCAACAACAGATGCAGTTATCACCAGGCTGATCATTAGCAAAGTCCATGCACATTGACACTTTGTCACTAGTAGCAGTCGCTTGTAATATCACAGCAAACTGGTAAAATGCTCAAATTTTGTTGTTTTTAAAACCAAACCCATCTTTCAATAAATTTGCAGGAACGGCAGAGTTTGTGAAACTCTTGCCTGCCACCAATGTGCTGGGTTTGATTCCCATATGGTCAACATTAGCCCGGTGCTTTTAATCAGTGACATTACATGTATGTGACATCATGGAATGGCACTCCTTTTTTACACTCCACTGCAAAGCAACACCTCCTTGGCTTGGGAATCTCAAGACCATTGTATATTAGCAGGCATTTTAATATTGTTTAGTAGCATTGCAATTATGAAACTAGATCTAAGTGACCCCAGCTTGAACACAGACGGTCCTCTGACACCAGCCATGAACTCTCAGACAGCGACCCGGTTATGGTTCCTGTAAAATCCTAACAGTCACGATACAGTAAGCTGCTGAACTGTATTCAGCCTGTATTCAACAAAGTTGGCAACACTACTGTACCTGTGTGCAATGACCCATTAGATTGTATTGGGCATGACCTGGGATTGGTTGATCCTCACGGCTATGTGGGTCTTGGGAAACGCGAGTGTGGAACAAGCACCAAGTGGAGCGCCCGAAAGTCTCCACCCAGCTTGGGGTCTCATGAGTGGCATCTTTTGGGCATCCTTCCTTATTCAATATTTGTTTTAGGAAACAGGCGGCATGTAGAGAGGTGTTGCTTCCCCACTGACTTTAATGTGCAACTTCAACTGCAAACTCTGTGCATCAGTTGTCTCTTTGATATAGATAGCTTCAAGAACAAGCCACTGGAACATTAGACACATAATGTTCTCCTAGTTTTGGCAGTTTTTTCCCTGTGTTTGTGTCATATTTTAAGGGGCAAACTATAACTGAGTGGCTACTGATGGTGTCACACAATACTATTATAGTCCTCTCCTTAACAGATCCAACAGTAAAATTATAGCTTTTAATGTGATTAGAATTCTCTACATATATGTACAAAGGTAGTGTAATGTTCTTGCTCTTAAGGTGTTTTCTTAACAATTAGTGCATCCCAAAACAAAGTTTAATGTGCAACTTCAACTGCAAACTCTGTGCATCAGTTGTCTCTTTGATATAGATAGCTTCAAGAACAAGCCACTGGAACATTAGACACATAATGTTCTCCTAGCTTTGGCAGTTTTTCACAGTTTTATGTCATATTATAAGGGGCAAACTGTAACTGAACACTGACTTATCTGTCACAGAATACCATATTTCTCTCCTTGTTGCATTGATCCAACAGTTAATTTGATTTTGACTAGGGTTTTGCGCTCCTCAGACTGGTCAAAATATTCTCTAAATATATTTTTAGTGAAAAGAACTACAAAATTGGCATAGAGTTACAGGCAAGTCTATTTTAGCTTTATTTTTAATAACATGTGAATGCTCTTAGGGCATTAATGCGAAATAAAGATTTTACTGTCTTTGTTCGTTTTTATGCAAAATGCTGTGATTCCTTGCTCCTTTGAACACATGCGTGTGGGCAGACAGTAAAGTGAACTGGAAAAGTTTTGTTCCAATTCTGGGGTCATCGAATAACAGATCGCTCTGGAGTAGCTGAAGTTCAATATACTTAAGGGGCAATTATGATTACACCATCAATGTTTTTATCACGTGTTGGACGCTGGGGAAGAATGCGCTTCGCTTACTCAAAGGAATCAGTATAATATTGAGCTGTTTTCTTGTGTTTTCTATGCCCTTGATCGAGTGGTCCATGTTATCGTCTCCACTCGGCCATTAAGGATTTTTTTTAGAAATTTTTATTTATAAATACCACCACCAGATTAAAGGACCCTATATTTTTGTTCACTTTAGAACTGAACCAAAAAATGTGCATGTTCAAAAATGAAAGATTTTAGTTAGAGAAAATTACACCTTTTTTAATCCCCATGGTTTTCCCAGGGCTATATTTGATCAGTAATTGTCCACTCCTAATCACATTTCACGGTTCTATGGAAAACTACAGCATTTTTTCTCACTGTTTTCTTAGTGGACTATTGTGACTGAAGAGATTTTGAGTTTCTGTTTTTCCGGATTCCTTTCCATTCCGTTCCGTTCCCAACTTTTCCATACTACGCCCTCAGTTGTTGGCTACCTGGAAGATGTTGGTACTGGCATACGTTGATCAAACGGGTGATCTTATCGGTTTTATTTTGAATAAAGAAATTAAAATCAGGAGCCGACAAGAACACTGATGTTTGGAACCTAAAACCCCTTGTAGTGGAAGGGAGAGATTTTACGCAATTAATATGTTGAAACTCCATGGGTAGAAATTCAAGTCTTCCGTTATATCTGTGTACAGTATGAGTTGGCTTTTTTAACTTCCTTAAAGGCAAACATTGATACTTAGTTACTCCGTGAGCTGGATGGTAAAAATGTCTGATGATGATGATCTGTATTTTGAAGACGAAGACGTGAAGTTTCTGCTGCGTAAATCATTAAATATTGTGTGGCAACAAAACTTATTTGGAAAACTCCGTGTACTTTTTCATGCATTCTTATGTTGTAAAATTAGCAATTAGAAGTCCATACTGACAAGCCAATGATTGGAAACCACGAAGAAGTGTTTTCATTTTTAGACATTACCGTAGTCTCGTCGTGTTTATTGTAGCGCTTTGTTAAACCAGCTCAAGTCCACTAGCTGACAAACAACCACTGGTGTACTTGCAACTTTCTCCGTCATTTTTCATTGAATCCCATTTATATTAAGCTTCAAACGTGCCACTTCAATAGTTGACTTCAAAAATCGTCTGGAATTCTTGGCAAAGTTCAGGAAGAAGTAAGGCACCTGACTTTTAAAGATTTGAACTGAATCAACTGAGTTTCATAGGAAATGGCCTCTCTTTTTCACAGCAAAAGCAATTACGGCAGATGTGCGTTGAAAATTTTGAAATATCTTCGCGTTGAATTGTGCTTGTGTGAAAGGGCAAGGTTACGGTAGAATAAATTAGTTTTTTTGTTCTTTATTATCATTCTTGAAGCCTGTTTCGCGCTTTCATGCGTCACTCCATCGTGAATATGTGGTTAGGAAACTCGACAGGTTTCTTTGTCTTATGTTATTGTTAATCGCTGTTTCGGCCCCGATCATGCATAGACCGCACATTTTTTCTAAAAGACAGCCAATCAAAAGTTTCGATTAATTTCGCCTGATGTGAAGGAATCCGGTAAACATGAGGCTTTGGAATCCGGAATTCAGGGCGTGCAATCCGGAATCAGGGCTATAAATAGTCAATAATAATCATCTATTTATTTTTAATTATTTTATGTAGTTTTTTAACGACGTAATGTAAACAGCGCATATGAACATTTTATGGCATATGCGCCATACAAATCTAATTGTATTGTATTGTATCAGAAACCCGTAAGGGTTGAAACGTGTAACGCGCGTTCACAGCTTCCGAATATTCAGTGCGAACTGATTGGTTGAATGTTCCAGTGCTAAGTACCATATTTGGAAACCCCTTTGCTCTTGTTGTTCCAAATATGGTACTTAGCAAACTGAATATTCAGAAGCTTGTTTCCCAGCACACAAGGGGCCGTTACACGTTTCAAGATTGTATTGTAATTGAATCCAGGATCCATTTCGGCAGAACCAGCTGTGAGTTTGAAATCCGGTTTCCACGACTTGGGGTTCGGGATCCGTAAATCCATGGGCGGGTCCCCTGGATTCTTTTACAAAGGGCGAATCAATTTATTCAAAACTAAGTTGTGAACTGATGACAAAAGACTGTGCCTGGTCATGGTCAATTTAACATGAAGCGCGATGTCACTGTTTTCGCTTTTGTAGTTTCCATAGTTTCACAACCGAAGTGATACTACAGTCTTGTCATTGAAAAGGTCATCCTTTTGAACATACAAGGACAGAAATAAGGAATGTTTGTGTTCTCAAGAAATGCACTCAAGAATCGATTGAAACAGTGCTTTCATTTCGAAAATGTTTGTGAAACTCTCTAGGGTAGCCTAAAGCCGGCGAGTTGTTTTGCCGAAATATCGGCTTTATCGGAAATTTCAGTTTCCTTTGGGTAGACGCTGGATCGCAGTCCGCCATAAAAAAGACAGTTCAATTCCCGTAGGATTGGATGGCCGCCGTTTCATTGTTTGGGGACTCCAACATGGCGGCAGTGACCTCATGCGAAAACCAAGATTTCTTGGTAGGCAGTTACAGTCGTCTAATTTTTCACGTTGCCACGGTGAAGTGTAATGTTTTGTAGTATGGAAAGAAATGTGTATTTTGAAGTGCGGGTTATACATGAAAGATTGAAGTGATCCTTGAACTTATCAGGAAAATTTAAGCAGTTGTCTCATAAACACCTAAAGAAACGGGATTCGACCCATGACATCTGAGATGCCGGGGCAAAGCTCCACCAAATGAACTATGAAGCCACACAGTTTGGCGCAGGGTCCAATTTGCTGGGCCCACGTGTTCCCGTGAAAGGACTAAATGAAGGCAAGAAACGTGTATTTGTATTTTTTAGTACGTTAGTTTTGGACTGTGTGGGACAGTCTATCAAGGGCTGTGTAGTTCTGTATAGGGCTATGTAGCCTTTTGTATAGCTGTTTAGGGCTATGAAGCGCTGTGTATGGTTGTTTAGGGTTTTGTGCCCATGGACGGCTTTTACTTCGTGTAGAAGACACACATGACGGAAAACAATAGAACAAAAATCGTGAAACAATACCTAATCATAATTCTAAATCCCTAAAGCTTTTGTTACGTCATGTGCGTCTTCTACACGAAGTAAAAACCCTGTGGGTTATTTGGTCCGTTGTTTGTGTTTAGGGATATCTCCTCAACGCACTTTTCTACCTTATTTTTTCTCCGTAATCGTCCCAAATATATCGTGTTCTCTTTAGAACCTTTGGATTGAAATTTGACTATTTTGGTTTTGAAAGACGGGAAAAGTGGTCATACTTTGATGTGTTACTGAGCAGTGAAAGGGAATGGGTTCGATACGGGGTTGAGGTTCTTTGAAAACAGCGATGCAAATATAATTTGTGACGTCAACCCGGTATCGAACCCATTCCCGTTCACTCCTCGGTTATTTCCCGTCTTTCAAAGCTAATGAAAATGTGAAATTACAATCAAAAATTATTTCGGACGATTTCGGAGAATAAATAAAGTAGAAAAGTGTGTTGAGGTGATAGGCAATTTAAGGCTACATTCTACTTTGTATGGCTATTGAGAGCACTAGTGGTGAATGAATGAACATTTTAATAGGGACCCTAAGCAAGGACGACGACGACGATTACGAGAACGTTATCTAAGGCCATGTCCACACGTATCCGGAAATTTTTTTTTCCGCAAATATTTTTTTGCGGATGCGAAAATTTTCGCGTCCACACGCAGCGTATTCGAATTGTTTTCAGCCGTCCACACGTATCCGATTGTATCCGGAAATTTTCTGATTTGCTCTAGTGCCCAGTTCTTTTGCCGGAGAGAATCCTGAAATGAGCATGTGCATAATTGCGATTTTGGCGTCATTTCTTCCGCGCCATAGCGACTGCAAGGTGTAAACAGTCGAAGCTTGTAGTTTATCACTCAAAAAAATGTCTGAATCTTCTGAAAAAGTCAAGAAAAAGTATGCTGATACTTAGAAATGGACCGATGATGAAGTTGAACTACTGCTGACGGTCACGAAAGTAAAAGTATTGGTTGTGTAAATTTATCACAGCTGCATTTATCTGAAAGCATGACATCAAACAAGAAATCAGAGCAATTAACAAAGAAGACACAACCTTGCTGTACGCCATTTTTGTTTAATGCTCGCCGTGAAGACTGGATCCAAGAGAATGACGTAAGCGTATTCGCAAATTTGCGGATACGACCGTCCACACGTATACGTATTCGTATCGGATAAAAAAATTCCACTCTGGAGAGCGTTTTCAAAAATTTCCGGATACGGCCGGAAAATACGCTGGATACGTGTGGACGCGAGCCGCATTCGTAAAAAAAATTTGCGTTTTCACAAATTTCCGGATACGTGTGGACGGGGCCTAAAAATATTATTTCCCGTTACTGTAATAATTTTGCGATTACTCCATGTCGTGCGGCTTGGAAAGTGTGAATACACAATCCAAGAATAAAATTGATGAGAACGGTGTGGTTATTCAGAGAGAAAATTGAAAAGTCATCGTAATTTGATCTCGTCCTTCACATGACCTCAAATTTGATAATTTCACGTCGTAGCCAAGCAAGAACGGCAAAGAAATGTATAAAAATGTGAAACGCACGTGCAGGGCGTGCAAAGCTATTGTTTTGCTCACTAAATATGGAAAATTGAGGCGTTGTTTGGGTGTGTGAGTTGGTCAGCGGAGTTCTAAATAAAGGGGAATAAGTAGCTTATGTATCCCTCATTATTATAGTGTTGCACCTTGCTTCCTAGATGACGATATCCAAATAGTTCACCCAATTTGTTGGCGCTTGGCTGTATACGAACTTGAAACCGTGATCTACAAAATTTTGGCACACAAAAGATTTTGGTGCAATGAATCAGCTGGACCAATTTAACGATATCAAGCCTACGAACCTTTGATTTATGGTAGTCGCTGCTCTTTCAGGATTTGCAAACAAACCCTGGTGGACGATATTTTTGTTTACCTTTGACGTTAAAACATGAACAGAAAGGCGACAAGCGGCAGAGGTGCGGTTCCCACGATGGAGCAGATCAGTTCAGATCGCATAACTCAGGTGTTTTAACATATTTTTGTGACTGTGCTTCATGAAGTGCAAGTGATAAGCTAATTAGATAAGCACCAGTATAAACTACTAGTAATTATTGGGACATTCCATTTTTTATCTGCACCCCCCCCCCCCCCCCCCCTATGGAAGGCATTTTTTTTGAAATGTCAAGAAGGACCCTGT
>NC_090885.1:29109619-29129619 GCF_036669925.1 Montipora capricornis
ATCTGATTCACTTGGCAGTTGTTCTAGCGCTGATTATCAAGACGAAAGGCCTATTGTTAAGTTAAAGGCGATCTTAAGATTAATGTAGCTTTTGGGAGCATATAAGTGCTTCTCTCTTTATTCGCGATACCATTTTAGATGGGTATAAGATCCCTTTCATTTACACCCCGCCTTCGACTCATTTTTCTAATAATCGCTCAGCCATTCATTCAGGGTGGCTAGCTAAATAAAGACGTTGAAGAGGAACATGCAAAAGTGAAAGGCCTGGTGGAAAAAACTGAGGACGAATGGAACGAGCTTCGATTACAAATTTTAGACTACGAAGGGACCAAAGACGCGAAAATTTACGGTTTTATGATATCCACGAAGATACTCCCGATGAAGATACTACGGAGATCCTGTATAATTTTTACTGGGTGTTGGGGTTTTTTTTTTTTTTTTTCGTTTTTTTTTTTCCGTGTCGGGAGAAGTCTTGCCTGTCACTCCTGTCTTTGTGCATAGAGCCTTCTGCGCGTATTTTCTTAGGATCGAGAGGGTAGTGGGAAATGCGTAGATTTCTCTGGTCGACACAGTATAATGATTAAGTTTTAACCGGCAATGGCGTCGAAAGTCATTGTAACGCGCATGGCGTTTTAGTACATCTTTAAACAAAATATACCCATATGGAGCTCAAGAATGGAACGTCAAGACAGGCGGTGAAACATAAAGATCTGTAATCTAAAGGCGACGAGTAATGGACTTCGACAGCAATCTTTCGCCCGTCGACCCGCAATCAAAGTGAGCTGTACTTCTAATGTTTCGCTAAGGTAGTGTTATGTACAACACTGAAACCAAGTGGAAATTTCTCAGGTAACTTTTGGGTTCAACAAAGACAGAGAAGGAATCGAACACCTTAACCACGTGGATCTGTGATCTCTGTTGTCTGTCTCACAGTGTTTACTGAAGTCGCATCTAAGTTTTCTGGCAAGTAACATATATTTTGTACTCAACTCTGCAAAGGTAAAAAAAAATTGGAAATGTGACAGTGAAAAATTATTTGAATAAAAGCTTGTTGTCTCTTTTGTCCTTTATTATTTACGGTCAAGGTTCTTTCGAAAAGGGTTTGATGTGAACTGTCAGAAATTTATTTAATTGCATATGCTTTGTGACACCGAGTGTGTCTCCTTTGCAACTGAAATACGAAGGGTTTTTTGCCTCTAAGAGAAAATTTTTCGCTGGAAAAGATATTTGTGAGATTTCCATGTTTTGTGAAATTTTGTCATGTTGCGTAATTTTCGAGCTTAACAAATTTGCATACGTGTGTTGAAATAAGATAAGGGAGGATTTTTGTTGTAGTGCACTGTAAGAAGCGCATAACTCACGAAAATAAACAGGGCTGTTGGAAGCGTGCTTGAGTTTCAAAAAAAATTGTGACGCTGATGAATAATAAAGTGGCTGCTATTCCCAAAACGATGGAATTACCTGGTGATAAATAACCTCGTCTTGGAGAGTAAAAGTTTTGACTTTGCAGAAACAATGGTCAACCTCACGAGTTGGGCGATTGTGATCTTTGTTTTGAATTCGCTCATTTATTGTCAAACTTTATAACACTTGACAGGAAAAGAAAACTAACAAAAACAAAAACAGGGTATCTTGCCATCATTTGACACAGATGCTTCACTGTTTCGCGAGTAAACATGCCGCGGTAGCTTGATCACGGTGCCCGGTGAATTCTATGTCACTTTCGATTTTGCGATTTATTTGTGCAGCAAAAAGTAAGATAACAAAATTGAACGTAGCAAAACTCTCCCAAAATGTTTTTCGCTGATCGTAATTTTATTATATTCGTGGTTTAAAATTAATGTTGTTTTCATGTCGTAAATTTTATTGCTGATGGCAAAATATTTTATTCTCGATCGACCGTCCTGGAAACTTCCTTCTGCTCTTCCTAAAAACTGTGTATCAATATTTATTTACTTTTGCATCAATATTTGTTTTGCATAAAGCAAGCTAACAAAATCTGTACCTTGCTTAGTTCAAATTTGTTAGCGTTAAAGTAGAATTTTTGGTCCAATGCTTCTGTTGTTTTTTAGGTCACCCATCTAGCTCTAGGCAGGGATTAACTTCAGTGAACTTTTGTATTACAAAGCCGCCAGATGCTCAGAGTGCACGCTTAAACTTGTGGTGAAAAGGAGTTGTGAGGGAACTTGAAAATGATCAACATGTCCGCCCAGAAGCCAATGTTTCTCGATTCCCGTTTATTTCTTCAATCTTTCTGGGTTCAGTACTTTGCTAGTAACCACTTGTCTTCTCAGGGGGCTATTTACGCAAGACTTTTACCATGGCACTACAATGATATACAATACCAAAACAATATCGTGCACTGTTAGAGCGACATATTACGCAAAGGCAACTTGAATCTCCTAGAAGACAACACGCAGATCAGTTGACAATATGGAATAAATCGCTGTGTTACTTCACTGCCACACGTAAGCAATGCGTGTCTATTTTTTCTAAAGATGACAGGAATTTCTTCTTTCTGACAAATTGTCAATTAATAGGCCAGTAGCCGGGTGTTTAACCTCAGAAAAGGATCTGTTTCGTTGTATGAACATGTGAGCCAAAGGGCCTCTGCTGGTATGACTTCTGGGTGACCCCTTCAAGGGGCTAGGTCACGCAATTTTAGGCAATTTCAGCACTGATCGAATGGTCATAGAATTAACTAAAATATCAAAATAACTGTTCAAAAGTATAGAAGATCTCTAACAAAACGCAGGGAAGCCAAGAAGGGACATGGATGGACAAAACTGGAGAGGATTGAAATGGATTGAATTTGGGTAAATTTGAAAAACGTCGGCCCACCGTTTTTCAAAATTACATCAGTCTATATTAAAATGTCATGTGCAAAGCTGGAAAATCATTCTCAGTTGTTATGTGGCCGTGATTTTGAAAATGAAAGACTCTTGTTCTGCCAATTTGACGTTTAGAGGTCATAATTAACAAAATTAAACAAAATTACCTAAAATAGCGTGACCTAGCCCCTTTAAATGGTCTTAATGACCCCCGACTTGAAAAAATTGCCTGGAACGCTGCACGTACCACAGGCAACCCAGTGTACGCTCACGGAGCGTCTTGTTTAGAGCTAAACTGGGAATGAGAAACGCCCGTGATATAGAGTTTCAACGAGTGCATGGAGGCAAAGTTTAGAACTCATCGCAATAATTGCACGTTTTCTCAGACATCAAGATCGTGAAAATGTTTTCGCCCATCGTTCTTCTATTGCGGGGGAACAAGGTTTAGGAATTCTTTGGTTGTTGATCTTGTTGTGGACGCTTAGGTTGTTTACCATTTACCAAAAAAATCCGGAAATTTCGGTTGGAATGTAAATGGTACGCCTATTTAGGTCTTCCCAATCGGAAAATGTCCGGAGAAAACGGGATTTCTCGAAAAGTAGTCCAAAATTCCTAAACGGAAGTTCCAAACGGAAAACGTGTTTACAATTTGCATTCCTAACCTGATATGGGAAATGCTGAAATGAAAGTTCGAGAAAGATCAGTTAAGTTTGGTGCATAAAAAAAAAGCAAATGGCTAAGAAACAAAATGAAATTGAACAGGTGATTACAACTTTCGAAAAGCAGTTATCTAGCATCTCACTTGAAGACCCTCAAAAACAAAGCCTATGGACACAACTTGAAACAAATAAACAATAATTAAAAAGAATAGTTGAATATCAAACTAAAGGCACGATCTTGCGGACAAAATCTCGGTGGTATAACGAAGGTGAGAAAAATACCAAATATTTTCTTAATTTCGAAAAGAGACATTGTAAACAAGCTACGATTACTCAATTGAGAACAAACGACCAAAAATATATATCTACGGATGAAGAGATCTTAAAGTGCCCCTGTGACCAAAAAATCAATTCATATTTTTCTTTGGATTTCATACTATGTTAACAAAACACTAAGTGACCCACGTTTTAAGCCTTGATTTCAAAAAGACACCTCTTTATTTTAACTGTAATTTTCCTATTTAATGGTCCGCCATTACTAACATTATGTTCTTGAGAGAGCTGGATCGAGGAGAAAATGACGTCAAAGGTTCACTAGTTTAAGAGTGCAATACGTGTGTACGCCGCAGAATTAATATGCAGCACGGGGGTTTTGGGCTTTCAGACTTTTAAACTCACGCTTTGCATATATAATAAGCTGCGTTCACACGCTGAGATTTTAAGCTAGTGAGCATCTGACGTCACTTTTCCCTGGATCCAACGGTCTGAGGTCCAATCGGTCAGTTTTGAACGTGAGTAATGGCGGACGGTGAAATCCAAAACTTACACTCAAAGTAAACGGCCTTTGGATAAAAATCAAAGCTCAAAATTTTGCCAGTCAGGTGTTAAGTAAACACACTTTCAAAATCTGAAGGAAAAAGGAAGTGGTTTTTTTTATCACAGGGGCACTTTAAGCGAATGCGAAAGTTTTTATAAAGATCTTTAAACTTCGTAAGTTAGCGAAGAGGACATTGAGGCTTTTCCCTTCCCACCCAGCCCGGAAGAAAAAACTTTGACCGCAGGTTTTTGTGAAGGATTAATTAACGAAGAAGAGTGTTTAAAAGCTCTCAATAGTATGCCTTCAAGTAAAACGCCTGGAACAGATGGATTGCCGTGTAAATTTTATAAAGTTCTGGAGTGGTGTAGGACTAATTTGCATTAATTTTTAAATTATTCTTACGAATCGGTAAGGCTCTCAATATCTCAAAGGCGCGAGATCATAAAGTTGATACCAAAAAAGGATTCAGAACTTAATTTAGTTAAAAACTGTGACTACAATATTGCAACCAACGCTATATCTAATCGTATAAAGACAGTACTTCCTAAGCTTATTTCAGACGACCCCAAACTGGCTTCAGATTGGCGACAGATTTATAGGAGAGAATATCCGTACAACAGACAGTATCATTAAATATACAGCGGCTAAAGATATTTCCGAGGTTCTCCTCTTTCTTGATACTTTGCAATGGTCTTTTTTGTATAAAACTCTTCAACACTTTGATTTTGGACCAATTCTGATAAACTGGATAAGAGTATTTTACGGCGATATTGAAAGTTGCACTCTGAATAACGGTTGGACAAGCAACTTTTTTTCAGCTTAGTAGTCTAGAGGTGTAAGACAGGGCTGCCCTTTGTCTCCTTATCTTTTTGTCCTTGCTGTGGAAATAATGGCTGAAGCATTTCGCAAAAACGCGAGAGTTAAGGGCATAGTCATAAATGGCAAAGAAATCAAATTGAGTCAATACGCAGATGATACGGCTCCGAAGAATCTTTAAAAGAATCTCCCAAGTTGTTGGATACTTTTGGTAAAGCATCTGACCTCAGACTTAATTTCAGTAAAACGGAAGCTTTATGGATAGGCTCACTCTGAACGCAAGGTTTGAAGTGAGAGAAATATAAATGGCCCAAAGAGAAGGTCAAGACCCTTGGCATAACATTGTCCCAAAATTACAACGAAAAACTCGAAAGAGTAAAAGCGATACTAGGCTGCTGGAAGTGTCGTGGACTTAGCCTTTTAGGGAAAGTTGCTGTAATTGAAAAGTCTGGTAGCGTTGCAACAAGTATATATTCTTTCTCTAGAATCAAATTATAAGATTTTAAAAGAAATAAAGTCAAATTTTTTTATCTTTTTATGGAGTGATACGTGAGATAAAATATTTACTTAGAAGGAGGAATATGAATTATTGACATTTCTCCTTCAATAAATCCATAAAATCCACCTGGATTAAAAGATACTTTGACGTTAACAATAAGTGGGCAGTTGCAAAACATTCTTTGTTCTGGAATTTCCTCAATTTGGTGGAGACTTGATACTATGTGGTAATCTGCACAAGAGTGACATCTGAAGTATGACTAATTATATATCTTGTCCCTTCGTTAAAAAAATCTTAGAAATTTGGAGCGACCCTTTTTTTATAAAAAGATAAGTGAAGAGGTTTTTCCAACGTTACCCTTACGGCATAATTTTTTGATACGTATTGGAAATAAACCTGTTTTCCATAAAGATTGGTGTTAGAAAGGAATAACAAGGGTATAACATTTATACGGTAACTCCGCCGACCCTCCTTAGTTGGACTGATTTTCAAAGTAAGTATAACTAGAAAGTTATCGAAGGTTGTCGACCTAGAATGATTAATCACGTGCTGTATCTACCTTAAATACACCAGTCACTACCCATAAGCCCTCGCAAACACCCACTGCAACCCAGGCTCTGTCGCTCTAATGACGCTGATATACTCAATTTCAGGCTCTTTCGTTATCACTCAATCCCCAGAAATTCCACTTATCTTCACTCGTGAAAAGACCACCGCTGCTATGGTTATTTTACGTAATAAATCGCGCCGTTGTTCTACGTTAGGACTACAAAAACCTGTAGTATTTCATTGGTGTTTATATAATAAACAGAACATTACATGACCGCTTAGAGATAAGAAATTTCTCTTCTCGTGTTGAAAAATATTTTACTCATTCGCTGCGCTTACTTATGAAATACTTTTCAACGCTCGAAGAGAAATTTCGAATCTCCGGGCGGCCATGTAATATTCGTTATATCTGCAACGAAGACTGAACAACAAACTAACTTAAGAAGACTGACTATCGGCTTAAGTTCTACTACACTCTGATGCTGTGTTTACACTCAAGCGTTTACCAAGGTAAACATTAACTTACTAAACCCTGGTACATTTGTACAGTGTTTATACTGGCTCAAATAACTAAGGTAAATCTGTCATCAATCACAATCTTATCGAATTGGCGGCAAATTCTAAATCCACGCATAAAATGCTCGCGTTTAAAAGAGAAGCTGTGGCTCTTGTAGTCCTCGCGTTCTATTTTCTTGTTCTTGATCAGCAAACCCAGGAATCGAGATTGCAGCAGCTCTTACTTTTGCAGCACCTAAAGAGGTCGAGACGAAAGCGATTAATTCTGCTACAAATTGCCCTTCGCAAGACAAGGCGCGTTAGACGTGCGTGGTCGTGGCCGAGAAACCAATTCTGGTTTGAAGCTCTATTAAACGGAAATTTTGTTGAAGAATGGTGGAAGGAGAACTTTAGAATATCAAGATGTACGTTCGAATACATTGTCCGATTGGTTGGATAGGAAAATGGCGACAACGTGGAATATGCATCTTCCCTGGCGAAACAATTGATAGAAAATAAATACAGGCGCGAGGATCAACAATCACCACAAGAAAGAAATATTTATATGCACAAATTAGCTATACAACGGTGTTAACTTTACCTTTCGGGTTGGTCGCATTCGTAAGGATTGGTGTTTTTTGTTTTTTGCCATACCTTCTTCGTAGACCGAAACCAGACGTGGAAACTTGGTCGAAAACCTGGTCTTGAAAACGTGATCGAATGAGCCTGACGCAATCCCGACACCACAGGATGTGAAATTCTATGCGACCGCAAGCGGATGTATCTGTCATCCAAACCTTGGTTACCGACCTTAACCATGCCTGCTCGCAGAGTAGACCGAACTTTTACCTTAGTTAACTTTCTATTGTCTTGAGCGGTGTTTACTACGGTATTAGTTGGCGTTTACACACGCAAAATATTAACCTAGGTAAGTAAACTCCAATACCTCGGTAGCACGCTCAAGTCTAAACACGGCATGAGGTGCCACGTAGCGCAAACCACCGGAACTCTGCGGGCTCCTGAAACTACATGAAGGTGACAACCATATGACACCTATGGTCTCGTGCTGTGGGTCTCCATTCTACCATATATCATGATCAAATCATTGATCGACGAATTTCGACACAAACTTAAATCTACAGAGAACTTAAATGACGCTGTTAAGACGGTACAAACACCTGCCGTCTACAAGCTACTGTAGCTATATTGTCTTTTGATATAAAATCACACTTTTTCAACAATCGGTATCACTTGTATGTGATGTCCACATCCCACAACCTCATCGTTTTCCTATACTGTCAGGAACATAAATCGTTTATTAACACATGCCTCTTCAGAACGGAAGAAATTTCAATTGCTAAGGTTCATGTCATTCTCAAAGGGAACATCCGTCGTAGAATAACATCATGTACATTATGATATCGTAGCAAAAAACTCTTCGTTCGAATTTTGTTGGAAAAAGCTGAAACCGGGAAAATAAAGAATATTCAGTATCGTTTATTTGCTGGGGCGTCTTCGTTTTGGTACTGTTCCCTTTATTGTTCCGTACAAAGGAAATGTAGAGTCAAGAATGAATGCAGTCGTAGTGCTGCATCAAAATTAAAATGGTGGCTCAGTTCTTGTATGTCACTTGCTAGTTCCCGGCATATGAAAATTATATATACTTGACTCAGTATTAACAAAACCAATGCTTGCAGCCTACTTTTAATCATCTGATAACCACTTGAAAGGGAATAAGCACTTTCCAAGGCTCAGAAGCATTGACTTTCGTGGTCTGAATTATTCTGTCTTCCTCACTAAAACGAGTGCTGAAAAAGGAAAGGATTAAATAGGAGAGGTATTTTTCTTCGTAAATCCGATTAGGGCCAAATTAAATCACGCATCACTGATTCCAGTGACCGCGATCGGTGATCCGGTCAGGTTTACGTCAAATGTGTTTAAACCACACCAATACTTTACTCGGCCAACTTTTTTCTCATTCCGGATGCCATACCTTGTTGCCACGTCGAGGAAAGATACAAGTTTCTCACCGGCCTTGCTACTGGGCTCGATCCCCTCTTTGAAAAATAAAACAATATGCCCTTAGTCTTGTGCAGGCCAAACGCCAGTCACTTCTATGTGTGAATTACATATGTATAATATCGCAAAGAACATTCTCAACATTGCTTCGTTAATTCGAACGTGGCGATGATATGAAGAGGCAATGAACGTTTAAGTATTTTAATCAGTCAATGGACCTTCGAAGGTAAAAACAGATGAATTTCCGGTTTGGTATTGACTGTTTTCCCCGCGTGATCTAAATGGAAGGTAGAGACATATTCTTAACCAAAGCTCTCTGAAAACACCTGTCTGGGAAAGGCTAACTTCCTTTTACTCTCTACTTGGAATACAAATTCATTATGGTTGAAATATCCATTGAAACATCGAAACTACTAAAAATGCCTTGGCTTTTTGCTTTTTTCGCCACCGCTTTCAAAAGTGGAAGATTCGCTTGCACATCGATAAGCTCCTGAATCCTGCTGGAAACTTACACTACACGAATTCTTTCAGTGGCCACCAACCAAGGTGTTAAAAGGGTTTCATCACAGAGAGTCGAGGAAAAAATCATAATTATAAAATCTTACATTAAACTCGAAAAGTATGTACCACCTAGAGAGCCCGATTACAACTACACTTTGCGAGTTAGATCAGTCTTGAAACCAATGGAATTGCCCTTCAAAAACAAACTCGGATATCAAGCATCTTTGGCTTTTGTAATACAATTTAGCGCTACGAAGCCCAAAAAATTTCATTGAAAAGTTTCATTCAATGCAGCAACTACCACTACTTAGAACAATATTCAATGATCCCCGATAACTTGATACAAAAAGGGCAGATCAAGGCATATTTAAATCCAGCGAGCCAAAGTAGGCCTGTTGCTCCCCACGGTACCACCGGTGCTTGCGTTAATTTTTGACCCTCGATTTCCAAGTCTTTGAGGTCTTTGTTTTACACCTGTCGACAGTGCAGCTGGGTATCTTCATATTCATGCAAAACAAATAAGAGTAAAGATGATTTTGACATAGCTTGAACCTGGAAGTAATTTCAAGTTGTCTTTTTCTAGCCTATTGTAACTGTATGGTGTGACAACTGAATTAGAAAGTTCATAAGACTCCTAATGATAACGAAAAAACGCAAATAAACGTTGCCCTTTTGATCAAAGTTAAAAGGAGAAATTGTTAACCAACGTAACTTAATTTTACTTTTGAGTGCAAATTTAAAACCAAAAATACTCTTTAGAAACACAGGGTATAACGTTCGAAAACAAACTCGGAAGGAATCGAGAGAGGTGGCGTTTTTTATCCTCTTTCCTCACAACGCATTTGATTACTAGATCATTTTCATCTTTTATGGCGTGTCATTTTGTCGCAAATGAAGATGACATTTTTCCGGCCTTGAGCAAATTTCATATCCTTCCTACAGAAGTGATTAAGCTCCCATTTACAAACGAATCGATCATCCCTGTCCTGAGTTAAATAGAAATCTCATTACAACTGATTCTATCTCGTGGGTTTAACCAACCTGTCTCCTGTGCACTTGAATGAATTTACAAATAGTTTTCAAATTCATTATCTGTACCGCAGTAAGTTAGTTTCTTCGGCGCAATCAATAATCTCACCGGATGCCTAACCCAAAAAAAGCTACAAATAAAAATTGAGTCCTGGCTCTAAGCTGACCTTCCCCTTGATGAGGCTGGTGAGGGCACTCGTTAGAGTACTGAGAATTCTAAAAATAGGGAAATTTCAAATAATCGAGAGTTGAGAAAAAGTGACCGGAATAAAAAAAAATTGTTTCAATGGCTATTTATTCAGTTTGCTGTATGACTTGTGAGATTATTCTAGAAAGCAAGTACTCTCTACTATAAGTATGAACGGCAAATCGTACAGCAACGAAGTACAGAATAAGGTCGTGATGTGATAAACGCATATATCCGGATTTTCGCAGACTGTGAGGAGATGTATTTCCGTATCTGACTTAAATCTCGTAGGTGGAAGAGCGATGATTTACGGATGGGCACAAAACAACGCAAAAGGTAGCATTTTACCAGAGTTGTGATGATTATGCAAAACAAAAGAAATAGACTACACAGCTGCTTCGAAAAGGACAGTTTGATTTGTTACCAAGAGCAAAACAACAGGGGAAATTGATCTCTGTTAGAGTAAAGGAGAGCTGACAGGGTTGAAGACGTCAGTAAATGCTACGACTGCCGAAGGTGTCAAATCGGATTGAGAGCTGACATGATCGGGCATAAGTTCATTTAATTGTGATGACATTGTACCATTTTACCTTCATCTGATTATATCAACTGATCTGAGCCTGTATAATCTTTGATCAAATCGATGGTTTTCATTTACGAATTTACCAACTGAAATGAACTGGTACTGGATCTTGGGTTGGCTGCCTTCAATTTTTGCTGTCGTTGGAAATGCCTTTGTTTTCTGCCTCATTTGTTCAAGACGAAAGCTGAGAAGGGCCGTTCCTAACTTATTCATAATGTCGCAAGCACTGGCTGATCTTGGTGTTGGATTAAGTTTCTTTCCCGCTCATTTTATTTGCGGTTTTCTATTTTCAAGTTGCGTTCGTAGAATTGCTGAAGATATCGCCGTGTTTATGATCTATTCATCAACAGCAAGCATTTGCGCTATGACTCTTGATCGCTATTTAGCGATTGTGAAGCCATTCACCTATGCAACGGTTATGACCAGGAGACGTGTTTTGTATTTAATCGCCTCTTCGTGGGTCGTTCCCCTCATATCCTTTTTTGTCCCATCTTTTTGCACAAGTCTTGGTGGATGCAGCATAAACAGGAAAGTTACTATTATCACCTGGACAACTATGTTTGAATTCATTCCTTGTGTTGTCCTCATCCTTGCAACCGTAAAAATTGTATCTTCGGTCAAAAAATATTATCACGAGTTCGCAAACATACAGTTCCAACTGCGTTATAACGAGCCGAGTCGCAAATCTGTACGCTTTCCTAAACTGTCCACAGCTCGTGTGATTGTAACAGTAGTGATATGCTTTCTTGTCTGTTATTCACTTGAGTTTTATAGTTCTATTTGTTTCTTTACTAAACTATGTAAGTTCACCGATGATATTTTCAAAGCGGTGGCTTTTCTTATTGTAACAAACTCAGCGATAAATCCAATCGCCTATGCCTTATTGAAAAGAGACATTCAAAGAGAGATGAGGACGCTGTTTTTCAAAGGGAAACAAAGTACTGCTACTTCGGCGGTTTAAGGTCTCGTTCAAGGTAAATTTGGGCGTCTCGCTCAATTTTTTTTGTTGCAAATCTTGAATCGGTTGGCTGTCAAGTAATTTTCCCGATAAAAAATTGTGAATTTTTTTTTTTTGCCGCCATAAACTGTGCGCGAAAAATGATTGACATACCATGTCAATCACACGAGAAAGGATTGGGTGTCAATTGATAGCCTTTACGCACGATCTGCCGTCTTAGCACGTGCCCGAACCTTGATTGGCTCAGTATAATTGGCCTTCAAGTAGGGGGCGGAGTTATTAGGCAGACCGGGAACTGCACAGGAGATCTGTCTGGGGGTTTATCTTGACGCCAAAATTACAACTTCTCGGACCTCTTGTCCCGACAGGTTTTAAGTTATCGCTTCCAAATTTTCAGTGCAGTTCGAACAGATGATTGTATTACACCAAATACCGTGAGGGGAATTTTTCGTTTGTCTTCGGAGACTGATTTTATGGCCCTTTTTCTGCCCAAATTAAGCATGAAATGAGAGTTTCGACTTTGGTGCGTGATATTTCCTTCAATAGGCCAGTTTCGAATTGTTGTAGAACAAAAGAGCAGAGTCGAGGTTCCGGGGAATAATTTGCATTTTCTTTTCCCAAAAAAGGAAAGTGCAAATTATTCCCCTGAACCTCGACTTGGTTCTGTTGCTCTTCCACAATCGGAAACTAGCCTATTCTTAACATGATATCAAAAATTCCCTGGAGGGCATTCATCTGTGACTAAGATGCAACAAAGTGCGGTAATTTTTGCAATAAAGCGAAGGGGCAGGAGCTTTTGCAGCAGACTCAGTCGTTCTGAGTTTGAGGCCTCAAGACTAACAGGCAAAATTAAATACCGAAAAACTAAAACGTTATTCAAATAATTCAATCTATTAGCTTTAATATGATATATAGTTTGACCCTATACCGGCAAAAATAGCGGCGTGACAATTTCATTTTTCCGCGGACACTTCATTTCCCTTTACCGAGATCTTAAATCGACTTGGCACGGAGGTGCAAACAAAAAAAAATAGAAAGAAATTGCTTTTTTCGGAAGAGTGGGGACGTTCATGACAGCTATTGTTCGCAACCAGGTGGTTACGAAACTGAAGGTGGTTAAATAAAACTAACCACTTACCTTAATTAATCTACTAAATTTAGCACTAATCAATGTATGTATTGCAACTCACCTGATTCTCATGTAAAAGAAGGTCCTACATTTTTCTTTGACTAATTTTCATTTTGTTAAACCCATGTTGATTAAACATGTCTTGTTGGTGTGAATGGGGTATAAGCTTATAGTTGACATGCAGATAAACACTTTAAGGCGCCGAAGTCGAAAACTCTGGATTCGATACACACAACAAATGAATGTGAATGCTTCACTTCCTTAAGCATGCATATTTAAAATCAGATCATGAGTAATCTATTACATTAGAGCAAGATAGTTTTACTTCATAGGTCTTTATAGGCACTGGCATTTCGAAGGTCACTTTAGGTCATTAATTGTTATCCCCATAGCCTCAGTTAAAATGAGATTTGCCGAGTCTTGAAGTTGGGTCTTGTTGCAAAGCAACTGGCAATGAGTATTTGAAGTAGTATAACTGAATTAGGCCTTTCGTGGAAAAATTATCACTGCTACCGATCAACCAAAAACGCTTTATCAACCATCAACAGTCTCATCAACTGACTGTGGGCGAATGACCCGGGGGTGGGTACTCCCTTATATGGGCTATATAGGTATGTGCGGCCCCAAAGGGTAGGGTTTTTTTGCCGTTTTGGTCATTTTTGCACTCTAGTCTTGAATTCGTTTTTTATTTAGAAGAAGCTATTTCTTTATCATGTCCCCCTTCTTCCATCCGCTCTTTCCCATCCTCTCCCCCGGCTGCGTAGAAGTGAGGTCAGCAACAGGGTATTGGTTTAAGGGTCAGGTCATAAATAGGGTATCACATTTTGGTCAGGTCACAAAAAGGGTAGGGAAAATCGCGGATTTTGGTCAAAAATAGGGTAAGGGTTTTGGGAAGCGGGGGGACCCCCCCTACCCAATTTTTTTGGGGGTCCCCCCCCCCCCCCCCAATTTTTCTGGGAGTACCCCCGGGGTCGAATGAACTGGGGGAAGAAATGCTATGAAGGTAGATCGAGGACAAAATGTTCGACTCGTCGTTTCGTTATGGCGTTTCATCGTTTCCGCATACCGATAGTTCTAGTCGAGTCGTTGTTTTCCGAGTTCGACTCGTATCATTGCCAGTTCGACTCGCCGTTTTAAGAAGTCGACTCATCCCTTTGTGAGTTCGTCTCGTCATCTTGTCAGTTCGATTCGTCGACTGCCCTCTTCGACTCGTCGTTTCACGAGTTCAACTCATCACTGACCACATCGGTTTGTCGTCGTTTGCCCTTTTGTCGTCTCTTCACGGCGTTCCATCGTTTCGACTTGTCCACTCAGATGGGCTATAATTCGATTACAATTACATGAAGTGTTACTTGATTCCATGCACTAATACATGATGTATTTATCCATAATTTAATCTCCCGATTGAAAATGGATTATTTGAAGAGCTACGTACGCCACAGCCTTTAATTCGTATTGAATCGATTGAATGATCGTTTTCATGAAAGTAAAAATCGAATTGGATATCAAGTAACACACCTTGACAGAGTTTTCTATATTCTAGCACGTGCATATTCATTATTTAACATTCCCCCTCAGCTGGAGTTGCAAAGAGCTCATCAAATGTTTGTTGTTCTTGGTGGTGATGACAAATCATTACAAAGGCAGTAGCTGCGGTCACATCTGCGACGTAACTAAAGTTTAATTTAAGTTAGTGTCAAGTTACGTGACGTCATACATAATTGCGGTCACACCACGCAGAACGTCAGAATTAAAAGAGGTTCGTGACGGCCCTTATTGTTAATCCGTGAAGGCTACACGTGTTACTACCTTGTTGTATGTAATTTTTCTGTTTGTTGTTTACGGTTTTCCCCTCGCTTCACGCTTGGTTCTTATTTTGCATATTTATATATGCTCATCTCCTACGTGCAAAAAGAATTGTCACTTTCTGATTGGTTGTTTGTTTGTACATTTAAGACTCAACGATGAAATGATATGTGAAATAGATCATATATGAACTGCGGATATGAAGTCAAGTGAAGCTATGATCCTCGCAGTTGTGAACGCAATTTTGCAATTGCGTAAAGAAGCCTGAAAAATTCAGGACTTCAACGGGGTTTGAACCCGTGACCTCGCGATACCGGTGCGACGCTCTGACCAACTGAGCTACGAAGCCACTTATGTTGGGAGTTGGTCATTTGTGGGTTCTAATGTTCCCGTGAGGAATGAATCAACGATGAAATGATGTATGAAATAGTGGCTCCCATCAGTGGCTTCAGAGCTCAGTCAGTTTTTCCGGACGCTAAAATGTCAAAATGATCCCATTTAATGTCGTGACCAGTGGTTTTCACATGATGAGCAATGGCTGATGAATGTTCACTTTTAGCGAGGGCCTTGAAATGTTCGGTTTTTCTGTAATGGAGTCTTCGTTTTGTTTTGCCAATTTAGAATTCATCACATCACGTGGTCGGAAATGGGAAAACAAAACGTACAAGCTAAAGAGGTCCGTTTGAACATTTCCTCAAAAAAAATAATAAAATGCCTGCCCGATTTGGGCAGGCGAGTCTCTGATTGGCGGAGATGAACAATGGCTCACTTCATGCGTCCAGCTGTGTCTTCGGTTAGGAGCACGGGCTCCGGTTTCCGAACAGCGGCTGATAACCGAGCTCAATCACATTGCTACAAGCGCGTAGTTGAAAAGCCCTAGACAACGCCACATCTTGATCATGCCTGGCAGAGAATGTTCAGCAGCACAGGTAAACTGTGAGACTAGGCCTTAGGGAATAACAAAGAAAGGTGTGAACGGAAGAAAACGAATACATTGCTCGTTCTTGAAGGGGAAATAAATGAATGAATGCCTTTTACACCGACGCGGGTATAACATAGTAAATACAGTACAATCAAAGAGTGTATAGTTCATGTAATAATTTAGCTGTTGGTTGTCTATCTGCAGTGGAGGTTTTCATGCTTCTTTCGAAGTCCTCTCTGGCAAACGGTAGGGGAGGGTGCAGGGAGAGAATTCGGGAAGAAAACGTGTCGCTTGTCTGAATTTTAAAATCACTCGTGTCGGAGTTTAATTGGCTCATTCTCGGCCTTGACGTCACTGTCGGAATTTTGCTGGGAAAGGATGTCTTGTCGGAATTTCATTTTATGTGCTGTCGCTACTTTTTGGGCCATGTCGCTTGTCGGAATTTACCCTGTCAGGGCCTCGTTTAAGCGTCACTTCTGATGATGTATGTTGCTACATATGAAACGTAAAGTTTTCAAAATACAGTAGATGTTTTATAGTGCGAAGTTTGTTCACTATGCTCATTTCCGCCGGGTGCGTTTTAGGCATACATGTAAATGCTTGACAAGGAAATAAAATTATTTACTTCGAGTACCTTTAACCATCGTCTTTTAAGGGACAAATGACAATACGAATATCAATGCATGTACTATTCAGTTCAAAGAATTAAGAAAAGCATCCAAGATAAACGATTTTTTTCGGAATTTAAATGTTCCTCAAAAGCATGAAGTGTAAACGAAGCCCACTCGACTCACGTATAAGGAAACCTTCCTGAGTGAGACCAGCAGATATAGCCATGAACGTTTACTACGTTATATAAGCCACGCAATAAAAGATAGCGCACTGAGAACACCCTTTAGAAAACTCTGATCTCGACAAAACATATGGTTTTCGACATTTCGAATGGGTTGATCTAACTTTGACCGGCGAGTACTTCGGCCGTCACCCGTAGGTCACTATCCCCCGATTCTTTGCTCCCGCTTTTATAAATGTAGCGTGCACAAATAACCATACTTCCTCCAGCCTTGCTGTCATAATTTCCAAGAAACTATCACTTTCATAATTGGTATTCTCGTGAAATTTGCAGTTGGCAAGGTTTTTTCGAATTTTGGTAACTTTTAAAGAATTTGTAATTGCTAATTTGTAATTGCTAATTTGCCCTTCTTGTTGGGCTCCGCTGCCATGACCCTTGTGTCCTTTCTGTTGACGTTGCTAATTTCTGTTAATTTTGCAGTTTTCACACTTGCACCGTGATTTTTTGTGGTTTTGGAGTTTTTGTGAAATTTGTCGTTTTTCCTGCTCTTGCATTGATCTCCTTGTGCCTTGCTGTTCAACAAAAACTGCAACATTTTGCAAATTTTGTAAAATGTGCAGTTTTTGTGAAATTTCTTGTATTTGTTGCTCTTCCATTGATCTCCCTGTGCCTTGCAGTGTAACAAAAATTGCCATTTTTTGCAAAATTAGTAAAATTTTTCAGATTTCATTAAAATTGCTCAAAAGCTCAAAAGTCGCACAATTTTGTGGAATTTGCCATTTTTGTAGCTGCGTGCATTTGTGGACATTTCTCTGCCCTAGCTAAGCCTCAACGGATGTGTTGCCAAGCAGATGATATCGGACTTCTAACAGGGCAGACTTCAGTGCTTCAGTATCTATCCGGCTTAAAACGAGGAACCTTTAAACTCGGAAATCTTTAAGATAGGAAAGCTTGAAAATAGAAAACTTTTTTTTAGCTTAAGTGGCTTGCAGGTACTAAGGGTACTGCGATGTTATGGATTAGCAGTGGTCATACTCAGAACCCTTCAATGGAATTGCCAGATGATGCTATTTCAGTTTATAGGGTCATTCGACAGTATCACCACCGGTATACAGGCCAGCTTCACTGCACAGGTGCAACAAAGACACGATTTGTGGTGTGGAGTCTAAGGGGCAGTGTTATGCGTTTTTTTTCTTAACAGAGACTAAAACATGTAACACTGGAACATTTTTAGCTCAGCTCCCTGAATCTGATTTTGTTACCTACCGCTATAGGGAAAAATAGGATGGAAATAGAATGAAATTTTGGTAGGCTTTTCTACAGAAAAAAATGCTACAGACTGGATAAAGATAGATTCTACTGCTAAAACTTAGATTGAGATCAGAATGTTGTACGTATGAGCCTTAAGCTCTGGTCAAACGTAAATTGTTTGGTGACCCAACTTTCCCCGTAGACTTAACTGACTAGAGTGTAATGTGAAGTGCCATGTTTCTAGCCCATATCAACCATGTGAGCGTTAGCCTTACTAATGGAAATGGGCCCACACAAGGACAGAGAAAGCTTTGACCAGGGTGGGAATTGAACCCACGACCTTCGGTTTAGATAACCGCTGCTCTACCGACTGAGCCGTGTTTGATGACGTGGCTGAACGCTGTAAAACAAGAAGTTCCTACATATCTGAAGCAAGTATTCTCAGTTTATCAAGCTGATGTAGCTTTCAACACAGAGAACTTGAAAATGACGGCTTGGAGTGTCTTGGTCCCTTTTTTCCACACGCACAAAAATCTGGCACGGCACTCCGAAATCTCGTATTTTTTCGGGCACGGCAAGGCACGGCAAATTTTTCGTGTGTAAACAGAACAAACAGAAGGCATATTAGGCACCCTTGCCATAAATTATAAGGGTTCCGAAAACGCTTCTGACTTTCTAGGGGTGTGCTCGGCTTCTCCAAATATTGCTACTGCGCGTGCGCCACGATTTTGGAGTGCCGTGCCAATTTTGTGCGTGTGGAAAAAAGGGTTCAAGACACTCCAAGCATCATTTTCAAGTTCTCTGTGTTGAAAGCTACATCAGCTTCTATATGGTTCAAAACTAAACCTTGAACATCAACTTGACTCATCAGTTCGTCACTAGTTCGTTATCCATTTGTAAAACCTACCCTTTATCATTGTATGCAAGATTTGATAACGCAATCGGAAGCAAAGAATTTGACGAAAATTTGTGTAACTTGAATGTTTCCACCTTTACATCTATATTTTTAGTTTTGCGATTCTTCTTGTAGTACTCTATTTTATTTTCTTATATATACATTGTATTTCTATATTGTATCTGTTTAATAACTCGTCTTTTTTCATAATTCATAATGATTATGAATTATAGAAAATAAGGTGTCCGATTTTCCATTTGTACACAACAAGAAATAATTTGCAACCAAATGCAAAAAAGACTCCCTAGATTTACTGGTAATTACACTCAAGTATACATGCAGCTGTTACTACTGTTTTTCGTGTTTTCGTTATTTTTGTTTTGTTTTTTTTTTTTTCGCAACGTTTGTGGTGTTCTCTTGTTTTCAAATCCAAAGATATCTTTTGGTCTTGCCTTTTTTTTCGTTTTTCAGTTTTGTTATATTGTCGTTTATATTTGGCCTTCTTGCACCCTCTTTCTCAAAATACTTGTTATTTTTCGTTTTTTCGCGATCGCGCGCATTCCGGGACAGAACGACTTTTAAAAACTCCCCCGCCAAATAACGCAAAAGTGCTGTTGATCATAGACCGCATGGTCTCAACAGTTAACGGCAAGACTTGTTGTTTATGTGTGCATTTTTGGACACATCACCAAGGCCAACGACTCCCCCTACTCGCGATCATTGTATTAATTACAGTGAGTCTGATCTCACCAATTATTTTTAGACCAAGACCGTTAGTTTTGTAATTGCCATTATCTCTGCCAGGCCTGTTAACTCATTTTCTGGTAAAACATTTGTTATTCTAGATTTTGGGGGTTTCCTCGTACAAATGTAAAGTGTGTTAACTTTGAGTTTAATCATTAGGTTGTTATGCTTGTCTCAATATCGTTGTCTTCGTTGTATTTGTAGGCCACCGTTTCTTCCTCTGTCTCCAAAGACTTTGCGCTAGCTGACTAGTTGTTTTCCCTAAATTAATATTTTTAAGAGCCCTCCAAAGACTTGTTTCCTCCGTTATTATTATTATTTTTTTCATTATATTAGCTTGTGGTGCTTGCTTGCTTTGCTTTTTCTGTGTCTATATAAAGATCTGTTATTTTTGCGTTGCTTGGTTATCATTGTTTCCTAAGCAATCTGAAAGGCCGTTGGCTTAGTCTGAAAGCTAAATTTGGTATTTCTTATTTTCGTTATATTTTAGGGGTCCTCTTAGTTTAGTTTTCCCTCT
>NC_090885.1:29142119-29144619 GCF_036669925.1 Montipora capricornis
ACGAGCCACCGATAAAAACACACTACTGAAACATAAATGTTCCTCGACTTTTACCTTTTGTCGAGCCAGAAAATACAAATGCCAAATTCTGGTATGCCGACGTAACAACAAGAGCGAGATAATTGTGACAACTGGGGCATTAAAAGACAAATGAATAAATACAACTTGCCATAGTCACACTAGAGTCACGAGCTAATCTCCGTCAAAATTGTGTTTCAAGGGCAAACAGGTAAAAGTGCCGCTTAGAACAGGGAGTGGTCATTTCTGAATTTAATGTTCCAGACTGTCTGTCCGTCCGGACCATCAATGTACCATGTCGGATTATTTTCAGGACAACCAGTAAAAGCTACAATCGGGGTGAGGAGGAGGGGGGATGTTCGCGCCAAGCTGGAAATGGACCCAAAAGGATAAGAGTGTCTCAACCATTTTGACGCCGATTGTAGGTATCATGACTTAAAACTGTTTCACTGACACAGACTTTAAAGCAAAATAACCATCACATTGTCTTTAAAAAAAATTATTGTTTATTACTGTAGAGATTGCTCTATTAAGAAAAGAACAGTTCAATCTATTACAAAGCCGTCTATATTCTCCTAACGGTAACGGTAAGACCATTACTAGCTTCTTCTCACTTTTAGCAGATTTACTTTGCAGTTAAGTTTACTTTCTGTGCTTTCAATATTAAATTAAATTAATGTTCTCTGGAGTCCTCAGCATTTTCTTCTTGGACAGAACTCTTTCGTTTCTTTGTATTAGACGTCGAAGGCCTACGTTGCCTTCTCGAATTCGAATTGAGTGTGTGAGAACGATGGATAAAATACAGCGGTTTCCAAGGGCTACAAGGGGGAAAGCAAGACAAGGGAGTGGGAAAACAAAGAGAGTAAAGAGTAAAGGCGCTGTTATCCTGCGCAATTTTTCCTGCAATTTGTCTCGCAACGCCATTTATACAAACGTTCTCACATCATGAAACAAGTTGTTTTACGGGTGTTACACTGAGCAACGTTTCATGCAACTTGTCTCGTTTCGATGATCACATGAGATTAAAGAAACATTTTAATTGGGTGGTGCCGCAAACCGCTGCGACACAAGTTGTAGGACAGATGTTACACTGCGTGATGTTTAAGAAAATCATTGCAACCGTTGCGGAAAGTATACCTCAAATTTATACTTTCCGCAGCGGTTTCTGCAACTGGTCTCGCAATGTTTTTGGCCGTTGCAAGGTATGTTACATTGGGCAATGATTCGTACAACTTGTCTCGCAATGGTGTTGCGAGACAAGTTTCACGAAAAAATGCACAGGGTAACAGCGCCTTAAAACAAGAAGAGCACAAGTAAATTGTTATATGGAAATCAGACGACATACTGACGAATGGGCCATTTCCGAGTTCATGTCTGCCTCCTCTTCAGAACGAGTCTAAGTGCGAAGTTTTTCTCATAAAAAATTGGTTCTCATTCACATGTAAATTAGAACTAATTACCATTACAAAAACTTCGTACTTGGACTCGCTTTGAAGAGGAGGCAAACATTAACTCGGAAATGCCCTATTGGGAAGGGGGAAAGGGTGAAAGTTGAGTGAACGAGAAGATAAAGGGACATGCTTTTTCTTGGCGGCCATATGGGCGTTGTGCTCACTTAAACTTTAGTAGTTATAGGTAGCTAAAAGTCTTCGCCTCTTCCATTCCCCTGAAGTGATGGGTGGATATTTATTTGAACCATCCACGCATTCAATGATTTCCTCGAGGTCCGGGTCGGTAAATAATACCAAAGAACGCCTGGGAATGTTGTGTTGCGCCTCACTTTTAGGAATCAGGACACGGTGGACCTGGAAATGATTTATCAGTATGATAAGGAACTGCGCATGAACAGGAAAAGCCGTGTTCTCGTAACTCGTTCTTTTATTTAGTAACGACGATTGATTGACGTCAGGACCTTGTAATAACGAACGTAAATGTACTTAAAATGGATTCAGATTGTAAATGTGATAAATGATCATTAAACATAATTATCACCTGTTTCATGATTTGAGTAGGAATTAAATGACCCTGGTTATGCTAACATTAAAGCCATTCCAAAGACAGTTTCGTGAAGAAGAGGATAATCTAATCAAACATACCGTAGATTTGAGTTTGTCTGCTGTCCATCTTTGCATAAGATCTGCAATATTCACCAGCACCGTCCCTTTGATAGGCCTTGCGGGTACAAATTCACCATTTTTGTTTTTTACCTAAATAAAGCCAATTAACAAAGTAGTTTTTAGTGAATATTATTCACTTCTCTGCTCTCTGCTTTGGTCATGCATTTGTGCAGACTGAGATTGCAACAAAATAAACGTGTTTATCATATGGCCCGTTCGGCCCCGCAGGCGCTTTCTTTGTAAAACTATTGAGAAAATCCCCGTAGGAGGGCCGTACCCATTAACGCGAGGCCGTACGGTCCTACTTAGACTTGCCAAAAGTCCACCTCACAAGAAGCCCGGAGAAAACGTTTTGCCGAGCGAAG
>NC_090885.1:29147119-29157119 GCF_036669925.1 Montipora capricornis
CTGCTACGGCAACGACAACACCAAAAAACAGTAATATCACCTGTTTTAATATATGAGGCGGGCCAGTCCGGCTAGGCCCCCCTTGCCAAGATCTCGGCTCATGCCTGTTTTTATTTAGCAAAATTTCGGTTCGTTTATATCAGAAGGCGGGCTGGCCCACTTGCCGAGATCCCGGTCTGAGCTACGGAGATCTCGGCAAGCCAGGCTGAAAAATTCTCATGACGTGTCGGTTGCCTTGAAAACGTAGCCAGATTTGCATAATCACAGGATTATTTTTGTATCTTTTGTTTTAAAATGCCATTCCGCACTTGCTAGAGCTAAAATGAACCTTCGTTTCGAACGTAAAAGCAAGAAAATTCACCAGGTACCCCATGGGAGGATCTTGGTCTACTCGTTCCTCGCATGTCGCTATGACTTCACCCAGTTCCCGAAGTTGCGAAGAGTAACTCGCTCAGAGACCCAATTGCGAATGATCAGCAAAATGAAGCACATCTACAACAAGCAGTTTGAGTAACCAATATAATCCACCAGAAAATTATGGCTACAAAAACTGACAACAGGAGACATTAGGGAGTTTAAGAAACCAAGAAGGCTACGGCGACGAAAACGCTGTTAGACGGGCTGGCCCGGCAAAAGGGATGAAGTGTTTATATGGACCGCTCAGATTTACTCGCGTTTAATCATTTTGCCACAGGTGTTCAGTCCCCCTCGAAAATAGAATTGATCAAAAGCTATTCTCTCCCTTCTTGATTTATAAAACAAGCATCTTGAATTGAAATTATCGAGCTTGACATTCGATGCGCGGGCCTTGAATACATGAATTGCACAACAAGAGAAGTGACATAAATTGCGAGGAATTTGATTTGGTCAACAAACAAATTGATGCTAATTGTTGGCAACTTGATTATAAATGGTGTGACTTGTTTTATTTTTAGCGGACTTGATATTTTGTCACATTCGGCGTAGCATACACTGTCGGGCTCCGAATGCAGTTTCACGTCATTTACATGTAAATACTGCAACTTCTACTATCCAACCTTTTTTCTCCTTAAAATATGTTTTCTGTGTACCTATTACGAGTAAATAATAATAATGCATGGCAAAGGGGCAATAGACCATTTTCGAATTCTCACGGCTGGACTGGATCTAGCATGGAACGGAGGCTAATGCGGGCAAATCTTTTCAAATGCAAATTAATTTGCCCGCATTAGCCTCCACTTCATGCTAGATCCAGTCCAATCATTATAAATACGAAACTGGCCTATTTCGGCTTCAAAATGATCATTTTCCGCGAAAGGACTGGGGCGAGTTCCAAAACAACACCTTCTTAAGATAGATAGATAGATAGATAGATAGATAGATAGATAGATAGATAGATAGATAGATAGATAGATAGATAGATAGATAGATAGATAGATAGAGAGAGTTGTTTATTCAGACCCACTTGCAGCTAAGAGCTGGATAACAGGATCGTGCGCATATTACACATAATAAACACAATAAACATTTATCTTATGACAAAAAATCTAAGTATTTCACAGATACGAATTCTGACAGTCTTTTTGTGTTAGCCGATAAGAGTTATCATGATTGCTCTTAAAAGCTCTTGAACAGCAAAAGCGGCCTTTATTGCCTCTCTTCGGATGGCCGGGGTGAAACACCGCCAGCTCCGAAGTCGCAATGTTATGAGCAGTGTGAGATGCACGGTGCAAAACAAGGGAATCACCTTACTTGAAAAGTTCAAGGGAAAGTCATTAATTCACTCTTCTTATAAATGCATTGCATGTCAGTCTTTCTCTTAGCTTCAATCCCTGGTATCACTGGAAGCTGACAAGATGGCCTTCACCCCATTTTTCTCAGTTAGTGGATTCGGTTTGTGTGCATTTACAAAACTGTACCTGCACGGAACTGAGAAGTTTGCACATGCAGACACACACAGAAATTCACCAAGTACCAAACCAATGTCCACAGCTATCAAACTTTGCGTTAATTTTTTAATTTCAAAAAGCAAACAAACAAGCTATACACGTAAGTTGTATTAAGCAGTCTACTAAAGAGCATGGGCTGGAGTGATTACAGGATACATGAAATATGGGTATAATTATTTTTGAGAAAACACACATGGAAACCATAGTTACACAGGAAATGGCTTACCTCTAAGCCTTCATTTTCATCTTGAAACAGCACTGATATAGCACCATAGTCTGTGTGTTCCCCACATCTTACCTGTCCAGATTTTACTTTACTCAAGTTTGATATCTTGGGATAGTAGTTATATCTTAACTGAGCAGCACCTTTTGCAGTACCCATTTTATTAAATCGTCTTGTGAAAGTGCTTGATTCCTACAAAAAATGAAAGAAGAAAACAGTTTCCATTTTGACTTATCCAGCTTTGATATCCCAGTACGTAAGTGTCCACAATATGTACTAAATAGGAATAACATTCATTCTTTCCACAATCTTACGGGAAATGGAATAGGAAATTGCTGGACTTCATGTTACTAACATTAAAAGGGTGAGATCAACCAATATTGCCCTCTTGCTTACTGATCCCTCCATCTCGTTTATCAAAATTAAAGTATTATGTTTTTCCACTGCACTTTCTTCTGTCAAAACAAAGTCGGTGCCCCCTAAATTTTTTTATTTTTTATTTTTGAAGTAAGTAATAATTATGATCCAACTCTAGGTGAGAAATGAAAAAAGTCCACTGTGGGAAATTCTTTGAGAGAATGTCCTTAAGTTGTCACCTCATCATCATCATCATCATCATTCACCCTGTGTTACACTGTAATTTGATGTTACCTAGACACATTATTTCATATAAACAAACCATGTTTAGCCCAATTGCCATTACTGTGAGAATTCGCAAGGCAAGATCTGTAATCATTTGGTAAAAGGACACCACAGTACTGCGGAAGTGAGGCACTTCTTGATTTGGCCAGATCTGTAAAAGGAAAACATTGGCCCTCTTATTCCTAAGATGTGCAAAATTAACAGAAATTAAGGTATTGTACAGTACATGTACATTGTATATGCAACAGCTTATGTTACCAGTTTTTATTAGTAAAGTGCTACTACGATGAAAAATCATCTCTCGTTTTTCTTAACATTTGTAAAGTATTTGCGTTGATTGCTCAATAGGCGGAATTTTCTGCAGGAATTTCAAGAGGAAGACTATTTATTTTAACTACAATTTTTTAATTTAACGGTCCGCCATTACTTCGTGCCGTTCCGACTGATAAGCTTTCAGTGATCTGGATCAAGGAGAAAGTGTCGTCATTTACATGTAATCATTAGCTTAAAAATGCAGTGTGTGAATGCGGCTTAATTACTATGCAGCACGAGAGGTTTTGGCTTTCAGATTGTCTAATTCATGTGCTGCATACTAATCAAGCCACATTCACACCTGCATTTTTGAGCTAGTGAGTAAATAACGTCACTTTATCCTCGATCCAGATCACTGAAAGCTTATCAGTCGGAACCGCACCAAGTAATGGCAGACCGTTAAATTAAAAAGGTGGAGTTAAAATAAATAGACTAAGTCTTCCTCCTGAAATTACTACAAAAAATTCCACCTATTACGCGATCAACGCAAATACTTTCGACATGTAAAGAAAAACGAGAGCTGATTTTTTCATCGTAGTACCACTTTAATCTGTATATCAATTTCCAGCTACATGTATGTAGAAAGCTGCTTTCTCTCATTCCAAAGATTGTTTCAAGCTAGAACTGCATGTGTATCAATGTCAATGACACACGGCTAAAGTGAGTTCCAGAGACTACATTTGTAATAATAAAAATGTAATAATTTAAGAGCAGGAAGGTTTGAATATTAGGAAATGTATACTTACAGAAATGTCATCCAAACGTTCAACATCAAAGGACTCTTTCAAATCTCCAGGTCTTTCTGGATTTGTGCTGTTTAAAACAACAAAGAATCAATAATTACGGTATTATAATTCATTGGCAAGACCGCCCTATTTCTCTAGACCTACACTGTACTGCAAGTACAAACAGGACATCTTATCACAAATAACAACAACTGTTACCAAAATCCTCCAGGCTTTTCCATACGGAATTTGAGCACTATGGAACTTTTGTGCATTGCATGACAACAACAATGAGAAAACTAAAGTACTAAAAAGTATGTGTACCTTTGACACAATTTGTACAAAATTATTGCAGACTATTCTCAGGTGTAGCCTGAACTTTATAATACTTTTAATAAGAACCTTTCTCTCTCCACTGCATCCCATCCATTAGTTAAGGTGGCTTCTGTTTTGGCATACTTGGCTTTCACCTCAGGGCCCAAGGCAAAAAACTCATCATAAGTCTTAAAAACCAAGTCAACCTGCAAAAGAGTTAGCAATGGAGAGGCTGTTTGGTAACACGTAAGCAATTGAAATACATCCATAATAGGGGCACAGCTGTACAGCTGTCGTATGAAGCTGACGAAAGGTCAGTCTAAGCCACAACAGTGTTATAAAGTTTTTCTACTGTTGCATTAAAAAATTGTGAAAAACATAGTTAATTCCTTTGGTCTGGTTTCTTGCACCCATGACGTTGAGAAAGGTTAATTATGGATTTCAGGATCACCTTTGTTGGTGAATGTTTTTAAAGATGAAGCTCAAATTTAGCGATATTATGGGGTTATTATGGGGACATCCCTAACCAATCGGATGCTGGTGTTTTTAAGGTGAGAATTTCACTGGTTTGGCACCAGTTCCAGCTTGAACTAGACAAGGTCAATGGCCGGCGGCTTGGTGCTGCCTGCCTTGCAATTTTCTTGACTCTCTAGCCGTCGGTTGAGAAAAGATCTCGCAAAATGACGCTTCAAAAAGCTCGGAACGACCAAAAAGCATAACTGACAGGACTCAGTTGACACTTTGTTTGATCTTTCATTAAATTGTTTGCTTTCAAACTTTATTGCCGAGAAAATCGCAACCGCCTTAGAGTATTTACCCTTCTACAGAACGATAACAACAACACCAACAGATGGTGGCTCGCCTGTGGTTACATGTGTGTTGCCAAAGAGTACATCTGACGTGACGTCGGAGATCTGGTGAGATCACCGCGACGTCAGATACGTACAACCTCCCCTTGCAACAGAGGCTGCTTAAAGACCTGAAACTCTGAAATATCTACTTCATTTGGCAACAGGGAAGTTTTTCCTCTACTTTATAATTAGTTTCTCTTAATACTATAAAATAATTACAATATACAGCCTGTAGTTCCGCTTTTCTCGCCTACCGTCTCTTCTGGAATTCCGTGATTCTTTAGATAAACAAATCCAATCGTGCTGAAAGCTTGATGCACTTGATCAGCAACAATCTTCACAGCTTCGAGGTTTTCGTTCAAGGGGTCTTTATGTTTGATGCTCATGGCACTGAAGTCCACCACTGGAATTTCTACGGAAGCCATTTTGATGAAGTTGCACAAAACAGGTTACGAGTCCTACGCGGTGAAGAAGGCAGCTCTCGTTCCCAGGGTCTTGGCATAACAACTCAAGAATGCATAAAGGGCGGCAAAAAATTATCAATGATTATTGTTGAAGGGAAAGTACGGCTTAGAAAAATGTTTCTCTGAATCGAAAGTTCGTTACCTGTATTGTCATACTTGACCACTCATTTGGACTAAATGTATTTAAATAGCCAACAATAACGCTTCAAAATAGGCAAATTGAAATTGAAATCCGCCATCTTTGTTTTTGTGTATGCAAACGAGGCTATGACGTAGCAATAGTCAAGGTTTCTCCAAATACAGGCGAGGAGAGCAAACTTTGTAGACTTGAATCATCCAGAGGCTAAATTGTATTGATATTGGCTCCACCTCTGAACAGATTTACCTCGTGGTGGTTAAACAGGGTTTTATATGAGTTATATGCAGAAGTTTTACAAAGCGAAAGAGAGCTTGCAGTGCTATCCCGCGTCCAAGTTTAATCTATACCGGCCAACTTTTTCTGAGATATAAGCGTGAGACTTTTATTCTGGGAGTGCTGGGATTTTTGAAGACGGCACGATCATTTTCCAAGATTTCCGAAGACGTCCGAAGTCTTCCGAAGAAGTCCGAGGTCTGTCGAAGACGTATAAACGCGTATACACGCGAGCGAGCTCCCAGTGCTTTTCACTTCAAAAATCAGAGATCGTCATTTATTTATTTTACACGTGGTTTTCGTTCCTTACATGGGTCTGAGTTAACATATTTTTGGAAATTGTGTCAAGCAAGACGGCAACAACTCACATTTTCCAATCAGGCGTGAGAAATTGGCCCGCAAGCGTGAGCCGGCGTGAGATCGAAGTTTTCAACCCGCAGGCGTGAGACTCACGCCTAAGGCGTGAGAGTTGGCAGGTATATTTTAATCTGTCTGCAGTGGCTTTCTACGAAATCCCTGTTACAACTTCAAAACAAACGATCGATTTATATATAACCATCAAATGGTAAGAGTAAATCGTTTCAGTAGTTTCTATACTGCTAACAACATTCAACCACATTTCAATGCAAGTTACGTTTATTAGCGCATAACAGTGAAAGTCGTCTATATATGGCTTGATTCAGTTTTCTCGCTCCAATATAATGATATTTTGGACTAGTTGACTGAGATTTCCGTATGAAGAGATTTCCATATGTTCATATACCTTGATTTGCGTTGACTTGTTGATTTCAATTTACAGTGTCCCCGATTAGTGCTCTACGGCGCTAGAAGATTAGACACTTAGATAAAGTTCCTTACCTTTCCTTTTATACCTGAAGATCCCGCTTGAAGTCCTCCTTGGTAAAATGACAGACCCGAGCAGACATTATAGCAGTCAGGTTTTCACGTTCCACGTTCCACGTTTATTTTCGCCGACCAACTTTTCTTTAAATTTTAATTTTCCGGTGAAAGCTGCGGTTTTTTTAATTTTTATATGTGTTCTCGAGTCTAGAAATGTATCTAGTTTCATTCCCATCGAAAGCGTACACCCCAACAGCGGTAATCGTTGGTGTGCAAAAGACCATCTTCATGTATTGAGCAACATCTGAAAATTTCGTCGGCTTATTCTAAATTAGACGCTTCCCCGTGTGAAAGCAAACAAATACAATACGTTTGCTGAAGCATCGAAGACGGCTGTCGCTGAAGGAAAAGAGTGAAAAGGGTACGCTTGTCGAATATTTCTTTGTCGCCTGTTCAAGGTTTTTTGTCTTGTTTACGTTTGCTCTGGCTGATTTTTGCCGCCTAGTTTGATTGACTAGAAAATCTATAAGTATTTAGTGACTTGAGTTTCTGTCGCACTTATGGCCTACATGGCCTACTACCTATTGAACCACAAATACCGTTTACCATAGTTCATCTTGCATTTGAATTTCTCGAAGCAGAAAGGTCACACAACATTGAGAAAGTGATCGCTGGACGAAGAATTTAGCAAGGTCGCCAGGTGATCTGGTGACGTAATGTAGAGGGCTGGAAGAAAAGTTTTAACGCCGTATCCCACAACCGCGCGCGGCCTTTGGTTTTGTTTCCAAACTCCCTGCAGTATTTCCATCGCCAAAACTCAACAGATCATTCCGTGTCTAGCACATTTCCTGTTACTGAATGAACATTCAGGAGGAAACCACCGAGATCTAACCTCGCCTCTGCCATGTTGAATTTGAAAATAAGGCCGCGCGCGGTTGTGGGATACGGCCTTAAAATTTTTCTCCCCAGTCCTCCGAATTACGTCACCTGGCGAACATGTTTGTTTACTTTTGCTACGTCATAACACGTCATATCCACGTTACACGTCATATCGATTTTAACGAATACAGAAAGAATCATAAACATTCATTAAAGCTAACCTTAGGCCTAATAATGCCTAACAAAAGCTTTTGGGCCTAAGGTTAGCAATGGTACACGTTTGGGTTTTTTTCTGTACTGGTAAGACAATGACCTGTGACTTACGATTTACGACCTACGACCTGTGACCTGTGACCTGAGACCTGAGGTTTATACTTGCCCATTTTGTGGACGGCTTTGTGTGGATTTTTAACGGACTAAAAAGGAGTTTCGGACAGGAATCATTTCGAAATCAATGTTCAGAAGTTCCGCTTGCATAGCCATGCAACCGACGAGGCCCTATCTTACTGGCACAGGGGCGGATCTAGGATTTTTATTAGGAGCGGGTACACCACTAAGGAATGACGTATCTGACTGAACCTGTTTTTGCAGAATACCAGTTGTATTGTAAAGCTGCAAGTCATCTCATGGGGAGGGGGTGCAAACACCCCCTGCATCCTCCCCTATATCTGCCCTGTGGCAGAAGACAATTTATCGAGTGTAAATGGGTCATTGCTCTCCCAGTCAGCAGTTATTACAGTTAAAAGAATACCTGGAGGATTAATCCTCGAACCGGGGTTTTTTTCTGTTTGTTAATGACATGCCTTTGAATTTACACGGGACGTTTATTCTCATGATAAGACTTGATCAAAAAGTTCAGTTGGGACACCGTCTCCCATCTCAAAATCAGGTTCTTGAACTGCTATAGAAGACTGGTCGAAAGAATAGGAGAGGATGATCATAAATATCCAAAAAACCAAGCTCATGCTGGTCATTGCGAAACGTCTACGAAAACTCGTTGCCTCTCGTTCAATAGACCTCTTTAGCTTGTACGTTTTGTTTTCCCATTTCAGACCACGTGATGTTCTCAAGGGAATTTTATGTTACGCGTACATATTCACGTGCATAGGACGGGGAGTTAGTTTTCATCTAGTTTGGATTCGAGTTCGAGTTCGAGTTGGACTTCGAGTTGGAATTCGAGTTGGACTTCGAGTTGGATTTCGAGTTAGGGTTCGAGTTGGAGTTCGAGTTAAGGTTGACTATAAAAATAAAGCCCCCTCCCCCCCAAAAAGAAATAGAGGGGTAGGGTAGGGTAGGTCCTGCAAAACTAGAGCCCGCCGAGATACTTACATTTTCGAAGGACCGCTTGTGCTTATGGGAGGGCACAAACCAACGATAGTATGACAAGGAATATTTTTTTCTTGAAATGTAAATGCTAACCATGATCCATGATGCTAACCAACGATCTCTCATGAAGAGAAAGGATTTGAATCAAAGCAGTGTCCATTTCTGTTAAGAAAGTGCAAGTGGCACATAAAGATACCTTGCATCTCAACTTTGGCCTAGCATTGTAAGGAAATATTTTGAGGCTTAGGTGCCCGAGGTCTTCAGTACGGTCCTAGGCCCCGTAATCGATACGGAACGACCAAAGCCTGCAAATAACGTGTTTATTTTTTTTTTTCTCTACAGTATTATTTTCAAAGCAACTTTTGTGTTTAAATTTTAACAGGCCCTTTACAGCTAGACCATCACGTGACCTACTTTTCATAAAATTGTGGGCTATAAATTAAAGAATGCCGGAAATGGAAAAAGCATGTCAAAAATATCAAAATGGCCAAGTTTGAGGCCCCTGGCATTAAAGAATGACTTTTATGACGGTTTGAATTTTTAAAAAAATGAGAAGATTTGTATTGAAAAAGTTGTTGAAGAGAAAGACCTTGCTCTCCAGCAACATTTTCTTTAGAAATCCTCTAAATTCTCCGAAAATTCAAATTGTAGTATAAACTCACTCTTTAATACCAGGGGACTCAAAGTTGCCCATTTTGCCATTTTCGATATCCTCTTTCCACGTCTGGTATTCTTCAAGTTATAGCCCAGCAAAGAGCCAATGCAAATGTGGCGTACGCGCACGTTTGACATTTTGGTCCAAAATTGAGCTATCGGAATCCTTACTTGTTTGACTCTGTTAAATCTTTCTATTTTACTTTACTTTGTACAAAAAGCTTGAAACGTTGGGAAAGTTGGAAATTTCGGAACGGTCCGTACTCGGGGTCCGGAAGGCGAAATCTAGACCGCAGGAGCGGCGAGATTCAGGAATGCTGAGAAGCTGGAGGAAAAAAGAAGACAGTTACCTGTTTTCCAATTTTGCTGTGAAAGGACCTTTCAAAACCTTTTCCAGATCTCGCCCAAAAAAATAATCAACATGAAAGT
>NC_090885.1:29167119-29207119 GCF_036669925.1 Montipora capricornis
GACCAGGAGATCTCAAAGAATCCTTTGATGTTGGTGCTATTGATAATGAAAATTTTGTGAGTTTCTGAATTTGTAAGTCTAGAATATGAACATTTTGAATTTTACTGTCATAAAGTGTACTATTGTACCATGGGAATACCTCGAGACATTCACATTAGCAAGAGAAAACAGAGTTTCTTTTACCTTCTTTATTCCAGAGATGGCCAGATGCAGATGTTCCAGACTTTCAAAAACAAGTGACAGTTATATATCAGTATTTAACAGACCTTGGCAGTCAAGTGCTTTCCCCTGGTGAAAATCCTTAAAGGATCTTTAAAAATCTTCAAAGATCCTCAAAGACCTGACAAAGATCTTTAAAGATGAAGATCTTCACAGGATCCTTGAAGGATCTTTAAAGGATCTTCAAAGATTTTCTAACATTGAGGAGTCTTGGGATACTTCATCAAGATCCTTGAGGAAATTATCAGGATCTTGCAAAGATCTTACCAAGATCCACACACAAAATCTTGGAAAGATCCTCAAAGAGTGACTGAGGATCTTACAAAGATCTTAAAAGGATCCTTGAAAGGATCTTAATAAAATCTTTGACAGGATCGTTCAAGGATCTTAAAAGGATCCTTAAAGTGATCTTGAAAGGATCTTTGTTACGATCCTTGAAAGATCCTATGAGTATCCTTCAAGGATCTTAAAAGGATCCTTATAGTGATCTTGAAAGGAACTTTATTAGGATCCTTGAAAGATCCTATGAGGATCCTTCAAGGATCTTAAAAGGATCCTTATAGTGATCTTGAAAGGAACTTTATTAGGATCCTTGAAAGATCCTATGAGGATCTTTCAAGGATCTAAAAAGGATCTTTAGAGTGATTTTGATCCTTCAATGATAACGATCTTTTAAGGACTTTTATAGGAGTGAAGTGTATAAAAACCCTAAAGATCCTATGAGGTATTACGTACATGTACCCTCAAGCATCGTTAAGGCACCAAACTTTGAACATAAAAATAATCACGCTGTATACAGTACAGCCCAAAAATAATGCACGCGCAAGAAGTTCTTGCGCCGCAAGAACACGCAAGCGGTCAAAAGAAGTTAAATTGCGGTGAATTGCGGTTTATCCGCAAGAACATTCAAAGCGCAAGAAGATAAAAAACTTGCCGCAAGAAGCCGCAAGAAGTTACGAACTTAACCGCAAGACGCAAAAAGCGCAAGAAGTTAGCGGGTTCAACCGCAAGAGTAGTCGGTGTTGCTTGTATGAGGTGATTACGGATTATGTTTTCCAAAACATAAATCGCTTTCAAAAGGAAGGGATATAATGGTATGTTTCTTCTTGGGAAACATTCGATGGGCATGAGATCAGAACTCGATATTTGGTCATCCCAATTTATCGCAGGCCGTATTTAACGCACTCGCTTAAAAGACAGACTGGTGAACGTGAATGTTTCAAAGCAGTAACTAATTTCTGCACTTTCAGAAAAAAAAAAAAAAACCTTCAATCACGCCATTAACTACCAACAAGCAGGCTCGCAAGCATAACAAACCACATCTAAAGAATGACCATTTGCGTTCGGAATGTTTTAGATCGAACACGTAGCCATTTGCATGTGATGCCGGGAAGGTGACAGTGAAATGTGTAAGCAAATGTCATGTGATATCTTCATCGGCAAAAGAAAACTGATCATAACAATACTAATAATAAATAACAAACAAAAGCTTCTGCATTTATAACTCCTTTCAGAAACACTTATCAGGGCAACTACATTGTAGGTCACCTGCAAGATGGAAAGCGACGAGAGCGAATGTTTCAAAATGTGAAATGCACATATTTTATTAAATGCAAAGATTTAATAAGGCCGCTTTGAAAGTTGCTTGTTTCATTCCTGTTTGATATCATTATTTTTCAAAGAGAATGCACATCACCAGGAAAAGACGAACAATAACAATAATATTGTGTTCCCGCAATTTGCATAACAACCATTATGCTGAAAACAAGTCGGTCACGCTTTTGTCACGTAATTCGCCATGGAATAGTTGTATTTACTTTTCCTTTCTACTGGCTTTGTTAAGACGGAATTGATACAGAAGAGCTCAAAACAAAACAAGTTCCCCATCAAATTGCCCGAGAGAATCTGCCTCTGTGGGACTCCAGAGCACACCAAACTTGATTCATGCTTATTTTATTTTTTTCTCAGTGAACGCGAACTGAGTAGAATTCATTGCCAAGTATCTTTTATCCATTAGAAATGATGAGTATAAAATCTGGGAGACGCCACTGTGCTACATTTGTAACAGGTAAAAAAACGTTAAAAAAAAAAGTAAACTAGCAACAATTGCATTTCTGGCTTTCGGTGAGGATCGTGAAATAAAGCCACGTGCTCGGGAGCAGACAACAAATGAAAATGGCGAGTTTGAAAAATTCAGTCTTGTGAGTCTGCTTACACTGCATTTTCCTTGAGATATTTAAACAGGAATGCAGAGAAAATTTCAAAGATTCCGACAGGAATCAATTCTAGCTTCACGTTTATGTGAATTTCACAGCAATGAATTCCTCTACATTCGCGGCGACAGTCCTACAACGGTTTGCGTGGAAAAAGCCATCCTCATCACTACAGTTTACCTTGATGAACATTACTTTAACTGGGATTTTTGGGAAGCAAAAGGGTTTCGTCTGATATTTATTCTGATTGCTATCATGCGACTAGTCTTCGGGCAAACGAAGTAAAAGATCAACATCATTGTGACGTTTGTTTACATATGATACGTCTAACCGTGCATTGCACTGAAGAATTTCGTCTTGTTGCGAGTTTTGTATATCACCTTCTTTCTGAGATGTTAACGCAAAGAAGTTCTTGCGGTCAGGCTTTTTTAACAGAAAGAAGTTCTTGCGGTGTCAACTTCTAACCGCAAAGAAGTTCTTGCGGCTGGTAGGATTGTGGCGCAAGGAACCACAAGGAGCCGCAAGAAGTTGCCGGCTTGCGGACGCAAAAAGAAGTTCTTGCGCGTGCATTATTTTTGGGCTGTACTGTACGAATCAATTAAAAAGAAAACTTTTATTCTGATGTAATCCATTGATTGTAGGAAATATCAGTAACAGATTACCTTGTTTGATGAACTCGTAATAGCTGCAGGCTGGGCCAGAAGCAATATGAAACAGTATACTCTCGAAATATCAAAGAATTTGTGTCAGCACGTAATTCTTTAAAAAAAGACCAGGGCTAAAATACAGAAGTCAGTGACGAATCGGCTCGATCAGTATCTTTTCACATTCCTTTAAGGGTTAATTCGATGAGTCTGCTATGACTTTTGCTCACTTTTTCTTTAAAGTACTGATGAAGCGGAGGGTTGTAATCCTCCGCCATCTTGGATAACACGCGAGAGATAAGACTGGAAACTAGTGAGCCATTTCCCTTTTGGTCAGCAGTCACCAACGATGGCTCCTCTTACAGTTCGGCGGTTTTATTTAACTTTGAATCAATTAGCATAAATCTTATGATTCATGATTGTTTTACCCTTTAAATACTGATTCAAAACGAGGAAATGCGTACAGCAATCCAAGTACAAAGGTAGGCGCTAATTATGACCAGATAATATTTGAGTTGATGACTTATTGTCCTTAAAAATGACGATAGACTCATTCGGCTAACTCAACCAATTCAAATCTCTCGGGGTTAAGATTCTTTGTGTGTTGAATTTGCATGACAATGGCCGTTTTTATACTAGAGACGCATAATCCGTCCAGACGAATCATGCGTCTCTTATGTTATCCGTCTGGTGTAAAGACGGGACGAACTATATGAGATGCATAATTCGTCTTGGACGAACTTGGGCAAAGATTTGTTCTGCGTCTGTTAAATTCGTCTAGTATAAAGACGGGCACTAGACGCATAATGCGTCTGAACGAACTTTCCAGTTTAGTGCGTCTTCGAAGACGCACTAAAATAGATTCTTCGTCCAGACGCATAATGCGTCTTGTGGCCGTCTTTATACCAGATGAATTTAACAGACGCAGAAAAAATGTTTGCCCAAGTTCGTCCCAGACGAATTATGCGTCTCTAGTATAAAAACGGCCAATGAAGCATTCACATTTAAAATGATATGGAAATACTGGAACAAAACGTTTTATTCCGAAAAGATTTTAATTGCATACAACATTGAGTTAGCCGAAATTCGAACTTTTCAAACTTCAAGTCCCAAAATAATTTGACATGTACAGTACCGCTCAAAGATAAGCGAACCATCAAACGCGTTTCAAACTAGTCCTCAACACGTTTGCGTTTGACTCTCAACGCGTTTGTTTTCAACGCAAACGCAAACGCGTTGACCAAAGTCATTAACTTTAGAAATATTTGCATCACAAAAGGTTCAACACAGTCTCGTTGTCTGGGTATACAAAGTTCGCGTTGCGGCCTCATAAAAACAAAAAGGTTTGTGTTTTCGGATTTTTTCACGTCCCACAGCCGTGTCATGTAATCTAAAATTACAAAATAAAATTTGAAGCGACCAAAAATGATTCTATGACAAGCGTAATGAAAATCCATGATATAACGCGCCGGCAAGCAGTTGTAAACACGAGAACGCCAGCCGAAATGATGTGAATGGCTTTTCAACTGTCTTGAAGCTTTTAACAACATGAACCAAAAGCACCGGGGACAATGAATTTGTTGACATTTGGAGTGGTAGTTTGCTTCAAAAGTAAAATCATTTTAGATATACGGGAACGAATTACACATTGCGCTGTTTCAACACGGAGATGAGAAAATTCGATGGCGACAAGCTCAAAAGACTTTTTAGTTTCGCCGCTAAAAAGACGAAATTGCTAAGCTTCCCTAATTATTGATCGATAATAACTTCATAGTTCTATTTCTTCAATGATCTCCAATAAAAGCTGTGTTAAAATGGACTTCATTGCAAAGGCAGTTTAAGTAAAATTAATGTGCGCGGGGCAGAGAAGAATAAATAATTTATTCGTTGTCACGCAACCTTTTCACCCCAAGCGCAGAAGGCACGTATTATTATTTTGCTCCCTTTTGTGATAAAAGCATGAAACTTTGTAATAATCTCTAGAAGGCAAAATTAATTGACAACGCAGTAATTCAGCACCAAAGCTTACCACTTCACAAAAGGTCAACAAAAAATAAGAAACGGAGATTTCAAAATAGATAAGGCGGCTATATAAAGATGTGCAAATATTCCACTGATCGATTATTCTCTGTAGTCAGTACCGCTCTGATCAAGTGAAAGACAGTTTGAAAGGAAACAACGCGGCGAACTAGCCATCAAAGCTTACTGAAAAACACATACAAACAATTTCCGTCTGGACTGAATATCAATCGTTGATCGATTGTTATTTGAGAGTTTTATAATGTCCGAGAATCTGTTGCGTGATAGTTGCTCGACGATTTAAACTGATTCATACATATGGAGCTGCATGTTATATCAAGGTCGTGATGCAGTTTCGCTTAATATGTGTTCTCATTGAAACATTCTATAAAAAAAACCCAATGCTCTAAGGTTATTTTATTGTGTTTAGTTTTTGGGGCAGTAGAAGTATAATTTCGCTAGTGTAGCGATCGCGATCAAGCGTGTACGTGTTACCTGATACAAGAAATTCGGAGAAACAAATCAATAACGCGGATTTCTTCTAGCCGATTAAACAAGCGCATCTTTTCTCGTTCCTGAAGATTTCTTTTCCAACTTTCCATTGATTGATAGTCAGTTGATCACACTTGTTCACTTTCCATCGCTAAAATTGCAGTCGCTTTGTGGCCGTAATTTACATACCAACTTGTAACACAATGCAAAGGTGCCAAACTTGAATAACAAAGGACAAACGCGTTGAAAAAAAAACTAGTTCGCAAACGCGTTTTTTTTTTTTTTTAAAACGCGTTGGCTCTTCGTTCCCAACGCGTTTTCAACGCGTTTTATGGTTCGCTTATCTTTGAGCGGTACTGTACAGGCAAGGATTATAATTCGGCTTACTTGCTATAATCCTGTAAAAAATAGGTTAATCTTTAACGAGATTACTTAATAAGGTTTACATCAAAAGAGTGGTTGTTGCAAATTATATGATTGGCAAAGGATCCCTTCGATTCTCTGTAAATGCTACACGTGTCTGAGGTTCATAGCAATTTTCAAATTAAAGGTTACATGTAGGTGATGCACATTTATTTCCACTTCCACGGCATGACTTGCGAGTACATGTGGACTTCATGATAATCAATATGAGTAATTTGCCCTTATGGCTTTGTTTTTCTTTCAGGATACATAACTGCAAAATATTCAGAAAAAGTTCTAAAAAGCAGCCTCAGCTGACAATAGCACCAAATACTGAGTGAAGAAAAAAACTAGTAATAAAAAGATAGATAAAATGAAATAAATACAAATTTGTTAGGTAAAATCAAACGTTATCGTTGTAGTACATGTACTTGTACTTGTAATGTTTCTCTTTCGCTGTTTTTCTAGGCTACAATTTAAGGTTTTTGTCTTATTTTTAAGAAACATTTTCTCTATAAAAATGGCTGTTTGTGAGAATATTTTGAATATTCTCAGCCATATCTTTGATATTAATGGGTACTTGATAAAAACTGTATGAGTATCTATATTTTATCTCTATTGTTTCTATGATTATTAATATACATTCAAGTCATATTATACATGTAAGTAATTTTAAGAAATTGGTTTACTGTATGCAGCTAATTTTTTAATTAATGGATAACCATGTGACCAAATTACTCCAAAAGCTACTATGATTGTCAGTTGATTAAGATGTGAGCAAAGTTGTCACAGAGTTTCAATGTTAAAACAACAATGTTGTCAAAGGCAACTTGATCCACATCAAGTCTGTGAAAAACAATAGTCAATGCATCATTTGTTCAGGTTTGTTAGATTTTTATTGTATTCTTCCCATCCCTTTGACCCAGAAGTTAGCACACATTTCTGGATAACAAGCCAGGGTGATAAGGCTTACCAAACTTCACTTGCATCTTACTCAAGTGAGAATCGTAGTGTGTGGCTGTTTTTCATTCAGTTCAATAAAGAATGCTAGCAAATAAAGTCGGATGTTGATTTCCCATGATTCATCATTGTTATTTTACTTCAATCATACTTAGCATTAACATAAATAGTTTACAGACAAATGAAGCATTTTATGTATTGAAGTTTCTCTTTTACAGAAAGAAAGCTCCTTTTTCCAGGTGTTTAAATAAAAGAATTTTGTACATCAAACTGCAGTCCAATAAGTGCAATTCAGGGTGAGAAGGTGGGCAATAAAATTAATAATCTTGGCTAAGTTCCTGTAAAGTCCTGAAGGATCTTGCACATGATCTTGGCAAGGGTTTTTGAAGATCCTCAAGGATCTTGCACCAGATCTTTGAAGATCCTTAAGGATCTTGAATATGGTTTTTGAAGATCCCCTAGGATCTTTGGTTTGTTCCTTCAACATCCTCAAGGATCTTTGATGATCTTCAAAGATCTTGGGCAGGATCTTTAAAAATCCTTGAGGATCTTGCACAGGATCTTTGAAGTTCCTCAAGGATCTTGCACAGGATCTTTGAAGTTCCTCAAGGATCTTGGACAGGATCTTCGAAGATCCTCAAGGATCCTTGAAGATCTTGGCAAGAAAAAGCAAAGACCTTTAAGGATCTTCAAGGATCCTAGATAGGATCCTTGAGGATTCGAGAAAAGATCCTTAAAAGATGCTCGAAAAGATCTTTGAGGAGTCTTTAAGGATCTTCAAAGACCCTTCAAAGATTTTCACCAGGGTCCTGTATGGCTATTGGTCTTCAAATGGTATGCTACCAGTGTCTAACAGTGTTCTTCTTGCGTAGGAGCAGAATAAATGTGTGTGCACAAATTAAAAATAATTTTCTGCCTTTTGTTTTATAAATTGGTCATTTATAAACAATCAAACCCAGATTCAATAAATACATATGTTATCTTTTTAAACCTGATATGGTTGATAATTTCCAGGGATAACATTAATGTATTTACAAAGCAGCTTTCAGTTGCAAGAGAGTGAACTTTAGATGCCACAAATAAAATGAAACATAAAATGTAATCATGGTTTTGGAAGCAATTTTAACAACTTCTACTCCTCCCCCATTATCAACCCATTGACTCTTAGGAGTGAGATTTGATAGATATTACTCTGTGTAACACCAGACAATTTCTCATCAATAGGGGACAGTTTACGTGTCAATGGGTTAGCATAGCTGGAAAGGGTTTCAGGGCTTTTGAGAAACACTGCTGATCTGGCTACACGGCCCTACTACGTCAACTATAGTTTTTACACAGTCAACGCTTTTCGTGTTCTGGTGGAAAACGGTTTGGGAAATGTTTTCTTTCTGCATTTGTCGCTTGTTTCAATCCAGTTTGATATATCATGATAGCTGTGGTCCACACTGTAATAGTCACTTCCGGTCACGCGTAAGTGGTTAGATAGATAGAGAGATAGATAGAAGAAAGGTGAACCGCACTTGGTTTGAAACCCGCAAACGTTTCTCAAAGTTAAGAAAACCGTCTTTTCCGACAACCGATATACACTCGATCTGGAAGTTAACAAGAGTCAAATTAAAAGCACAAAACACTAACATTAAGCAGGGTTACGCAATGGCAGTACCCTTTTTAGTAATGTGAGTACGACGATTTCGTATAGCTTTTTTTGAAATTTAAGTTTATAATGAGATTTTTTACGCTTTTGTTGCTAAATATTTAGCGTATTTATTTGCTTTCACTTAAAACATACTTGAGTTTGTCACCAGGTACTTCCCAGGCTCTCCCAGTGTTTGAGGGAACCGAATCAGTAATCGGAGGATGACAGATTCGATTCGGGCTCGGAGGACTCCGAATTTTTCTGAATATTGCCGTATCCCTTCAGACGAATGTCCTATTTCAAAACAAACTAAAGCATACCACATTCAATATTTGTACGTTTTCTTCCAAGGCTCTTCCGTATTGCAGCTGTTTCAAAAGTTCTTCGGTGGATTCGTTGGAATAAAGTTGAAAGAATTCCAATTTCCATCCATCTTTAATTTGTTATTGATGTTTTGGAGTGAGAAGAAGACTTCGATGTCCTTTTTGTCATACTCTGTACGTATTAACTCAGGGGCACCCAACGAGAATATAGTTCAAAACCACTTAAACATAAAGTTGTTAAACGTATTTTGGTATTTAAACGGTAGATGTAGGCATATTTTTATCCCCTAAAAAAATTTCATCAGTTCGGATTTCCTGGCTGAAAGTCTAGTGATCCGAAAATTATAGGGATCAAAACTTACCTTTTCGAAAATTTCAGCCAGAAAAAAGGCTCTCGAAATTTCTAGGTGACCTTTTCAGGGTAAAAATCCGTTAAAAATGGGCAATTATACCATTTTTCAGATGTTCGAAAATCATAGGACAGGCAGGCAAGCAAGAAATTCTACAACAAATGTTCCGAAAATTCTCATCTCAAACCGTCTTCCGAACAGATTTTTTCCGAAAATTGACGTTGGGTGCCCCTGTTAACTACTTCTTAAATAAATTATATAGTCAAACTTGACCATGAAAGTGTGATTTAGTAAATCAGTTGCAAATGGAGATTGTTCACTCTGTCAATTAACGAATACAACTCCTTCTCATACTCGAAATTGGGAAGAGGGTACTGTTTTTATTAGCGGGCTTTGTTACAGGGACGGAGACCGCTTTGAGATTCATGTGTTGTCATCATTTTGCAATTTGCCCAAACATTTGAAGACGACAATGATCATGGCAACAGCTCACATTGCACATCAACTATTAAAAATATAGGAACGCAGTGCGTATGTGTGGACGGTGGTGCAGTGACTTGACACAGTGCTTTATTCCAGAACTGTCAACTGAGCAGCGTTTTGTTTTCCAGAACGTAATGTGTAAAATATTAAACCCAGAAAGATTGAAGGAAATAAGTGGGAATCGAGAAACATTGGCTTTGATGCTGACATGAAGTTCAACTTCTTTTTCACGGCAAGTTTAAGTGTGTACTCTGAGCGTCGGACAGTTCCACGACGAAAGTTCACCAAAGTTAATCCCTCTCAGGCGGGGTTAGTATCTCGATGGGCGACCTCAAAATAGACGACTTGCTGCCGGAAACATAGGACCAAAAATTCTATTTTAACGCTCAAAAATGCGAACCAAGCATGGTACAGATTTGGTTAGCGTACTTTATGCAAACTATCTATTGATACAAACGCAAAGAAATATTGATACACAGTTTTAAGGAAGAGCACAAGAAGTTTTTCGGAAGTGTCGATCGAGAATGAAAAAAATGCCATCAGCAACAAAAGTTGCGGCGTGAAAACAACATAAATTTTGTGCCGCGAATATAAAAAGTTACCATCAGCGAAAAACATTTTGGGAGATTTTTGCTACGTTTAATTTTTTATGTTCCTTTGGCTGCACAAGTAAATCGCAAAATCGAAAGTGACATCGTTTTCAGCTGCCGCCTGTGAACAAGTTATCTTGCGTGTTACTAACAACTGGATACATCTGTGGCAAAATGACGGCATGATATCGAATTGTTGCTTTGTTAGTTTGTTTTTTTTTTTCTTTCAAGTGTTATTAAAGTCGACAAGAAATGTGTGAATTCAACACAAAGATCACAATCGTCTAACTCGTGAAGTTGACCATTGTTTCTGCAAAGTCAAAAATTCACTCTTCCTAGTCGACGAGGTTATTTATCATACACATACATACTTCATTGACCGCTCCCCATGGGGGCTTTTGAGGGCCAATGAAACACAATGAACGAAACAACAACTGTTAAGAATCCCAACTGGCCGGAGGCAAACCAGTTGGCTATTTACAAGTGCAGCTGGGAAGTTGAACCAGGGACTACTAGGAACAAATTCAACGAGTGGTCAGAGCGGGTCTTGAAACTGGGATCACCGGATCTCAAGGCAAGCGCTCTAACCACTGGGCCACACTGCCTATCACCGGGCAATTCCATCGTTTTGGAAATAGAAATTGCTTTATTATTCATCAGCGTCACAAATTCTTGCCGGTGTTGGGGCTCATTTGTTGAAATTCAAGCATGCTTCCAACAGACCTGGTTATTTTCGTGTTTCACCCACTTACTTTCTAGTGCGGCTGTTAAATGACATGAGCATTTGAAAACGCTTTTTAGCTTAGTTTTCCCTCTAACCTAACACACAGGCGGCTTCCGCTTCTATATTTTTCATACAGATCTGTTTTTTAAAAGAAAAGGGGAGTCAAAATTAAGTAGTGTTGCCGAACGTGCACTTACACTCGATGAATAAAAGATTTCAACATATGTGAAAACTAAGTTGCGATTTTTTAATTATAATGTTTCGCTTAATATTTTCATTTACTGGACAAAATTTTTGAGCACAGCGTCGTGAGAATTTCAACACAAACAAGCTGATGCAATGTACATATTTTTGCTGATCGATCACAATGATAAAGATAAAAATAGTTTTCTTCTGTTTTTGGGGTCTTATGCATTATGCATAAAGACCCCTAAGTCAGAGGCAGATCTTGTCAGTATGTCACTTTGAGGACGAGAACACACGTGACAGTCTGGCTTGTAGACTGGGTACTAGTAATTGCGAGTCATTGTTTCAAGTGTCGGCCATTTTGCTTCTAGCGTCCGTCGTTTGTATATAAGTCTGCGGTCGTTTTCCCTGTTTTGGGAAAAAATTGAAGAGATTTCCGTCGCAGATTAGTTGTAATTGTTCAAGGTAAGCTATTTCTGTTTCAAAGTTAATCTTTCGTGCTGTTTCAAATTGGTTTTCTTTCCTTTCATTTCGAAAATTAACTACACTTTCCTGGCTTGTTTTTTCTTTGTTATTTCATCCAGGTGACGTCGCTGAGTGGAGTTTCCTCGGCGATATCGATACGGGAGTTGATTACTCACGCAAGCCAACATATCTAGACTCGGCTTGTGTTTAGTGCGGATTGCACTGAAGCTAAGACGCTTTCGCAAGCCCACATTCATTGGCTTGAAATTCCGGTGTGCGTTGCACCACATACCTCACAAGTATCTCACAAGCTATCACAAACCAGTATTTATCGGCTTGAAATGTCGGTGTGGGTTACACCCCAAAGTGAAAGAGCTATTGTACTCTAAAAAATAATTGCATTGAATAAGAGTTTTGCACTCTCAAAGAATAGTATATTTCGTACTCTTACTGCTGTCTGCTACTAGCCGCCAGCATGGTAACAACGATCGAACAGTACCGGTCAACAGCGGTCAAGGATCGGTTGTCACAACAATTTTGTGAAAGCCAAGGATGCATTTTCACGTGTGCGAGGGCGATTTTGGAATACGATGCTTATGATGTTTCGCTTAAATGTGTTTTACTTGCCAATATTAAAACAAGTTGTTGGACATTAACAAGTCGTGTAAGGAGGTGATGTTTTGGTTTACACAAATGATGTGCTACAATGTTTACATCCCATTGCTTACAAGGCAAGCAAATGATGTGGAGGAAAATCCATGTTCTACAATATTTGATATCATTGATCCAACAAACTTTGTGTCCGCTGACTCCAGTCAAGGAAATGAAGCAATCTTTGGTGTGAATGCTGGTAAGCAATGTGTAGCAATGTCACTTACTGCTATTATATACCGTCAAATACAAGATAATTCTACTTTGAACAATTCTACTGTGATAACTCTACTTTGAACAATATTTTGGTTATTGGAAATAATCTATACAGTTCTATAAGATGTTCTGAGCGAACAAATGACTTTTTGCTGTTAACTGGTGTTCCAGACATGGTTTCAATATTTGTTCATGACATCAAACATTGGTCCACATATGTCTCTTAGAAATTCACTTCTAGAAGTATTTTCAAACTCTTAACTGAATTACAATAATTGTTGTTTGTTAACTACTGGCATTAATACACTATTACAGTAATGAATACACTTTAACAAATATTGAAACCATGTCTGGAACACCAGTTAACAGCAAATAGTCATTTGTTCGCTCAGAACATCTTACAGAACTGTATAGATTATTTCCAATAACCAAAATATTGTTCAAAGTAGAGTTATCAAAGTAGAATTGTTCAAAGTAGAATTATCTTGTATTTGATGGTATATAATAGCAGTAAGTGACATTGCTACACATTGCTTACCAGCATTCACACCAAAGATTGCTTCATTTCCTTGGCTAGAGTCAGTGGACACAGTGGTTGCTAGATCAATGATATCAAATATTGTAGGACCTGGATTTTCCCCCACATCATCACCTGTATTTTCAGGTATTGCGAATGCTGTGTGTACCATCAATGTTTATTACTGCTACTCCAGTAGATCGTAGATGCTGCTAGTAACACTGTTGGATTCTCAGGATTCATTGGAGCATGTCTATAGATTTTTACTACAGTGTGGTAAATTGTTTTGATCAAATGGCTTTTCCCAGCACTACCTGACCTCCAGTTATAAATAAATAAACTGGTTCAACAATTTGTGACTTCAGGCTGTTGAGGTTTTCATTTATTTCTAGTCCATGAAGGCACCCTGTTGAAAGCTTTGCATTTCATTTTTAATTATTTAATGATCTAACTGATTCACGTAATTGGTCATCAGATATTCCTCTTTGCTGTTTATACATTGTTATTGCTGATGGACTGTGATTTCCAGTAGTTTGGGAATTTGCACCAAGCTCTGAGGGTACATGTTTATTGAACATCTACTGATGATTCATCTTAGAATTCTAGTTGAATTTCAGCATTCTCTTGATCATTTATAAGATCGTATGAATAAATGACAGTGTCATGCTTGTTTTTTAGCCATTCTAGTGCTTCTGTTACTAGTAAATAGCTGATAGAGATGCTGTAGTGTGCACCAAAAGTTGTCTAAAGTGTGCAAATTGCAATAAGAGAAAGATTAGCGGCAAGTCATCGATGTAAAATTCTAAACAGGGCCTGAAATTTGAAGCATACTGAAGAAACCCATTTCACTGCTGCATTGTGGCAAATCTTCAACCAATCACGCATGGACGCATGGTGGGCTGAATGGAGTTAAACTAAGCATAAGACCCAAAGTACGCATTGCGGACCTGTTTTTCTTTCCGTTGCGAGGAAATTACTGTTGAATGTTTTTCAATGCAGGCAGAGAACTTGACCTGGTCTTTTGGAGTAAAAATGTTATGGTCGACTGATGAAATTTTTTCTTGCATGTTTATTTGACCTGCAGAATGTCTGTAGAATGTGAGCTTGCGTGAGAGTTAGGACAATGTGCGAGCCAGCGAGCCATGTGAGAGCCATGCGAGCCTTGACTGCGAGTCACGCGAGCCATGGCTGCGAGTCACGCGTGCCAACATTATTATTGAAACCGTTTTAAAATGGGTGCTTAGACTTAATTAAAGTTTATCAACGCTATTTGAAATGGGTAAAGGTGATGGTAAAGTCTGCTACGAGCCTGAAAGGCCCATCAGGCCGGCGCGTATCTCCGGTTTCTTTCGCATGAAGCGACTAGGAGTATTTCTACTCCCCCCTGGATGGGATGCCAGTCCATCGCAGGGTAACCCCCAGCATTAACTTCGCCGGTACCATTTATACACCTGGGTGGAGAGAGGCACCGTGGGAGTAAAGTGTCTTGCCCAAGAACACAACACAATGTCCCCGGCCAGGACCCGATCCGGGCAGGACTCCATCCGGAGTCGAGCACACTAACCATGAGACCACCGCGCCTCCCACCATTTGAAATGGGTGCTTACAATTAAATGCGAAATTCGCATGGCTCGTAGATTGGCCAGCCCCCTTGCGTCATGATCTCGTAGACGTGAAAAACGAGTGATTTTGATTTAAGACATTTAAGAATTTAAATGTCTGTTAATTTGACAATACGTACGCAAAGAGTTTTTATTTTATTTTCATTGGCCGTATTTATACTAGAGGACGTCTAAGACATCTTATACGTCTTAGACGACTAGTATAAATACGGGAAATAAGGTGGACGCATTAAACGTCAGACGAATTAAACGTCTCAAGTTAAGTGAGTCTAAACGACGCACTTAACAGACGTCTAAGCCGTCTAGTATAAAGACGAGACGGAATAAAACTGGGACACACTTAGCAATGAAGTGCACTCAGTCCCTTGGGTGATTAAATCTCAGTATCTTTTGGAGAAAATTGTGAATTTGATTTCTAGCCGTCGAAGTTAAGTGCGTCCCGTATTTATATTAGTCGCACTTATAGCCAGACGTTTAATGCGTCTAGACGTCTTAGACGTCCTCTAGTATAAATACGGCCATTAAGAAAATTAAGAAAGTAAAAAGCCGACAAGTGGGCCGCAAAGAAACATCAATTGTTGCAATTCTCAACCTTTCCAGCGGCACTTGTTTGTGGCAAGGTTTGAACTTCCCGACGAAAACGGTCGCAATGTTACAGCAAAGAAAGGAAATGAGATTTAAGTGCAATTCTGTGTGATCAGTCACTGCAGCAAGATTAAATCAAAGAAATATCTCTTTTATTGACATAAACTAAATCGTAACAATTGCTGATGATCAAATGTTTCCATAAAACAACTCAGTTTTCTTGTCACATTTCAATCACTTTCTGACAAAGCTACAAGAGAGTTGTTAAAACTAAGCACGCCACCCTCCGCCCTGCCACTTCTGAGTGAGCTAGCACTGAAATACCGAGGGCAGAGGGGATAGCAGACCCAAGAGTCTTCTATAGGGAGTTTAAGATCTATGACGCGACGTTTTCGGCAAGTCTACGACGTGAAATGACCAATTCTCAAGTTTTACAGAGAACGTGAACAAAAGGCAGCGAATTTGAATTTTCTGTCGTAGATTCAATACCGCACCTCCTAATTCAGTTCCTGGGGAGTTACACTAGTTTTTAGAAGTTACACAAGCCGACATATCGACGAAAAAGATTAATAAAACTGAACTTGCAATTTTAAATGACGTTTTCGTTACCGTCGCGTCGCAGATCTTAAAGTCCCTTATATCACAGGACTGGGACTGCATCCGAGCTAATTTCGCACGATCATATATTGAACTCCTGTTACGTAAAACTCGTATTTTTCCAAGTATGTTCCAGTCCAGTCTCTGTTCATTCATGATCTTCTTTTTAATACAGGTCTATTATTTCAAGAAAATGGCATTTTGCAAGGAACTTCATGCAAAGGAACCTTAAATCGTGCCTGGACAACACTGAAAAGATGTGGACTCGCCCAAAAAGCCAACGGTAAAAGGTTCAACAAAGCTACTAGAAAGTGTCTTCTCCAGTCCTTTCTCCAAACTGCCATGACAGCCAAATTCTGGTACCGTGTTTCGATTGCCAAGGACATACTTGTGAAAAGCCATTCGATCACTAATGGAACTGCAGTAAACTTTGTAAAAGATATCATCAATAACCAGAAGGAGATGTTCTTCATGTAAATCAATTGGTACAAATGAAAGAATCCATTTATGGAGACAATAGCGGAGGACTCATAGAGCATGCTCATAATAGCGATATCCGCTGTTATTCTCTCGGTACGCGGAGTTCGGTTACTTCCCCAAGGAGTTGAGGCTCGTTTCAAGATTCGTTGGCATAGGTGATCGATGACAACAACTGTGCTTCGTTCTATGACTTCGGCTGCGCCGTGAATTATTCCAAGATAAGCGATGGCTTTTAAACTGCCAAGATCAACCTGCAAAACCCGGAATACGACCGCTGAGGCACTGTACAATGGCGTCATCATAACGTAAGAATAAGCTGGGTGTGTTATTTTCCACAGTCTCTGAACACAAATACGAGATGTTGTCTTGAAGGCCACCCCAAGAAGCGGGGAAAATAGAGCAATGATAAGTTTGCCTTTTTCGTTTTCGTTGTTGTATGCAGGATAAATAATTGAAGAAATAATGATACCCACTACAAAAGGTAAACAATAAATGGCTGAAAAAAGCATGAAAGCAGCGCGTTTTTGTCGCTTTGAGTGATGGTAGAAATGATTTGCTAACAAGTAGTTGTGACTAAAAATACTCGTGACAAAGAGAATGTTAAGAGGGATTTCTTTTTCCTTGGAAAGCGGGAACGATTTACTGGATCCTAGAGCTTGTAAAGTCACTCGAAACAGTGAATCCAAGAAATACATGAACATGCAACATAGAAAGAGTTTTGTCTTCACTCCCGACAGTTGAAATGGACGGAAAAGAACTAGCGCAAGGAAAAACACCCAAATATATAAAAAGAAGTTAGAGATGATATTACAAATCACCTGCATCCATTGTACCTTCAACGGAATTAAGTTCTTTCGTTCATGTTGACAGTTGAAGTACGTTTTGTAGCCAAGATATGAGATCATTGTGAACAACATACCAAAAGCGATTGCTGAGAGAAGCGAAATCGAAGCACCGATGACCGTTGACTCCCACATTGTTCGCAAAGCAGATGGTCTAAGAAGCGTCCAGGACATTGCTCCATCGAGATCCGCTTCGTGATCTTTGTTTTGATCTGCGATATCTCCGAGGGAACAAGCGTCTAAAGAAACCGCTTTAACTCTACAGGAGGATGGTAAAAAATCATCCACCGTCACATCTTTGTCGCTGTATTCTTGATAAATAATCTCGTCCACTGGTTGAGCGTACCATTCTCGGCCAGTATTTTGCAAAAGGCTGTATTCTAAGGTTTCTTGACTGTATTCAGGGTCCTTTTGGCTGTATTGTTCGGATACGCTACGTGTAAAACTAAATATGATGTGTCCAAACACTTCGATGCATTTGCGTCCGTCCATTTTGTACTTCTCTTCATGGAAAATCTATGGTGCGGTGTCTAAAAAGTATTTATATAAGACGTCTGTTTTTTTGTCCAAGTACATTGTTTATGCGAGAACCTTATTTAGTAAGTTAGTGGTAGGCTTATTCAATACGGTTTTTTTATCCGAATTAGATTCGCTCTCGTGCTTTATTTTCGTTTACCCAGGAAATTGAAAGATTAATGCTTTTTTGTGTCTTTGTAGGTCATTTCTGTTTCGAGAAAACTGAAACACTGCAAATGAAACGCTACTTTGTCAATCTCGTTAATATTATAATAATAATAATAATAATAATAATAATAATAATAATAATAATAGTAATATAATTTTTTTATAGATTTTATTCAACTTTAAGAAAAGAAAACTATGTACATAATTTACAAAAATATTAAAAATTAAAAATTGAAAGCCCTATACAACATTAAAAATTCCTATAAAATCATAAGAGTACAATCAATGTGTCAATAACAATTTGCAATGATTCCTTGGGGCTCAGATGTGATCAAATAGCTCTTGCAGGCAGTACAGTGTGTTAAATTAAAACAAGTTAAAAGAATAAAAATCTTGAAAGAAAAGAAAAGATTAATTCGTGCTGGCTCTAATGTTTTCTATCTGTAAATCTGAGTCAACAAAGTCCAGCTGTCGTCTTCTGGATCTTGTGCCTTTCAAGCATAGCACTATCGCAGACCGTACGTTGGCAAAAGAAACTTTAGCTCTTATCCAAGAAATTGCGCTTGAGTAACTTTCGCCCTTCTTACTTGCGATCAGCTCCCCAAGTTTGCTGTGGTACTTAAGGACGTTGCCTACTATTGTTATTGCGCAAACGTTCTGCGCATCTCAAGACACTCAGATTTCCTATCAGCCGTGCTTATTAATACAGGAATATTTTTGCGCATTTCAAAACTATTCTGATAAAGCAGAACTTAGCAAGTGCTCTTGGTATCCATAAACAAAATTGGGAGTAACCATGCATTTTTCAAAGATAATTAAGCTTCAATTTGCAAAAGAATGCCATACATTGCTTTGTATTTTAAAGCTTTTTAATATTGTTGATTAATTATCATCAAAAAATACATGGTTACCCCCAATTTTCTTTTTGTGTTTCAATAACACCTTTTAAGATCTGCTTTTCCCGTATATTCAGTAAACCGCTCAAAAATACCTTTGAATTAGTAGGCACCGTCCTTAACACACTCATCCGCCATTCCGCCTCTTCTTCTCGTTTTCATGCTTCCTGTAGATCTGCTTAGGAGTCAAATGTCTGTGAGAGACTGCATTGGGGTGACACAACCCGAACATCAAAAAATGCAGATATAATAATAATAATAATAATAATAATTAATATTATTATTATTATTATTAGTCGTGGTAGTAGTAGTAGTAGTAGTAGTAGTAGTAGTAGTAATAAAAGTGATGATGATGATGATTACTATTATTATTATTATTATTATTATTACGAGGCGGTAATTTCATTGGCTAAAAGCAATGCACTGGATCCCTTGAAGAATACATTTCACCTGTCTCTATAACGACACTACCTTTTCGCAAAACCAGCAAATAAAACCAGCCGTGGTGTCGAATGTCTTAGAAGGGGATTTCTGCGAGCGCGAGGCTTCAAGCAGCCTCAATTCTAGACTTACAGAATTCGATAAAAATCCGGATTTGTAACTTGCAGTGGAACTACCAAAGCGATGTGTGCTGTGTTGGGGCTTCAGTGCATGTGAAACATTTAATGTCGTTAGCCGATTCAGAAATACAAGCCTATGTTCTGATTGATGTCAAATGATGCAAATGCAATTACAACTAGAAAGTGAAAATGCTGTTGACAACATAACGAACATCTTCACTGCGTTACGTTGATTCATTTCGACCTCAAAAATCTGTGACAAGCCGTACTCCCCACTGAGGTAGCCAAGCAAGTGTTTCTCAGAGGTTTCATATAAAACCAAATCCTGGAGCCGCATCTCGCAGAATGGCTATGGGTTTTCAGAACATTTACTTCCAGTTAACGAAACACCACGAGGCTATCAAGTCACACATAATTATTTAAATGAGCGCAATTGGGATGAATCTCATGAGGGAACTTAAAAGCAAGGACAACGGCGACGGCAAAGAGAACGTCACATACACGAGGTCGGCATGAAAAAGCAGCGAAGGGCCAACTGCGTCCAAAAGCGATCGCACGGGTACGACGCTCCAGCGCCACGTCTGGAGGTTTTTCTTTTTTCTCCCTTGTTCAAACATTCCGTCAGCGACTACGCAAATGTTCAGGCTCTCTGATACGTACCATACCAAGAAAAAGATGCTGGTTTTGACAAAGAATTGACATTTCAGTTTTGATTGTACAGGCATGAACGTAGATGTAAGAACCGTGCGTGTCTGGTCTTCTGGAGACAGATGTGAGAGATAGTTTCGAGCAGTGTTGTAAACATGGCGGTTCACGAGTGAAGTTGTCTCTCTGGCCTTTCTGCGCACGAATTCCAGGACCTACCTATACAATTTGGGCAGTTTTTCAAAGCTAAAAACATCAATCGATGCCGTATTCTGCTGGTAGGTATGGGTGGCCCGACACTTACAAAAAAAAAATCTATGAAATGACAACCGGGGATCTGCCTGGGAGTCATGGAATGGCAGAATTACCCAGCATTCTTTTGGGCATGAACGAGGCAACTGCAACTTGAGAAGCACGAGACTGGCCCTCATCAAATGGCTGCAGTGCGACCGGAGGAAAAAGGGAGAAGAACATTTCTAGCCAGATACTAAGGAGTATCCCTGGTGTGTGCTTTTAATGTAGACTTTTGCTTTCTGAACAAATTTTCGTCATCGAAAATTCGCGACAAAGTAGTGCTTTTTTGCTGTTATTCTTGTAGCAAAAACTAGCCTTTCGTCAGTTGTTCTTGTCAAAAGAACGGTATAATGCAGTGGCTTTTTATTTCAGGGATCGATTCTGTTTGGAATCTCACTCCTTTGAAAACCACTGTGTCAAGAAAAGCGATTTCGGTGTCTGAGATCTCAGCTGTGAATTTTATCGTTAGATGATATGTGTTTGCTTTTGTTACGAATAGACAAGTTCACTCGCTTGAGTGCATCATGGGTAACCAGGGCAAAATGGAGAGAAATTCAAAGTTTTTTAAGGAAGTTCACAACGATGAAAAGTATTCATGATATGCAATTTTGCGTTTTTTATTTTCCAAAACAGAAGATATGCGCTTAAAGGTGCGGCAGAATAAATTTGGAGAGAATGGCTATTGTAGAAATTGTTTCTGCCATACATTTCCTGTAATTCCAAAGGCACAAAATTACAGAGAGTCTATGGAGACAAAAAAAGCAATATTTAGGAATTCCAAAGAACGGATACCAAGTCTAGTTCATCTTAGTTGTGAACATGAACTTATTTGTTTGGTTTATGAAGGCGAAAGTCTATAAAGTAGAGACATGTACAGTATATTTTACTTTGAATTTCCATACAAACCTTTGGCGACCATTGCCCTGATGCCCCGATGTTGCCCTGATTACCCATGATGCAATCAAGAGCGTGAACTCGTCTATATATCGAGGTCCTTCCTTTTTGTGTCCCAAAGGGAGAAAACGTCATCGATATAACGTCTCCAGGCTATAGGCTTTATCCTAATTTGGTTCAGTAAGTTGGTTTCGATTTCAGCCATGTATTTGTTGTCAAAGGCGACCGCCATTTTTGTTCCCATTGACGTCCCATGAGTCTGATAGTTTTCGCCTTTGAAGTCAAAGGAATTTTCTTCAAGTATGAGGCCTAGCATTTTTTTTAATATGGTATAGGAGGGTTATTATTGTGAAAATTCTCATATGCACTGCATACTGTTTGAATTCCCTCCTCTTTGGGATGTTCGTGTACAAGCTTGTGACATCCACAGCTGAATCCATAGATACCAAAATAGTATGCTGTGGAATTATTGTCTCCTCAACGAAATTTATGAAATCAGTTGTATCTTTGATGTACGATTTTTGCCGCATGGCAATAGGCTGTAATAAATGATCCACAGTAAATGATGATATTCTTTCGGTTGGCCCATCGCAACCTGAGATAATCGGTCTTCCGACCGGTTTTGGTTTGTGGATTTTAGTTAAGGTGTAGCAGATAGGTATCCTTAGTGGGTTGAGATTCTTGTGAAAGCCATTTTTTGTCATGTCATCGATGTATTTGTCATTGTGGAGCTGAGAAATAATCTTTTATGCTTTCTGCAGTGTTTCCGTGACCACTGGTTTTTCAAGAGGCAGATAGTGGTCCCTGTTGTTTCGTTGGACCGGGCCTTCTTGAAGTTTGTCCGTTATGTTAAGGACCACTGTTGTGCTCCCTTTATCAGCTTTTTCTAGGTTTATAGCCGTGTTTTGTTGCAGCTATATGTTCCTTGCTTGACAAATTGTATTTTGGCTTTTGCATGGTTATCTCAGCAAGTCTAACTTTGACGTTTAACAGTTAGGCTTTTAGGAATTTTTGGGTAGGGATGTACCGCTGGGACCCTGGAACCCTTAGCCTATACCAGAGCTAGTTCAGCTGAATTTTGCTACCCTATACTAGAGTAAACTTGCACCGATTTCCGTCTAAATCCCGATGCTTGACAGTTACTAATATCCAGAAGTGTTTCATGATAGCCATTTATCGACAATGTTGAGGCTGAGTTGCGTAAACTTAAACTTTGCCGACTCGATTTTTTTTTATTTTTAGCGGGAATTTCTGGTTTCCTTAGTCTTGATAAAATCTTCAACCGAATGGTCAGTTTCGCTGCCTCCCTATCCCTGTCATGCGGAGGTCGCGGGCTCGAACCCCGGCCGAATCAACACTCAGAATCTGAAAATAACTGAGGAGAAAGTGCTGCCTTCGTAATATCATCTGCAAATGGTAAGACTTTCAAGTCTTCTTAGATAAGGACTATAAACGTAGGCCCCGTCTCACAAATAAAGAACCCACACACTATTCGATAAGAGTAGGGGATGTAATCCCCGGTGTTGTGGCTGTCCTGTTCTCTCCAGCAGAAGTGGCCGGTTTGGCGGCTTACGGTGTATGAGGCCACCTCAGCAGAAACAGCCATAAGCCAAAAAGGGACTTTGCCGAGTGCTGGAACATGTAGATGTAGACTGATATATCGTGGAGCTTGTATGACAAGCGCGCAAAGGATTGTTGGGATAATTAATTCACCAGGTTTGTAAATTATGAGAAATTATCTCAAGATATGAAATTATCTCCAGATAAAATGTTATCTCGTGATATCAGATCTTATTAGATGCTTATCTCGAGAAACAAAAAATTATCTCAGGATATGAAATTATCTCGAGATACAGACTTATCTCGGGATGAAATATCATCTCGAGACAAAATTATCCCAGGATAAAAAAATTACCATCTCTAAATGAAAAATTGTCTATGGTTTTTGTGAAGAAAATAATCCGGTCGAAGTCAAACTTCAGACAATTATTTCGAGATAAATAAAAACTGGAAATGTCACATATGGGCCACCGTACGATGACGTCATGGCTATAAAACCAAATTTCTCGCATCGATGGGTTACCATATGGTTCTCCGCCCGCACGCACCGAGACTCAGTCTTGCCAAAAAACCTAGATTAAGTCTCTTTTGAAAAATATTGTTTTTCTTGATATATCCTTTTGTGTGTGCTTGTTTTCTCTCTGTGGTCTTAAATTTGAACGCACTGGCCATGCTAAGACAACGTTTCCAGAAAGACCATGTTAAATTTTGAAAAAAATTTATGACCGTCAAGTTTAATGTCTTTTTTGGAACGCTTCATTTTTATTTGTCATTTGCTTTCCTTTACAGAAATGTAACAAATGGCTTGGACAAATCAGCTAACAATGGCAGATCTGAACTTTGCTTTACATTCAGAATCATTTCAGGATTATCGATCGTAACTGGATTTAGAATTCCTAGCCGTGTTCTCTTCAAACATAGTTAATCTAGAGACTGGTTATGAAACCCTGGGAATTTCAAAAGCAGGAACAATACAGTCGCAATTAGATGTTGAACCGACCGTGACCCTGCACAATCTTTTGTTTTTGGTTCGCAAGTTAATTACGAATAAATTAGTCGAAACTTTTGATTGGTTATCCTGCCGAAAGAAACGTGTTTTTGTCGGGTTTTGTGCAGGGTCAAGGCCAAAAAAGCAAACAAAAACATGAAACAAAGAAACTTGTCGAGTTTCATAACCAGCCTACATTTAGTAACTACGCTTTAAATAAAACAATAAGTTCATCCTCTGAAATCAATCTTTGATCGTAGCTCTGAAAAAGGAGATCTGTTGTCTTTCTTAAAGACGCCATGATTCAGTATTAAGAACGAAGACAAAGAATCAAAACTGCTGTACAATTAACTAGCGATGCCGTAAAACTGACGTGGCATGCTTAATGCAAACAAGTCAAGTCTCGGCTACTTGGCGTCCGTGTTGACAAAAACGTCTCGTGATTATGCTCCCTATTACCCAACAATAGATTTTCTTCCACTGTAGTTTACACTATGAAACTTCCTTCTTTGGTAGAGGGTCGTGAAGGGGGGGTCCTAATCCCATTTCCCAGCAAATTGTTTTTTTCAAATCCCAGCTCATGTCCCCACAATCCCAGCCTGTGTTGCTCAACTTGAAATCCCATTCCCATTTTTCTATTGTTTTTGTTTCATGAATCCCAGTCCCAGTGCACAAAATCCCATTTCCCAGCCTCTAAAAGAGGCAAATCCCAGCTCCCATTTTACCCCTTCACGACCCTCTTGGTATCTTCCATCGTTTCACAAACACTATAGCAACGAAAATCCCTTTTCGAGCCTCCTTAACGATACACTGAACTTGGGTTGCCTGTGCAAAAATAGTCGGTCCCAGCCTCATGGACGTTTCTGAAAAAAGAAATTTATAAACAACATGGCCGTCGCAAGTTCGGACATTGCTCGCGATCGAATACCAGTAGTTGATTTCAGTGCCATGGGTCTTCAAAACAAGGATCCTTTAAAGGAAAGTAACCAAGCTATCAAGGAACTGGTTGATCAATTGTATCAAGCCTTTAGCACAATTGGATTTGTTTACCTAAAGAACCATGGGATTCCACAGGAAATGGTAAGATGTCATTTGGCAGCATTTGGTGACGCCTGGTTCTTGCAGGTTTCCTGTTATTTCACGTTGGTGATTGCCCTTTAAGCACTTCTCGAAATGGCGGATTTTGTAGTAAAGAGGTTTTTTTTTGCGAAAATGAGTTCAAATTATGTTTCACCAAACGTTTTCGAAAATTAACACCCAGTCTACGAATTTCCATTACTTTTCAGATTGACTCAGCCTTCGAAGCGTATGACACCTTTTTCAATTTAAGTGATGAAGTGAAGGATAAATACTCAAAGAAAGAAGGAACGTCACCTGATGGCTGGGATGCCCTTGAAAGGAAAGGTGGGTCTAGATTTTAATAATTTAAAGGTAACATCAGTCACTGAAGTAAATTCTGATTATCGATCGGTCACGTTATTTCAAGAAACAAAAGAGCCAGATTCTTGTGACATTTTTTACCGCGTAATACTAACTGCTTTCGTAGAAAAATACTTCTGATTTATGCGCTGATCAAATCGAAACTCCCCCCCCCCCCCCCCGGGCAAACCGGGAATTTGACCTGTGCCTGCGTGGGGTGGGGGAAATTGAACCGGAAGTGTCAGGTTTCAAATCTTTTTTTTTTTGGGCGCGAAAGTCACTAACAGCTTTAAAACACGTGTTTAGACGAGATGGAAGAGTTTAAAGGAAGAGATCTAGCATTTGTGAGCGATTGGCTTACAAAAAAGGTCTTCAAGTCTTTATTAAAGATGACAGGAGCCGACAACAATTATTCTTCAGTAGGGTATGACAGACAAATCTGATGATTGGGTAGGGCATTTGAACAGCATTTTTCCCCAAGGGGGCGGGAATTTGAGTGCTCCAATCTTCAAAAGATGAAATGCCCGGGCTTTGCCTGAGGAGGGGGAATGTTGAAGTTTCGAGTTGATCGGCGCATTATTTCAACAACACTTAGACTGCAGTGGTAACTTCATTTCAGCCTTCTTTCCGAGTGCATAAAATTAAATAATATTATTCCATCAACTGCACTGATCTTCCTCTTTGTGACACCTAATGCATTATTTCACCTCTCATCGTAAAATCATCTCCATGTCTCATTTATGCATACAGTTTTGCTAAGAGAGTTTTAATCCTTTCACAATAAACATGAAACAAAAACAGATAAAACCCAATTTATCAAGGAAATGAATGCTATCAGCGCTTTACAACAAGCCATCAAATTTAATTATTTATATTTATCATGTGTCATTTCACAATTTTGGGAAGCTCCATTTGTCTATAATAAACAGGGACTGATCCACGCTTTTTCTTAGGAAGGGGTGCATCACTTAGAATGGCATAGCTGACTAGTGACTTTTTTTTTTCAGAATACTAGTTGTATTAGAAAGCCGCAGGTCATCTCAAGAGGAGGAGGGGGGTGTGCACCCCGTGCACCTTCCCCCCTAGAACTGCCCCTCCTTTGCTTTTAGTGACCATAATTAGCATGCAGCTCTCTTAACATTCCTTTTGATTTATTCATAGTACAAACCCAGAAAGACCTGGAGATCTCAAAGAATCCTTTGATGTTGGTGCTATTGATGATGAAAATTTTGTGAGTTTCTGAATTTGTAAGAATATGTACATTTTGATTTGTAATATCATAAAGTATACTATTGTACCATGGGAATACCTCAAGACATTCACATTAACATTAGAAAACGAAGTCTCTTTTGCCTACTTTATTCCAGAGATGGCCAGATGCAGATGTTCCAGACTTTCAAAAAAAAGTGACAGTTGTATATCAGTATTTAGCAGACCTTAGCACTCGAGTGCTGTCCTGTATGGCTATTGGTCTTCAAATGGTATGTTACTAGTATCTACCAGTGTGCTTCTTGTGTAGTCCTGAGCAGAATATACATGTGTGTACACAGATTGTTTTAAAAATTGGTCATTTATAAACAATGAAAACCAGTCAAGTGTACTCCTCAAGATTCAATAAATGCAATGCATATTTTATTTTTTAAACCTGATATGGTCGATAATTTCCAGGGATAACGTTAATGTTTTCAGTTGCAAGAGAGTGAACTTTAGGTGCCACAAATAAATGAAACAAAAAATATAATCATGGTCTTGGAAGCAACATTAAAGTGCCCTTAACCCCAAAATGTTTTTTTTCGCTAAAATGAGTCTTTGCACCTGTTCGAAACGCATTGCAGCAATTTTTTCCTTTTTCTGACAAATTCTGCCATTTTATAGGCTTCGAAAGTTGCGAAAATCCAAGTGTCTTTTGTTCACAACCGAGTCAGAAGGGGAGTCGGTCTATTCCTGATGTGACGTCACAACCTGATTTACATTTCATTAACTCTTTGTAAACATGCATGCAAAGTAGATTGTGACATCACATCAGGAATAGACCCACTCCTCTTCTGACTCGGTCGTCAACAAAAGATGCTGGGATTTTCGCAACTTTCGAAGCCTATAAAATGGCAGAATTTGTTAGAAAATGGAAAAAATTGCTGCAAGGTGTTTCGAACAGGTGCAAAGATTCATTTTAGCGAAAAAAACATTTTGGGGTTAGGGGCACTTTAACAACTTCTACATCCTCCCCGTTATCAACCCATTGACTCTTAGGAGTGGGACTTGATAGTTATTACTTTGTGTAATGCCAGACGCTTTCTCATCATCAATAAGGGGGCAGTTTACGTGTCGATGGGTTAGCAAAGCTGGAAAGGGTTTCAGGGCTTTTGAGATCTGATCTGATCTGGAAGTGGGTGATCAGCTCAAATTTGTTATCATGTTTATATTTTGATGTGCATTTTATTACTTGACACATGCCTTTATTAAGACTAATTCTTCAGGTCAAATCATATTTTGAACAGAAACCTGATGCTTTTGCATATGCATATAAAAACAAGGGCACTTCATTGGGTGGCACCCAGTTGCGATTCAATTACTATCCAGTTATAAAAGATATCAGTAAAGTGAAGCCTGGCCAGATTCGCTGTGGAGAGCATACAGATTATGGTGGAATCACACTTCTAATTCAAGATGACGTTGGTGGACTAGAGGTGAAAAATGGTCAACCACAGAACATTTAGTTAAAATATCCACCCTGTTGCATTTTAATTGAATGTAAAACTACCAGAAAAAGAAATTACTGAGAGGGCACTGTCTATCTCAATGCATTTGTTTGCCTTTATACCCAAAGTGTTTGTGAATTGTTGTAGCAGTTATATATAGCTAATATTTGTCTTGATATCAAAGGACTGTTACGATATGAAAATGAATGACTTATATTTCTGTTTAATTGAGGAAAAGGAAAGGAACTTTATTGAAGTGTCTTCTAGCTCTGGAACACTAATTGGGGACACTGTGAACTGTGAAATCAAATTAACACAAATCAAATCAAATGTTGGTTTTTGAGGACAGAGAAACTGGGGCACCCAGAGAAAAACTTGTCGGTGCAGAGTACAGAACCAACAAACTCAACCCAAATGACGCCAACTGTGGGAATCGCACCTTGGCCACGTTGGTGGGAGGCAAGTGCTATCAACACTGCGCCGTCCCTGCACCCCAGTGCAAAAAAGATGTGAATATTCCTGCAATTAAATATTTTTGTTTCTTTACTAGTATCTACATACATGTACCACTGGCAAGATCCTAGTTTAACTGGTGTACATGTAGTAGAATTTGAAGAATCACCATTTTTCAATGATAGCTCCAAGCAGCAATGAATTGTTGTATGGTAACAAAATTGTGTTGCTCAGAAACCAAAAATAAATTAGGTTCTTGTCACGATTAAAAAAGATGCCTCACTTGCCAAAAAAATATCTGGCCTGAGCCACACCAATTTATTGAATCAGGTTGAGAAAGTTATTTAAGACGACAGTGGTTGCAGTATAAAACGATATCTCTCAGTTTTATTGATGGAGTAGGTCCACTTATAGGTTACCAATGTTGACGGACACTTCATTTCTGCCACACCAATGAGAGGAACTGTTTTGGTAAATATTGCAGACCTTATGCAGAGGTGGACTGCAGATAAACTCAAGTCTACGGTATGGTCTTTGTTTCATGGTGATGTGCCGGTAAACCAAATAGAATTTATCAGTATCTTTTGTCAGAAATGTCTATCACTGGGTAAAAACACTCCTACATGTATGTGACAATTAGAAGACTTACAACAATTCTAAATAAAAGTATTTGGACCAAGTAAGCCTTTCCAACCGTACCATACATAGAAGTGACATTGGTCTCTTTGCTAGTCTATAGTATAAATTATACTTGTGTGAGGTCCACTTAGTAACAAGAGTCCCTGATATGGGATCACTCCATTGCATTCTCTATGCACCAGAACTATCACAGTCACCTGGTAAATTCTTATCAACCACATGCTACTGAAAACTAGAATTTCAGCTGTCTCTTCTTGTTCCCTACTCTCAAGAGTAGACAATTCAGGTTAATGCTACTGGAAGACAACATACTGGTTCTAAAAATTATTGAAATGTGACTTAGTTGATTTGTGGCCCGCTGCTGGTAAGACTTAAACTACAACCAAAGTAGTTGAGACGTCTTGCCATGATGGCAAGAGAAAACTGTTCACCATACAATCCAGCATAATGTCCCCCACCCCCTTTGCGATGTAGATAGCTAAGCTGTATTATATACACAGATGAACAACATTGAATCAAGGGGTGGGGAGGGAATACAGTTGCCTGTACCCCAAGACCTAAATCGTTGCTATTGCTTTTGCTTGTGCAAAGCTCAAAACCACTGCCGTTGCATTTCTTTTGACTTTCGAAATTTGCCAACCACCATATAAATCCAAATTCATTTCGTCAATCAATAGACCTCTGTTTGGCACATTAATAACACAGTTTGAAAAAAGGTTTGCAAAGGCATCCAACTTTGTAGCCTCCCATGCAGACATCCTTGTGACTCGTCACGCAATCTATCCTGACGAGGAAAGATTGCGTGATGAGTAACAAGAATGTCTGAGCAGAAGGCTACCAACTTTGTTGATGATGGAAAGTTGTAGGCCATCCGAGAAGTCTTGGAGCTTTGACACGGGTCCTCACAGAACCGTCTTAATTAATTATTTATTTATTTGTTTTTGTTACCACAACAGGTTCATCGCGTTTTGATACCAGAAGTTGAAATTAAGCGTCGTGTCCCACGTCGCTCGCTTGTTTTCTTTGTTGATCCAGATCCTGATGCGCTGATCAGTTGTATCATGGATGGCTCAAGCAAGTATCCACCAATCACAGCTGGAGACTGGATAAAAAAGAAACTCCTCGCAACTTACAAGTATTAAATCCTCGCAAAGTAGGAACGGAATTTACTTTTCCAATAACAAATTATCAAAGAACTTGCTTCGATACAGACATTTCTGTAGTCACGAAGCGATACAGCGTGATAACGGTAATGATATTGATGAAGTTTAGATATTCAACGCATTGGTCAATTTCAGGCTCACAGAATCAAGAACCGCCTCGCCGTCAAAGTGAAAGCCATTTTTGAAAATCGATGGAGCCTTACCACTCATTAGACAATTTTGAAGCATGTTTTTCCATGTTTAAAATTATCATTTACGCCCTTTTTCGTCGAAGTTCTCAAAGACTGTGGTAGTAGAAATAAGTAACCGCTTTTACACCTGCAAAAGACTCGACGCGCTTCCCATTCCAACCGTTCAACATTCGTCAGCGCTCTTGCACCACACATGGAAAAACGGATCAGCGACGTTTAATTGATATCTTCCCAGTTAGTATTCATACGTAGCATTCAGCCTTTGCCAAAGATAATCATAGGCTGTGATGGACGAGTACTTTTCAGAGCCATCAAGACACTCCACCAATGTGTCGTCATCTGGATGGACAAAAAATGCCAAAGAACGTCTGGGTACACGCCTGTGACACTCCTCTGTTGGAATAGAAACCCGGTGTCGCTAAAGTAAAGGAATAAAGACACTTAGAGCCACTGTTACAGCAACGCTAAGTCAATGGACTGCTTCCCTTCTGGGGATTTTCAGGGCCAACGAAACAAAAAAAATCCGCGCGCGTGAGCCTCAAATAAATACGGCAAACTTCACGGTCGTGCTGCCTTCATGGAAAGCGTTTACTTTTGTATTCAGCTAACCCTTCCCAGCGGATTTTTCCCCGGAAATTCTTTACAAGACAGAATCTTCGTCACTTGCGACGGAGACTGAAAGAAGAGATACCCTAGAAAGGTGTAGCCCGGCTACGTGCGCTATAAACTATTAAGATTAAGCAGAGATCACTGAAATACATTTGTGACTTCCTCAACGCTGGTCGTTTCAGTGAAGGCCAGATAATTTTTTCACGTTACTCACTATTCAGAGAGTAATAGGGATACTTAACAGTGGGCTACGGGTCTAAAGGTTTTCACATCTCCCAACTAGTCGGACAGAAAAGGCAATAATAAAGTTAGCAAATGCAAGTTGAAGAAATATTTATTTTGGAATAAAACGAAAGAAAGCGTCACGCTTTTCGGTGCTCGAGGACTATTACCAATAGTCCTCTAGTAGCGTAGCAGTACTTGCATTACTCCACTAATTGGGTGATACCAGAAACCCATAAGGGATGAAACGTGTAACGCGCGTTCACAGCTTCCGAATATTCAGTGCGAACTGATTGGTTGAATGTTTCATTGCTAAGTACCATATTTGGAAACCCCTCGCTCTTGTTGTTCCAAATATGGTACTTAGCAAATCGAATATTCAGAAGCTTGTTTCCAAGCACACCAGGGGCCGTTACACGTTTCAACCCTTATGGGTTTCTGGTGATACTAACAACTGTTGGCCTTCAGTGCCTTCAGTTTGTTTTCTCCGCTTGAGTTTAACATTGCATAAATTAAAAGATAAGAATTCTATGAAGAGGGGTTATTTTTAGTTTTTTTTTAATATTGTGTACAAGTTAACTGCGATTGCTACTACAATAGTGAAACTGAAGCTAATTACAACCATGCAACACTGAGCAAGGACTTAATTAATAAAGAAATTGAAAAGTGTGTGTATAATAAAGCCTCGTTATACAAGAATTAATTAAAGTTACACAAGTTTGAGTTACAATAATTATGCGTGGCCAAGCCAATGAGCCCCTCGTAACAAACGACCTATTGCTTACCCAAAAGAAAAAAGATATTCCTCGAAGCAAAAAGGAAACATCATTGCCAATCTGCCAGTTATTCTTACAAAGTAGAGAACCAGTCTCAGTAGTCTAGAAATAAATGCAATCGTACCGTTGACTTCAGCTTGTCAGCAGTCCATCTTTGCATGAGGTCAGCTACATTGACGACAATTGCCCCTGGGAGGGGAGGCGCAGGTATGTAGTCTTCGCATCCGAGAGGTAATACCTGTGCAGAGTAACCATTGAAAACTCGGATTTGATTGCTGAAGTGACACTGCGACTAATTCGTTTGGTACTTGGAAATCTTGCGTATTCTCTACGAAAATGGGAACCAAACACACAACTAAATGGAAACTCTGTGGAAGACAATCTTCAGACCTTAGTTGATGATCGTAGTTGCGAGACTACACAGGAGCAACAAATGATGAAACCCCTTTTACCATAATGTTGTGAAATGTCTGCACACTGGATCACTTCTCGAGGCTGAAAATGTGTGAGGACTAAAGGGTAAATTCGTAACATTTTTACGCAGGACTTGCAAAGGAAAGCTGCATTGAACATATGGAAAATATTTCCCGTCCTCTTCCCACAATAGAGAGCTTAAGCAAGCGCATTTTTGAGACGTGGAAGGCAACCGGAAGAGAACATTTCGCGTGCAAGGACGGTGGTGTCTCCAAGATTTTTATACTAATCATCTCTAATCGAGAAAAGATACCGTACTTATTCAGCTATAAGCCGAGCTATTTTTACACAAATCCTCACTCAATTTGGGCAAATTTGAAGCCGTAGAAGGGGTCTCGGCTTATAGCCGAGTATTTTTGATAAAAAGAATTTTCTCAGCAAATTAAAACAGTAACAAATGAACGTGTATTCACTTACAAGCCGAACTAAATTACTTGTAAAATGACGAGAAGTTGTTGTTGGTGTAATATGGATGTTTATTACTTGGTGGCTGGTAAAGGAGCCGTTCGTGTTGTTGTGTAAATTATCGGGATCGATCTTATTGCTCGTCTTCTTCCTTCCTGTCTGTCTCAAATTCGTTGTCCATTTCCTCGTCTTCACTTTTTTTTTTTGTTCTGGAATATTCTCGTCGAAGACTGCATCGTCTTCTGTGCCGTCGAGTGCATTAATATAGAGGTGCTACAAGTCTTGAACGAACGCCTTCCCATCTCCTCGGGAATATCGCGCCAAGCCTGGTTTACCCATCGAAGGAACGAGGAATCTGGGAACGAGATTGCACCATATCACAGATCGTGTAAACAAGCTTGTCACATGACACCATAGCAAATCTTGTAGCGACATTTTCCAAGCAAAAAAAACCGTACAGATTAAAGGGAAAATCTTACCTTGAATTCTTTGCTGTGAAAACCACGCCAAAGGTCATTGATCGAGCTCGGGATACGCTCCCTGATACGCTCCCCGTTGAACAGATTGTATTTTAAATTACGAAAATTCCATAGTCGATAATACACATCAAGACCTAAAATGGGTCTCGGCTTATAGCCGAGTATTATGCATTTACAATTCGTGTCAATCAAGTTGATTTTTTCCGTAAGAAGTTTGGGGTCTCGGCTTATAGCCGAGCTCGGCTTGTAGCCGAATAAGTACGGTACTTAGGAATGTAAATGTATGAGTGTCAAGACAAGATAAAAGGGAAAGCAGCTCACTTCCGGTTGCCGTCCGCGTCTCAAAAAAAGCCCGTGCTTAAGCCTTTTATTAATCCCCTACCACAACAACGGAAAAATGAAATTTCAAAAAATAAAGATTTCATTTATTTAGAAGTGAATAAAATGTCGAACAATCGCACAAGGGTAATTCGCTGAAAGTTACAATAATGGCGATACAAATAAAATCAAAAGACACCAATTACGAGTATACACAGATCGGTTCCTTGTTTTTCCGTTAAGTCCAACAACCAACGCACTTCCAAAGTTCTTCCGTAGCGCTTCTTTTTTTTTCTTTTCTCTTTGGTTTGAGCAGCAATCCAATCACAGTACACCTTACAAGAGCTACTACATTGCCCCCACTCCCCACCCCCCGCACCCCATCGCACCGAAGGGTTATACCTCTAGTCCAGGCATCTCATCCTGAAAAAGCAGCGTGATTGACCCATAATCAGTATGCTCCCCACATCGGATTTGTCCTGGTTTAATGCCATCCTCTTCTTTAATACAGGGGTAGTGCAACAACCGCAATGTAGTTGCATTTTTTGTACTCTCCATAGTCTTGTGCGTATCCGTAAAGATTTCTGCATCCTACAGGATAAAAAAAGAGCGGATGTGCGTGTGTTCTCCCACCAACGTGATCCAATTCTACCCTCTGACACGTTTTTATATATGGGCTGAGCTTGTTTTGGTGAGTAGTTCGTCAATTGGATTAGTTCGCTTACACGTTAAGTCGTTCCACTAACGTGTTCACTTATTTTTGTAACATCCACTTCTAAGCCCCTATAATCCGGAAACGCACATCTTAGCGAAACGACAAGCTAACGTTTGGTTCTCGAAGATGACGCGCATTTCTCGGAAGCTGAAGATCATTGCAGTTAAGCAGCAACTTCAAAAGCAGTTGCGAAGAAAGCCTGGCAAAAAGACAGCGTTCTTCTATCTTTTTTCCCTATGAATACTTAATAAAAACACAGGCAAGTGGAGGAACCCCTTGGGCAAGTTGGTCATCAACTTTGCTTGTCCAATGGGCAAGTTGGGATTTTCTTTTTTTCCTAGAACTGTCTACGGCGTAAATAGTCTCAAGGCCCGTGCAAACGCTCGCAACATTGTTGGGCCCAACATGTTGCGAGCGTTTGCACACCATGTTGTGTGTTGTTGCTACTTGTTGGAAGTTGTTGGATGAAGTTTGAAACTGGTCAAACTTCAGGGCCAACATTTCAATTGTTTCGCGGTCATCGAAGCGTGGTCCAACATTGTTGCGTTCGTTTGCACAGCACATCTAACAATGTTGCGCGCACTACATTCCACGTATCCACACAAATACATGCGAACAAGAAACCAACATGACGTCGGGGATGGAAAACGTCCCAGAGTCCTTTGTATTCTCATCTAAAGACCCAACATGTTGTGAGTTGCTGCGAGCGTTTGCATACATCGGCTAACATCGCGCAACAAGAGGCAACACTGTTGGGCCCAACAATGTTGCGTGTTGTTGCGAGCGTTTGCACGGGCCTTAAAACTAATTACTAAATGGAAAATATACCCAGCACAAATCAGAATACCTTAAGTTCTAGCCCAAGCGCCATTAGGTGAAGAATGTGTAAACTCAGCTGACCACAAAGTTCGAAAAAAGAGTGTATCTCTTTTTGAAAGCCTGGTACCTTATCATCTGGCCATACCTTTATGGATAAAATGATACAAAAAAAAACGGAGGTGAGTACTTTGAATTGACGACAGGAAAGTACAACTGGCGAAAGTTTCTTTTATGAGGTCGTTTTATGCCGGGAGAACACGGGGCGACGAGGTACGGGATAAGGGAAAACGCATGGCAGGAAGCGTGATTTCTACGAGCGCGCGGGAGGCAGGAGAGAAAGGAACGCGTCCCCTCCTTGTTGATGCTTTTCACAACAGTTAAAAACAATACGCTAAGCTTTTTGATGGCCATTTCACGCCCAACGAGGCTTTAAACAGAATTTTCCATTCCAGAAAAAGTAATTTTGTACTAGGGCTAAAAGATAGGCTTAGTACAGTGTCATTTGAAACGTTATCAACGTCTAACAAGCTAACGAAATTCGTTGAACTTCTTGTCCGAAGACAAAAGGGACAAAAAGACCCCGGAGGGGGGACTCACATATGAAAAGGGCAGGGCAGAATTAGATAAATAATGCCGGCATAATTTCGAGCATAATACTATGGAGCAAGCATCTAGCATAATGCCGGCATAATAGTCACGTTTAGGAGCATAAAGGTTGATAACATTATCCTGGTAATAAGAACATCAAAACAATGTGGTTAAAAATGCCCTGTTCAATTGTGGGCTTTGTGGTTGCTTTATGCACTTATTTGACTTTGTTCAAGGCCTGGCTACCTTACTTTATTCCTGGCTCCCCAGGCCTGTAACTTTGAGAGTGCAACATGAAAATAATATGTTAGCCCCTATTTTGTCTTTTTTTTTCTTTTTTTTTTTTGCGCAAATTCACCGAGCATCTTTGAGGATAATGCTAGGGTACGAACATAATTTCGAGCATGATGTTATGAGTAACGCTCAAAAGCATTATGCTCAAATTTTCGAGCATACTTTATCTAACCCTTGGGCGGGGGATTTAGGATTTTGGTCTCACTTAGGGTGTTCTGGGCAAAACACCATCAGATCATATGTAGCCCATATCTAGCCGTGAAAGTCTCGTTTAGGAATGCACGCGAAGAAATATAAAATATATATTATACATATTTGATATTATATTTTAAATATGGTCTCTTTTAGGGGTCAAAAAAGGGGACACGGAAAAACGCAGACTGCATTCTGTGCAGACCGTCTGTAAAATGAAAATTCTGTTAGCCTGAATTAGGCCTAAATAACATTCGGTTAGCCTAATTAGATCTAAATAACATTCAGGTTAGCCTGTTTACAGTTAGCTTTCCATAATAGTGAGGGTAATACCATTTTTTACCCCTGGTCTGCACGGTCTGCACAGTCTACCGTCTGCTTTTTGGCGTGACCCTCAAAAACGCATGGGCGAAGCCCAGACTGGTCTCCCTTAGAAATTTAATTCAAAATTTCCGACGAGCACCAGCCACTTTTGTACATGGCATTGATTTTATCCAACTTAATTATTGTATATTCCTGTTAAACCACTTAAAATTACGGATGTTCAAAAATTACAACAGTACTATCAATATTATTGCAAAACAAGTTGACATTTATTGTTGTTCGAGATACAAAGTGTGCAAGGGTTATTTATATTGCTATTGTGTTATTGTTGACTCAGATAAGTTGAGTTACAATACTTTGAAATTTACAACTACTATTGGTTCCAAAAATGGCACTCTAATACAAATCTGCAAACTCTGCAAACTATATTATGTCGACTGTCTCGTTGGCACAAATACAGCTACTAGTAGTTTTAATAATTCCATATAAAAAGTTTGGTTGAATGATGCAACGGAAAAGGAAGAGATAGTACAGTTGAAGTTCATGGTCTTGAGGGGTTGGATCATGGGTTGGATGAAGAAGATGAGAGGAAATAAAAATGACGATGATAATAAGAGCTATAAAAATTGCGATGATGAAGACAAGGACGCTGAAATGATAATCATGATCTTAGTATATTGTCTTTGCAATTCAAACAGGAGTTCAAACTGGTGTTCAAACTGTTACAAATTGATGATTCCAAAACTCACCCTCTGGTCATTACAGGGCTCAGTAATGTTAAAGGCTTCCTTATGATCGGCTGGTCTGTCTGGACTTACCCTACCAAGCATAATTTTTAAAAGCACTGAGAATCCTCTCTTCAGGTACTTTTGCAATATCATTCCGCATATCTCTTCGCAAGATCATTTTTTTCTGTTGTTTGTACACACATTGCTTGACATCTGCTTGCACAACAGTAGCTAACAATTTATCACTGAGGGAGCAGGGTTTGCACAGTGGTGACAGCACCTGCCTTCCACCCAATGTAGCACAGGGCGGATTCCTGGACTTCAAAAACTTTGGGGTTGAGTTTATTCGTTCTCCACTCTGCTCAGAGAGATTTTTGCTAGATGGGTAATCTGTTTTTCCCTCTCATCATAAACAAAATAATATTTACCACGATTTGAGTAGTATAGAGTGTTTTTGTGTGTGTGTGATCAGAAGCAATATTTGCATACTAAAACAAATAGAAGAATTTTCATAAAAACAGAGTTCAATTGGCAAAAGAATATTTCACTCCTCCAACATATATGGCTGCTGTTCTCAGAGGGTGTAAAGTGCAGATTAGTGTTGCAGTTCATTGTTTTACCCTAACTTAAACTACCCAAACCTTTACAAAAAATGCTAACCTTAGGCCTAATGTTAGCATTAGTAAAGGTTTGGGTTGTTTCAGCTATGGTGAAACAATGACCTGCAACCTGCAACCTGCAACTTACACCCTCTACGCTGTTTCTTTGTTTCACTCCTCCAACACAGCCGCTGTGACGTCATGTGGAAACACTCTACAGCACTTGAGCTCAACTGGATTTGAATTATTATTAATATTATCATCATCATCATCATTCTATTTGGAACCAGCTTCAGTACAGTTTCTTAGAATGATTAACCCATTTACCCCTATACCGGCCTAAACCGGCCATACTTAGTATTTTACTCTCCCTAACGCCAGACAATTTTACTTGCCAATTGGGAACCCCCCAGGAGTCAATGGGTCAATAAAGGTAAGACAATATAATTATTGTTATGAATAAGCTTACTTTTCTCTCTCAAAGGCCACCCATCCATGTCCACAACCACTTGCTGGACGAGCATACTTTTGTTTAACATCATGATCCAACTGGAAAAAATCATCGCTCAATTTGAAAATGCTGGCTATCTAAGTCAAAAAAAAATAATAGCTATTAATAGTTTGGGCGTGATAAGTTTATATTGGAATGGAAACCCAAACATCTTTCAATTTCAACAACATTATCTGCAGTGCTTTTTTTCTATTGCAAAGGTTTTCAAACAACCAATTCGTCACTTCTATTCTCTTCTTATTTTTTACTCATTTTTACTTAATAATTATCATTTCTAACGCAGTTCTACACAGCACTAAAGTGAACACAAAAGGGCTATGATGCACACACAAGAAGCTTTTAACTTCTGGTTCAACTTATCGCATGTTGAGAAAAAAAACCGTTTTGACCGGTTTGGCGAGCGGTTAACGTTTAGATTCACAAAGTTCTTTACTGGCCGGCAAACAGTCACAAAAAGTCAGCTGGCTGGGAGTACATTCCCCTCACTATTTAGCGGGGACATGGACTTTTGCTCATAATCATCCTGGCAGTGCAGAATGCCCTTTTTTCCCAGCAAAATTTAAGAACTCAAAAAATTGTTTTATGAGCGTTTTTTTGTAAGTTTTTCGCTTATTATTATGTATTTTGGAAACAATTTTCATTGGGTTACCCTGCATGGTTGTGCTAATAACCTCTCAATCAATATAGAAAAATCAAAGTTTGTAATTTTCCATTCTGCTCAAAAGAAGTCATGAACTAATCATTTCAATCTTACTATAAATAATAGAAAACTCTTCAGCCAATTTTTATTTTGCAAAAAAAAAAACAATCTTTTTGAAGATGCCATTAGCACTCTAACACTCTCAAAATTATAAAATTCTTTGAAAGTGACTTTATATTTAGCAATATTTATGTATAAATATCACAATAGACTATTACCATCTGTCTTTATTTCTTTCTTCACTAAAATAACTCAGATCCAATGATAACTATGGCCCCGTCCACAGGTATCTGGATATTTTTAGCAACTTTTTCTTTCCGGATACGCCTTCTGCCCACACGTATACAGAAAATTTCCTGGGGAATCGGGAACTTTTTGAATATGCTCTCCAGAGTGGATATTTTTTAATCTGCTATGAATCCAGAACCGTGTGGATGCTGAATCTGGAATTTTTTTAATCCAGATAACGTAACAAGATTGAGTCCAATTTGTTACCATGAAATCAATTCTCAAGATGGCTGCCAAGGGTTCGCCAAGGGTAATATTATTTATTTAGGGCACATGCTCTGTTACCTCTGTATCCTTGAGGAGTCATGGGTACTAGAGTAAATCCAGATATGTTTCAGATATGTGTGGACGGGAAAATTCGATTTGAATATGCTGCACAAGGATGTGAATACTTTTGATTCCAGAAAGAAAAAGTTGCAGATTCAAAAATATAATAGAGATACCGGTACGTGAAAACGGGCCTATAATACTAGTCTTCCTGCTTGACAGTCTTATTATCTTCCAAAAGAACAAATTACGGAATATTCAATAAAATCCTCATCATTGTCCTTGTTTAAAAAGAAAATGACTACAATCAAGGCTGCTGCCTAAGAAAATTTTAAAGGGGCCCTCAGAGATAAACGCTGAGAACTTAGGAGCCGAACATATGAAGTGAAAG
>NC_090885.1:29214619-29224619 GCF_036669925.1 Montipora capricornis
GTCAACATTTGCAGAGATGCCAGGTTGAGTGCAACTAAAAGCTTTTTGCTGTCAGTCACTCGAGTTATTAAGCATAATTGTCACAGTGCAGTACAACTTGTTTGGAACAAGTTCTGATGAATCAAGTCACCGAACAGAATTACTGGGCTTAAATGTTGTCAACTCATAATTTTACTTGTTCCTTGGCATAACTACGATGATTCAGCATTAAAATGGGTACAATAAAGGAAGTGAAAGTTGTATTAACAGAGATTTGAAAACAGAAGTCAATAAATCAAATAACTTGAATTTCTTAGAAGATTCTTGTCACGCCACCATTCATAGTTGTCTGTTTTGTCGCAGGAAGAGTTGACAAATCCAAGTCATTGAAATAAGGATGGTCTAGTGCAGCTTTGGCTGATATCCGTTTGCAAGGATTGTATATCAGCATTTTCTATAGAGAAAAAAAATTGAGAGTGAACTGTTGAACTGAGAATGCTTTCAAAAGCAATATCTTGACACACATGTTCTCATAAAGGTGTCCATAGTCGAGTGTTAGGCTCAGAGTTTTTTTTCAAAGGAAGAAATGTTGACCCAGGTACTGTAAAAGGAAAACCACCAAACCAAGAAACCCAAGGGGATCAAACTTAGTTTTACACTGTACATAGTTTCAAAAACACAGCAGGCTAGTTACTTAAGAGAAATGAGACCTTATCTCGCAGCAAAGAGTGACCAGGGGTTTGTTTCTCAAAAGTTCCAAAACCTTTTTAAAGGGAAGGTACCGCCGAGAAAAAAGTTTCTCTGAATCAAAAGTTCTTTACCTGTATTGTCGTACTTGACCCCTCATTTGGACTAAATGTGTTTAAATAGCCAACAATAACGCTTTAAAAATATGCAATTGCAATTCTAAATTGAATTTATCCGCCATCTTTGTTTTTGTTTATGCAAGCGAGGCTATGACGTAGCAATAGTCAAGGATTTTTCGGGATGACTTTATGCACACCAACCTCGTTCCCTGAGGGTGAAGTGAGTGAAGTGAGGTGAAGTGAAGTTGTTTGTCTCTCCCCCTAGGGGCTTTTCAGGACTAATTTACAATGCTTTTTGTGGGGGACTTTGGCGAGACTGCTTGTTATGCAGTTTAAAAGTTATTTAGAAAATGAAAGATAACCCCGACAAGATTAGGTCAGACCACAATACCAGGGTCATTGTCCCCTACTCTTTCAAGGAGTGAATGGGTTCTTTAATGTCCCATGCTACTTGGTTTCCAACAAGGGGTATGAGATGGGACCACAGGTTTACAGTCCTTATCCGAGAAGACTTGAAAGTCAAACCATTTGATGGTGTAATTACAAAGGCAGCACTTTCTCCTCAGTTACTTTAAGGTCCGGCTGGAGTCGAATTCTTGACCTCCCGCGTAACAGCCCAATGCACAACCAACTGAGCCACTGGTGCACGGTTTAGGGTAAGGGTCTCTTGTCGATGGAGACCGTGGGAACAAGGTTGGATGTACACAAGGAAACACAGGCAAGGAGAACGATACTTTGTAGTCTTGAATCTTAATCCAGAGGGTAAATTGTATTGATAGTGGCTCCACCATCAGAACAGATTAACCTCGTGGTCGTTAAACAGGGTTTTATGTGAGTTATATGCAGGAGTTTTACAAAGCGAAAGGGAGTTTGCATTGTTAACCTGCACTCATTGCTGTGAAATAAGCACCTGGAAATAAAGTTTAAGGGAATTGCTGGATAAAGGGGTGGCTATGCAATATAGACACATGATCGTTTGACGTTAAGGAAGGGGGGTGCAGGCAGACACCACCATCTATTTTGTGGTTTAGTGGGTCCTGTTCGAGTGTATAGTAGTTTTGACCACTCCCCTAATCTCTCGACCCTGGCTTTCTACGATACCCATGTTACAACTTCAAAACAAAAGATAGATTTATATATTTCCATCGAATGGTAAGAGTACATTGTTTCAGTAATTTCTACAAAGCTAAAAAAATTCAACTACATTTCAACAGACTTAACTGTAAGAGTGTAATGTGAAGTGCTAATTTACTACCCATAATGTGGGTCATGAAGTTGGCTTGCCTAATGCAAGGGGCAAGTTAGAATTTGAAATTATTTCTAGGCCTGAGAATAATGCTTTTAATTTACTTATTGTATCTACTCAAAAGTTTTTTTTCTCAGTTTTCATACATGAACACACCTCTAACAAGTCAAGCCCTTCCTTGTCCAGTTGTGGGACAGCTTTCTTCAGGCCCTCTCCATTCCATTTTGGGAAATTAGTTTTATAATCTTGAAGCTGCGACACTCCTGGCCAAGTCTTCTCTGTTGGAGTACCTAAGATTCTTTGAGAAAAAACCTGTGTGAATCATCTTTCAAGGAATTTGATTAAACTTATGCACATCTTTCTAAATAGCTCTTACTAACCAGGATCAAAGGTTGAATATATATGTACTGTGGTGTACACTCAACACAGTACAGCCTGAGAAAAGTAAATGAGATCAGTAACGTATTTAGGATATAAACCTTTGAAACAAGGAGTAAAAACAATTGTTTTAATTTAGAAGGTAGTTACTGTACAGTAACTGCAGAATGCAGAATACTTTTATCCAAGAGAGAGAAAAATAGACTAACAAAAGTCAAACAAAAAAATTGATCCTTTCTTCTCACAAAAAAGGATCAGATTCGCAGACCTTGGTAATATTGGTATGTACATGTAAACATCTTCACATGTAAGTTAGTCATTTTAACAACTTATTATACACACCAAACTCAACATGTCTAACATTATACTTTCTTAAAAAGATTACCTTCCCTCTCGTTGCTGAGTACAGCATGACGTCATACCATTGGCTAGCTCTTTCACTTGAATTAATTAATAGCCACTTACTTTAACTGAGAAATTACCGCAAACTTTACAAACAGCATAAGAAAACAATTGCATCCATGTCAACATGAGCATTGGATTGCCAATTAGTTTTTTTTGTGAAAAAGCCATAGAATCTTGCTCCAAACACATAAGTGCATTCTAGAAGAGACCCAAATCAGAAAAGGATGCAGATACAACAGTTGGACCAGATCAATTCTAATCGCTCACCTCGGATCAACATAAAAAACATGACAAGGCCTTGAGAAATCACCCTAGCCCTAATATTTTAAGCTACCCTTGGTGAAATTGCCGCAAACGTCTGATAGTTTTGGCTTACAAAACCGTTTTTCGCTCAAACAGAGGTGAGCAATCCGAGTTGACCTGGTCCGACTTTGGTCCCTGCCCAAATCAGAAAAAATGTCCTGTACAAGCATGCCCTCAGAACCCTCAACAGTAGTTTCAATAAGTACCAACAGCCAACGAAAAGCGTTGGGAAGGTAAACTACCGGGCAGAGAGGTGAGATTAAAACTTGCAACTTCCTCGGAGCAAACTGCAGATCAAAACACCAACACTGCACCACAAAATTGCAAAGTGGCGCACAAAATTAATGAACAACCGGTTTCACTGCAAAACCCTGTTTGAAGTAAGATGTTGCTATGTTATACCAACCTAAAAATACGGAAAAGTTGGTCAATTTCTGAATCTCCATGAAACAATGGTCTCTTTGTAATCATCTCAGCAAATATACATCCAATACTCCACATATCTACAGGGCAGGAGTATCTTTGACAACCTAGAAGCACTTCAGGAGCACGATACCACAGGGTAACAATCTAAAATTGTCAATTGCAAATATGAGGTTAGTTTGACAGTATAAATATTGCAACGTTGACCTGTCTACTGAAGGAACAGTGTAATAATCTACAATACAAGCAATATTTCAATAATGAGAAAAATGTTGGACAACAGGTGTGCAATTAATTTTAAATTAATATCTGACTTAGTATAGGCAACCAAGTGCTATTGCATCTGTCCATGTAAATTTTACCTCTCTAAGCAATAAAGCAGACCCAACCCAATGTATTGATTGCATGGAAAGATATTCCTAGGAGTGAGACTAAATAGATTTCACTGTCTAATGCCAGATGATTTTACTTGTCAACTAGGGGAATCCTGCAGTGCCTGAGGAGCAAATGGCTACGTCTACAGTGTACTCTCAGGGCGCTTTTCTTTTGTCAGAACTGGCCGGCCAGACCCATCAGTTTGCAAAGAAAATGCAACAATTTGAAGTAACACATGCATGATAATCCCTCGCCTTCGATCCTTTGGAGTATATATTATCCTCAAAGTGTTAATTTGAATCATGTTGTGGAGTTAGTCGTTCCAAATGCCCAGTCTGGCCAGTCAGTTCTGTCAAATGGAAAGCGCCCTTAGAACATTCAGCATATACTGCATCATGATCAAATTTAGTTAGTTGACTACTGGCTGTTTGACATGGTCCTGATGGAGATACCAGGTTTTAGTTTGAACCAGTTTGAGTGGCATGTTTGCTTGAACAAGTTGGTTTCATTTGTTTGATGGATTCATATGCAGTAAGCTATTCATTGTTACAGTGTGAGGTCAATGTTTAACATACCTCATGGGTATAGGCTCTGACAGGGATTCCAAAGGCTCTTCCAAGCCCAAAATCAGCTAATTTTACAAGTCCTTGTTCATCTATTAACAAGTTCTGAGGTTTCAAGTCTCGATGCAAAATTCGACGACTGTGACAAAAGTACATGGCATTTGTGATTTGATAAAGGTAGCTCTACAAAAGAAAGCAAACAGTCAATTTGCAACAGATACACTGTAATTTCCACGAAGATGAAAACAGATCACAACTACCAGAGATCCTCGAGAGATGACTTTAAAAGCTCTTCCAGGATCCACAGAGCAGTACTGTCAATTCTAGTAGTACCATAATTGCAAAGATTTCCACTCACAAGGAGGAATATTATGAGGATTTTGCAAAAATCCAAATTAAGGGACCCCGTAAGATTGTTCTTAGCAAATATTGGAAAATATCATTGACCTTAAATATTACCAGAAGGTTTTGTGCAGAATTAGGCATGCATTAATTAATTAAGTACACAACTTGGCAATTTGCCAGGCACCTAAAAGATTGCACCCATAAACCCTACCTTGACTAACATAGTATCCAACATTTCCTTTGTTGAATCCAAATGCTTCTTCAGGTCACACATGAGAAATTCAAACACCAAATACAACTTAGCTTCATCATGAAGAATGTGCTCCAAAGTAACAACATTGGGGTGATTTCTAAGTTCCCTAAGCAATGAAATTTCTCGTATTGCTGTACTTGGTATTCCTTCATCTGCTAACTCGAGTCGAATTTTTTTCAAAGCCACCAGCTTGTTGTTCTTTTTGTTACGGCCTTTGTAAACAACTCCATATGTACCTGCAAAACAGCATGTAAAGCTGGGCATACTCATCCAGTGGTGTGCAAAAATGCAGTATATAATTATATATATGACAACTTCTATTTAGCCTTTTCTCATGACACATTCAAAGCAAACCCTGGCCTTCACCATTACTGTACATCGTATATTAATTAATCTCTTTCATTTAATTTATGTTACAACTGTTGAATTAGCAAGAAAATGTGTAGAAATTTGAAAAAAAGGATGAAAAGACCTTCAGGTGTGATGTATCCAATTGATTATGAACCAACCGTTTAAGCACCTTGTATTGCATTAAATATTAAAACTCTAGACTTCATTCAAATACTACCACTGGCTGGTGGCAGTTAAGTTTCATTCTACTAATTAAACTATATTAATCATGGTAGCTGACAAATCAACAAACTTCAGCCTTGGCAATTTTTGGATTTCAATCCTTTATCTGTTTTTATTTGTTCTGCCAAATGCTGCCATGAAATGTGATTGACAATATAGTACAACGACTTTATTTAGAAGGGAGACACAACCTATCACAGTTTTCTCACTTATGATCATATACCTTCTCCAATCTTTTCAATTTTAGCAAAATCTTCCATCTTCATACATGTATCCTGCTGTTTAGAACCCATTTCAACTGTTGCGCTGTAGATGGATGTGTGCCTTGATGTGCAGACTTACCTGGAACCAAAAAAAGGCTTTTTTTGGGAAATACACTTAGACCCCAAATTTATGAAACAACAAATTAGAAAAACCTTGTTCTCCCCAAACTCTTGAAATATTAAGACACTGCAGTTACTGCAACATGTATGTGGGTATCAACATCTTTTTGGGGGAATGCAGAGTCAATACATGCACAACAAACAGCTTCCTCAGATAGCACTTTCAAAATAAGGTTTTACAGCATAGAATGCAACATTGAATTTATCATGATCAAAGGGTTTTTTTTCCTCCATCATTGTTGGTTATGTTAAAAGCAATCTTGTTGGTAACCATTTGTTCAGATGTTAAGACTCATACAGACTTGGTTCAGCCAATTCAATGTATTGTTTCTGCTATAAATTACATGTACCTTTCTGTTTCTTATCTTCTAGGGTTTTAGGAAAAGCAAAATACATACAATGGATTGATTCTTGATTTCTTCAAAAAAGAGGATTTAACTGAATATTTTAGTTCCAAATCAATTATTAATAAAAATTTGACTTTTATTTTGGGATAAGATTTTGTTCAGTTGCTGGGATTGTACTGGGAAAAAGAAGCCATGTTTGTCAAGATTTTTTCTGGTAATTTTATCCCATGAAAAAAAAGTCCCCTTGCTCTTAAAACTATTAAATGAGCTATGACTAATTCACCCAAATGTTTCTCCCAGTACTTTCTTCCACAGTCCGCGCGTTGGACACCGTCCACACATGCCTTCTTACATTTTAGAACGCGCTTAAAATGCCATTTGATTAAACGAAAAATAAGAAAGTGATAAAATCAATAATTGTATAGACAAAATGAAGTTGAATAATATTCCTCGATAATAGCCGAGATCTTTCACGAAAAGGGAAGTAATTGCCCATGAATCCAAACGAAATTTTTTTCCGTTCAATGATCCCGAATGATCGATACTGCCAAGCTTTTATAGAACTTGCGTGAACCGTTAATTTAACCTGAAGTTATCGCTTACAACTGAATTTAAAAAATCTATCATGTTTAAAAGAAGGTTTTTGTTAAATTTAAAACAACCCAGGAACGATTCGCCGCCATCTCGCTGTTCGGTTAAAATCTCCAGAACAGGAATAATTCTTACAACGGACGACATTGCACAACAGAAAGCGACCTGCACTTCTTTTTGAAAATTACCTACCTTCGCTTCAAAGGCGACAATGAAGCTGCTCACCAACTAAGCAAAGGAAATGAACTCAAAAATAAGATATCTATCCTAAGTTTTAACAGAATGTACAGTCAAAGAATTGGAAACAAACCTGATAAATGCGTCTCTTGAAAGCTAAGTGCAAATGACCTCAACGTGAGATTCGTATTTGAAAAAAGCGGTGTTTGTTGAATTGGCCAATCAGGGTGCAGTATTCAATTCCCTCTCAGTACTTGACAACTCGACTTGGCTGAGAGAGAAGCCTGGGAATGAGTAAGAGGTTGAAATATATATACCACATCTCCATTGGGCAATGTAAATGACACGTTGGACCAATCAAATTCTTTGTAGTATCATGTTTACTTCCTTTCAACAAAATGGAGGCACTGTATGGGTTACCGTTTCATATCTTAGAAGTTCCTAACCTCAAATTAAGGAAGCCTGGATGGGTTAAACCACCATCGGCGATGGTCGTCTTTGCCTTTGTTCTACTTTCTTATTTTCTGGTTACCGGAGGTAAAGGTTCCAATAATTTTCATTTGATTGTGTCTGCTAATAATACTATTATCTGCATCCTTTGATTAGCTTTTGATTGCATAAACGCAAACCTCACTTACAAGTTTTGGTTTTTTGTCATGTCTAGTTCAAAATACTCGTATCCAAAATTCTGTTCCTTTGATAATTTGATATATTGTTCTAGAGGCCATATTGAATTTGATAGTGGTGAGCAAGCAAAAGAAGTCTGCACCAATGTTACCTCCAGTGCTGCTTTCACTGGCTACGTGGTCAGAAATCAACTGCAAATGTATTGATACATTTATCATGACCCTGGCTTTAAGTAGGGACAGTATTTTAAGGCAGTTTGATCAGTTAAAATATGCAACTTAATTCGTTCTCAGGGTTTTTAGATGAAAGGTTGATTTCTTCGTGAATATAATGTCACATTCACAAATTTCAAAAAAAAAAAAAAACGGAAACCTTGAAATTACATATTTTCCACTGTTTGATCAACTTTCCGTGGTGTGATTGGATCTCTGTTTGACCAATAAAAATTCTCGACATAAGTGCCTTGTTTTCTCTCAAATTCCCCATTCAAGCTATGCCAACTGGTTAGTGATTGTAAGATTCACAATGGCAATAGGTATTTCTTGTATTCTGAAGGAGGGTAGGCTACAAGGGGTGGATACATGTAGGTGCAGTTTTTTTGGGTTAATTGTGGGGGGAAGGTTGTTTGGGGCGTCTGGATGAAAAAGAATCTCCTGATTTTAGATCTCCAGAGGTTGGCATCTCTGCTGTACCAGGTGCTGTACAGGTGCACCTGGAACTTTATTTCCTGCAAGGAGTTTCCTAGCGTCAGTAAATCAAATCATAGCTAAACCGAATACGTGTAGTGCACTGAAAGTGCATTACACACTATGTCACCAAGTTGTAAGAGTGTAAGTCCATGGTGTCAATAGGCCTACAGCATGTGCATAAGTCACGAAATAAACAGGTCTGTTGGAAACATGTTTGAATTTCAATAAATGAGCCCCAAAATTGGCAAGAATTAATTTGTGATGCTGATGAATGATAAACACTTCAAAGAAGAAAAACCGGTGTCTTACTGTCATTTTGTCACAGATGTATCCTTTCAAAGTTTGTTTTGGGAGTTGTTTGTAACATTCATGGTAACTTGATCACAGGCCGCCGCTGAGATTGATGTCACTTTGAATTTTGGGATTTACTTGTGTTTCCAAAAGTACAATACAAAAAGTGAATGTGGCAAAAATTTTCCGAAATCCTTTTCACCGATGGTAACTTTTTATATTTGCAGCACGAAATTTATGTTGTTTTCATGTCGCAAATTTTGTTGCTGATGGCGATTTTTTTAAATTCTCAATCAACACTTTTTAAAAGCTTTCTTTTTCTCTTCCTAAAAACTGTGTATTGATGTTTATTTACTTTTCCATCAAAATTTGTTTCGGGTAAAGCAGGATAAAAGAATCTGTACCTTGCTTAGTTCACATTTTTGAGCATTAAGATAGAATTTTCAGTCCTATGTTTGTCAGCAAGTCATATATTTTGAGGTCTCCCATCCAGATACTAACCCCGCTGGACAAGGTTTGTCTTCAGTGAACTTTGTCAGACACTCGGAGTACACGCTTAAACTTGCTGTGAAAGAGAAGGTGAAGGGAACTTGGAAATGATCAACATCTCAGCCTCAAAGCCAATGTTTCTTGATTCTCTTCTATTTTCTTCAATCTTTGTGGGTTTAGTATTTTACTAGTAACCACTTGTCTCCTCAGGGGGATGTTTACCTAAGACAGCTACTGTGGCACTATAATGATTTATGATACCAAAACGATACTTATTATGTTTTATTACAGCTACATATTATGCAAAGACATTTTTAAGGATGGTGCCTACTAATTCAAAGGTATTTTTGCCTTGGTTTATGATTATGCAGGAACTGTAGATCTTAACAAGTGTTATTGAAATCCAAAAAGAAAATTGGGGGTAACCATGCATTTTTCAAAGATGATTGATGAATAATATTTGTAAAAAGCTAAATATAATACAAAGCAATGGCATTCTTTCTCAAATTGAAGCTAAATTATCTCTGAAAAAAGCATGGTTACTCCCAATTTTCTTTTTGGATGCCAAGAGTACTTACTAAGATATACTTTCTCCAGATAGTTTTAAACCATGCAAAAATATCACTGTAAACAATTAGTAAGCATCACCGATAGGAAATCAGAGTATCTCGCAATGCGCAATAACAATAGTAGGCACCGTCCTTAATCACCTGGAAAACAAAACGCAGCTCAGTTGACAGTTATGGAATAAATCACT
>NC_090885.1:29232119-29254619 GCF_036669925.1 Montipora capricornis
TAAATCTTGTTAATAAACAATAATAATTATAAATTTATATTAAAAAACCATGCTTCCATTCCTGATTTAAAGTTTTTGTCTTCCTGGCTTTTGCTTATACATGTAGGCAGGAATTCACTAATGTCATAGTCTTGTCCAAGTTCGCCCTCAGCATTGTTTTCATAGCATGTCTATGCATGATCCATCTGTTGACTTTGTTAGTTGTTGTGTTAACTGTTTTTGCTTATCCATACTCTTAAAAACTTGGTATTTTAATGGATAATAAACCTGCGCTGTCCTAACATTCTGTAAATTCTAAAAGTTAGACAAAATGTGATGCAACCTGGGGTGAATAAATTAGAATGTAGCGAAGAGATTGGTGGCTTATAAAAGGACCCTTGGGTTAACATTGCATCACCCCTGATGAAAACCCTAGCTGGTCAGTTCTGAGTGTCAAAACAGTGGGTCTTTGAATCAGTACTTTCTAATTTACTCAAACCAGAGTAGCATAAGCGTGAACTGTAACTTTCCTTAACTCTCAAAATTCTTGTACCTGGTTACAATAATATCTTCATCACCTCATGCATGCATGAAGAGTAGAAGAAAGAAATACTACAGGAAGTTACATACACTTGACTTGTCACCTAAATTGTGGCCCTTGAAATAAATTTAGCCTTTACAAGTGGCAGTTTCTTGGGAAAGTGGGCATGCTCAAGTGTTTGGTACAAGTTGGATTGTCCTGTCCATACACTGTATCAAAAGAATGCCCATTAATGCAGCTTGGAATCCACACCACATCTGAAATTAAACTCTTTCGTTTTCTGTGGGGAAGACCTAAATCCACGGGGATTATATTATAAGGGAGTTCCTGGAAAATTGTCCTGAGAGCAACATTTACATTTGCAATGAACATTGTATAGTTCACTCAGCATTAAAGGTTTCTTTGGAATTCCCAGCAGTGGCCAATAGCTTACAGCGTAGGTTATTTTGGGAGGTTATGACAAACCGGATTGTACCATTTTTGAATTCAACTGAAATTGAAGATTTCTACTGTCACAAGGTAAGTTGGTTTATTTACTTTGCGAGGCTTTTCCCAAAGGGAATCACTTTGACAATAATAAGAAGCATATAAATGTTTTGAGTATTTACATTGTAAGTTAATATACAAATGATAATTTATGGCTTGCCCTTGTTTACAATCAATACCATAGCTATGCAAAGATCCAGATTATTTGGATACGACTTAATGGCTTTTTGCATAAATATTTGCTGCAATACACATCAATAATTATTGCACTGTATTGTACAAAAAATTTCAAACATTACTTTAATTAAGAGATGCACACTTCTGTAAAGCTTTGGGTCACACCCTCCAGAAACTTGACTTGGGCAAATCTGGAGGCTTTTTCCCAAATAGGCCTCCATGGACAACTTCAAATAATATATTGTAGCCTGCTAAAGAGCCCAAAAAAGCAAACATGATTTCCTCAAAAGCCCAGTTCAACCTAAGGGGGAGTGTTTACACTGTTAGCAAGAAAGTTCTGTGCTGCATTTTCATAACGTAAGCACCAAACTTTTCAAGGGTGAGAGACAAAAGGGGTAGAGAGCGTTAACCGCATGCCCACGTACTAATGCACATTTTAATCCTTTTTCTCTCATCTGATTACAGTTGCAACACCACTATACACCTTGCAATATACAGGCCATAGCAATCAAATACCAGGGTTGCTCTGTCATTCACTACTTGCGCAAATCCCATAATACACCTCTTTTACCCCCAAAAACCTGCATAGGCATAATTTGTTTTCGACTTCTCTTGGGACATTTTCATGTCCCAGGAGAAATTGCAAACAATGGTTATGCAAAAGTTTTGGGGGGTAATAGAGGTGTATTATGGGATTGTGCAAGTAGTAAATTAAGGGTTGGAAGATGAGAGAACCTGGTAACAAGAATAATTATCTCACTACCCATTCCAATCCTGAGAGAGAGAGAGTTATAGATTTTACTCTGTCTATTGCCACACAATGGGGATCTCTTCAGGGGTGAATGGATTAAAATAGGTAACAAGGTGGCAACAAAAGATTATATTATCAAATTACACTCTAACATCCTTGAACATCACAGCTGAAAAGAATCAGAGGCAGCATTACTGCCCACTCTGGTAGTAACATCATTGCCTTTGCTTGCTTCTTCAAGCTGATCCTGATTTTCTGGACCCTGAAAAACTTGCTTTACTAATGCTGTATCCATGGTAATTGCACTGAATGGTCGCTCAGCAAATAGCACTTCTTTACTTGAAGGGAAGTCAAGGTCACTGGTCAGACTTGAGCCTACAGTGACAGGGTCATCTGAGCCAGATAGTCGACTATTTTCTTCGCTTCCACACCTGTAGTTGCTCAGCCCTCCAAGAATGAGAGACAAGGCCTGACTTGTTGATGCACTATTGCCTGTAGGTTCAAGCCATTTGTCCACATCTCCATCACCTTCACCAAAGCCATCATCACTGTTATTCTCACTGCTAGTAGTGTTTATAGCCAATCCTGGATTGTTTTCTGTGGTTTGCCTATTAGATAGTTTGTAACCATCTTGTTCACATCTGCCAAATCTTTTGCGGTCCTGGCTCATCAGATCTTGAAAAACACCATAGAGTTGGTCACACGAAGTGGCTTCACTGTCATCAATTTCTCCCAGACTGTCACTGTCACTTTCCTCACTGCTGCTGTTAGGGTACCCTGGTACATTCCTTTGAGGGGAGGGGAGGGGAGAGTCCATGACTTCTGCTCCATAGAAAATGTAACGGCTTGGAGGCAAGAAAAGAAATTTGGGAGAATCTAAAACCAGATGAGAAAAAACGTATAAAACTGTTAATAATTTTTACAGAGAAACCAGATGAAGTAAAGAGCAGCACAAGTGGAAGCAGGCAGGAGATACCTCTTAAGTTTGGGGTTTTTCACAAACTAAAAGAGGTAACGGTCTCTGCTCTTGCCAGTTACATGTACCATGTAACCACAGTGTTGTTAGATGCCAAACAAAATCTCATTCATTGCCTTCAGATCCAGAGATCCTGTATTCAAAACCTGCTCTTACCACAATTTGAATTTGATCCTGGTAGTCACTGGTTCAGCTGCACTTATAAATAGCCAACTGGTCTGCTTCCAGCCAGTTGGGATTCTTAAGGTAGTTGTTTTGTTGTTGTTCTGTTCTGTTGAGTGTCATTTGCTCGAAGATATTAGCCACTAGGCTAGCCTGAAATCCAAGCTAATAGAAAGCTTGTATGTATTCAGTACATACACACTGTATGTATGTTGATGCACAGATTGTGACTAAAAAAGCCAATCTTAAAGTTATTTCTAGGTTTTATACCTCCACTTTCTGTTTCGTTCTCAATGAAACTCTCATTCCCCTGGTCATGAACAAAAGCCCTCGGCTGGTCCCGTGAGGAGTTGTCACCTGTCTCTCCACAACCACTGCTTTCACCAAGTGTCACGCACCTTTCCACAATACTTCTTGAAGGGTCTGGTGAAGGGCTAGTTCTGCTTGATGCACTAGCTTCTGTACTGAGTGCACTTTCGGACATCTGAGAAGAAAATAGCTTAGCTAAGTCTTTTAAATGCTAACAATCCAGTCCAAAGAAAAATTTGCTGAAGAGTATTCTGAGGCAGGGTCTAAAACACAGTCACTTTTGATGGGTCACTCGTTGCACATCATTGTTTTACCTTTTGGAAAGTAACCCAAAACCCTCAATTTGGCTAACCCTAGGCGTAAAAACCAAGTTTAGGCCTACGGTTAGCCAAATTGAGGGTTTTGGGTTACTTTCCAAAAAGTAAAATAATGCCCTGCAACAAGTGACCCATGTTTTAGACCCACCGGTTTTCTGAAGTTACATTGTACATGACGTATCTTAGTTACAAAGGCACTATAATTTGATATGCAATAATTATTACAATAGTACAACCAAAACATAGGTACTTTCACCTATATGAAATCAAACAAACTAGTCCTGCAGGTTACCCTTCTCAGCAAGCTTTAACATAATGAGATCAGCTTCAAAAGCACATAATAAAATGTTTCAAGATGCCACTGCACTATGATACAGCAAGAATGTAATTAGCTGGGAGTTGATTTTGATGAGGGAAGAAAACCAGATTTCCCAGAGATAAACCCAAGAATCAGGCCAGGATTACCTGACACTCAGTCCATTATCAAGATGGTAGGAGGTGGGGGTAACATGGTCACTACTTGTACATGAACACCAGGCTGACTTCCCTTCCGTCCAACAGTCAACCCTTTGACACCCAAACCAGCGTGAACGGGCCAGAGTATTTTACTCTGTCCTACGCCAGACGATTTTACTTGTCAATGGGGAGTTTCACCCCTGAGAGTCAATGGGTTAACCTTGTCCAACAAGACAAGTTTAACTGTCTTACAGATGAATAGACAAGAACCATGGTTTTCTTTACAGTTTAGGTACATACTCATTGGTTAAGTACAAATTAAGGCAGTATTGCACATACCAACAGTACAACAACAGACCAACAGACCAACAGTCTGGTGCCAAAACTCAGAAAACACGTCAGCTCACTCTACACCATTTTACAGTTCTGTGGTCAGTTACCAGGCCTTTGAATAAAAGTGAGACCTTGTTTTGATACAAACCTAACTGCCTTAATCTTGTGTAAATAGCATTACAACAACAAGATTTACATAAGAAAAGCAATGAGGTTTGTATCAAAGTATGGTCAACTCCATCCTTGCTTTTATTCACAGGCCTGGTTACTGAGCACAGGATTGTCAAATGCTCTATTGACTTGGTTGCATTGCTCCAATTTTCTCACTCCTCAGATTCTAGCTTTTCCACTATTATTAGCTTGGAGACTTAGATTTCACATTGTCTCACAGTAAACCATACAAAATTATTATTTCAGATGTCACTGTGTTACTACGAAAACCAGCGAGTTGTGGAATGGGGGGGGGGGGGGGGGAATTTACGTGTCTCTGCCTCGCCCACTTTTGCTTGTAAATAGTTCAAATTCTTAAGAGGTATTGGCAGAACTGAGTGTATATGGAAGGCTCTATAACAGTGGAAATACTCTCAGAGGCAACTTGAGAATGAGGATTATACAATCTTGACATTTATCGGAAAAGGGGGAGACTTCACCACAGGTTTCTCCTTGGGAGGTTTTTCTGCAATTGCCAAAGAAAACAGAGATAAATTTTGAAAACAATCGTTAGGCTATTAGTCTCTCCCCCAGAGGGCTTTTCAGGACTAATTTACAATACTTTGTGGGGGACTTTAGCCGGACTGCTTATTACGCAGTTTACAATTAATTTTTTCTATTGTTGCGGTTGTTAAGCCCGTGGGAAAGGAATTTCATCAAAATGTTTAACGAAAGTGGGCGGGGCAGTGATTCGGTAGTTCGGGGCCCATTCCACAGATCGGTGTTTTTCATGCATAGTATTTGCATTGGAATAATACAAACCTGATCACTGCCGTATCTTGCCAACTCATCACTTTTCACCTTGGGATTTTCCACTGCAAAAGCACCCTGTTCCTCCACTGTCACAGGCCGCTTTTCCAAACAAGGAATCTCAGGACGCCCATCCAACAAAGTGTTCCAGTCCCCACCCAAACGCTGGCACAACTCCGAGATAATGACATCACAGTCACCAAGTAACTCCACATCAAATCTCATGTGTCTGAGCGGCTCTCTATTGATCAAAATTTGGGGGACTTCGGGAGGTATATGACCTGGGAAAAACAAACCAAAATGTCCCTCTAATGAATAAGTTCATTGCAGTGTTTCTCCTTGTTGTGATTGGTCAGTTTCTTCATTGGAAAACCCCCAGGAGTGAAAAAAGCCTTGTTGCCTTCCATTACCATTTAACCTCAGGATTCTACTCAAAGCCTCAAGTTTAAAATGCATGTGTTCCTGACCAACTTTACACTGAAATATGTTCATTTTCGAGGAATTCATAAAGAATATGGAAACCCCACAACAATCTGCTAGCTGCAGAATGTGAGATCTCAGCTACATGTATGAATGTGACACTGTACACATATAACAAGCATTTCTGTTGGGTTAGCCTATCTCTATTTCTTGCTCAAAAGGAAACATAAAAAAATACAGTATGGCCAACCTAAAATTTCCTCTTTTTTATCTATGATGACAAGAAATTCAGGGCTAAGAAGATAGGCTTAACCCTTTGACACCTAAACCCGCCATACTTAGTATTTTACTCTGCCTAAGGCCAGACAATTTTACTCATCAATGGGGAACCCCCAAGAGTCAGAGGGTTAATGGCCTAAAAAAGGGTGGAAGGGATGTCATGTCTACTTACTTGGGATCAAGGCGACAGGTCTGACTTTTAATGAAGATCCTATTACTATCAGAAGATCAGTCTAAATAAACAACGAAAAATAAGAAATTTTATTTATCAGATGCAGTTTGGCTGACATTAAGCGAGTGTGGACAGTGAGCAAGCCATGCGAGCCAGCATGGCGAGCCCTGCAAGTCAACACGCGAGTCACACAGTTATTGAAAGCTGAAATGCAACTGTTTTAAAAGGGTTCCTTAATAGTCTTAAAATACGGTTTATCAAATCTATTTGAAATAGGTGCCTAGAAATGCAAGACTCCCATGACTCGTTGGCTTGCAGATTGTCCTGCATTAAGCCCCTGTTAGCGCATTCAAACAACTCAATACTGAACTACAATTGTACAGATAAAATATTGGATGCAATATGAGTGCTTCCTAAGGTTTTACTCTGGCTCTGGCTCTGGCTAATGCCATCTGAGGATTATACTTGTCCCTGATGGACTTGGGAATGTATACACACATGTAAAGGGATATCATAAAATCATATGCACAATGATACATGTACACATATAGCAACATGATTTACAGTCTGTACCTTGTCAGAATCATTGTCTAGGTTATGATAAAACTCAGATGGAAGACTTTCACCAAAGAACACAATATCTACAAAGATAGTAAAAGAGTGACTGCTTACATGTACATGTAAAACAATCTAAATCACAATAATTAATTTCTAATTATTATTACAAATACATGTACCTATAACAAGGAAAAGTTGAACAGAACTAATAATACATGATTGTATTGTTTGACTGCATGAATCAAAGTTTACATCACAACAAAATGTCCTTAGCACCACAAATTGACACAAATTTTCACCAAAAAGAAAAATAAATGTACACTTTGTTGCATTAATTTATAAACGTCTGTTAGACAAAAACATGGAGCTTGATCATCTCGCCTGTCCCAAGAAATAAATTACATACAACTGAGTTTTGAAAACTTATAAATCCCATGCATAGTTGTATAATTTCATTTAGAAAAGATTGATAAGCCATTATATATCAGCTTTGAAAAGACAATGACATCATGATATTGATAAAGATACATGTACATGTACAGTACTGAAAGACACCATACCAGGTTTCATGATTGCAAAACAGCTGCCATCTTGTGGACACTTTGGACAGAGTGGTATGATCTGCATAAAAACACATTTAAAATAGATGAATAATTAACAGTCACAGTGATCCAAAATTAATTATTTTCATTTTTAAACCTCTCTTGGATACATCATAAGTTTGTCCAAAAGTGGCCTATAGTAAAGCAGGTTTTCTCAAAGACATTGGATAAAATTACATGGATAACCATTATTAGTATTAAGCACAGTATCCATTCACAAACCAACCTGCCGAAATATGTCTTCCCTAATGGCTTCACAGGACACTTGGTGTTTGCAATTTGTACACGAGGCAGTGGAAAAAGAACCTGAAAAATGACAAAAGGAGCAAAGACATTAAAGGTTTGACTGGGATGAAGCAGTTATTTATATTTTGTAGCATTACATTGTACTTCTATTTGCAAGCCCCTTGCCTCGCGTCTACTGACAAGTTCATGAGCATGCTCCAGGCTGTGCTTATACACGAACAAAGTTTCCTGTAAACCAATTTGGCAAATAATCAGTGGTTAACAATGTACATGTAATGCAACTAGCTTTATTCCACATTAGTACAATTACATACATGTTGGTTATTATTGCAAATTCTCTGCACTGATTGGTTGCACTTGAGGTGATTATTACGCGATAATCACCTACATGTACATGTAGTAAGTGTTCTTTTTAAAATGGATGCAAGCCGTTTTGTTGTGGTGACAGATCAAGAAATTAATTGTTTTAAAGAAAATGCACATTTTTCAAATAATCACCTGATAGTACAGGTGTATGTAATAATATTATACTTACACTGTACAGGCTCCATGAATATCAGCGAATAAAAACCTCAATGATATTCACCTTGCCTTCAGGGAATAATATTATATTGTTGTTTAATAATATTTTTCAGATACAATAATAATAAGTTTTTTTATTAGCTTCACAGCTATGGCTCATTTACTATAGTACAGTGTAGGTATAATTCTAAAATAACAGCAACCATAGCAAATCTCCTCCTTATACTTTATCACTGACTTACCATGACACTGGATGACTCTTGTTATGCCAGCAATTTGTTCCAGGGTGTCAATGTTTTGTGAATAGTTTTTCAAGAGTTGACCTTTAGACTCCAAGTTCTTGATGAACTGGTGACTTAAAGAGGGCTGAAACTGACCTGGATAAATTTCCTAGTGAGAACGCAAATGATTCAGACAAGAAACAGTATGAGTATGAACACGGTCTGTGACAAAATTAATCCTGAAAACTGATCAATACCAAAGAACTAGGGGTCCATATTGGATGTGAAGTGCTGCCCCATGAAAAAAGGGAGAAACATGTATCACAAATGTTGGAGATCATTGGAAAAAGAATGAAATGTCAGATTATGACTGATTATTATGTTAGTAAAACAGGCAGATCTAATTGTTCGTGTGAGTCAAGTCATTTAATTGGAAGCAAAATATTAATGTTAAAGGGGCTAGGTCACACTATTTTAGGTAATTTTGTTTAATTTTGTTAATTATGACCTCTAAACGTCAAATTGGCAGAGCAAGGGTCTTTCATTTGCAAAATCACGGCCACATAACAACTGAGAATGATTTCCCAGCTGTGTAAATGACATTTTGATACAGACTGATATAAATTTGAAAAAAGGTGGGCCAACGTTTTTCCAATTTACCCAAATTCAATCCATTTCAATCCTCTCAAGTTTTGTCCTTCCATGTGCCTTCCTGGCTTCCCTGTATTTTGTTAGAGTTCTTCTATAGTTTTGAACAGTTATTTTGATATTTTAGTTAATTCTATAACCATTCGATCAGTGCTGAAATTGCCTAAAATTGCGTGACCTAGCCCCTTTAAGGTCTTGAAACTAACTTAAATCCTGTTTAGCTGCATACAGCTGTACCTCAGATTATGCAAAAGTGGAATCCGCGACAAGTCCACTTATCTCTCAGCTGCTTCACGTAAAGGTTAAATTTAGCAACAACTTAATGTCAGGTGACAAAAAAATTGTCAGTGTTACAATAACAATATTAACCCTTTGCCTCCTGAGAGTGAGACTACAGATTTAACTCTAACGTCAGACGATTTTACTCATCAATGGGGTGAATGGGTTAATGGCCCATGTTCGCCCAAATGACATTGCGCATCACATTGAATTTCCAACAGATGGGAAATCACCAGACAGTACCCAATCAAAATGCTGGAACTAGTATTTCAAAACAACAACACAAGCGCACAATGTCTTTCGAGTGCACATGGGCGTTTAATAATAATGTTATACATTTTTTTTAGTTTATAAATATGGGTTCATGGCAGGAAAAGGGGCAATCTCGTTCAAAGTATTTTTCAGATCACTGACTAATTTGTTCTTCTGTTGGAATCTCAATGGCCACAACTCACTGAGAACCCCAAAAATTATTGCAGAAAAAAAAGACGAGCTCATGAGAAGGATACAGTCCCAACCTGAAAACAGCCTAGTTGAGCACACAGCTAACAGTGCACCCCTCCCCCAAATTTTGCTCCAACGAATGATTAATCACACATGATACCTTTGCAAACTTGAAGAATGGTCGTGGATTCTGACAAAAGTATTCAATATCAAACATGGCCTGAGGATCTGGAAGATCTGGGTATTCCACGCTTAATTTTGCGTAAACACCATCACGAGATCGGAAGTCTGGAATACCACAAGATACCGACACCTGCAATGCAATACATACAATTAAAATAGATTTCATTGAAGCAATGAAAAATTCAGAAATAAGGTGGGTTTGAATAATTAAGTTAACAATGTACATTGTACAAGTTTTCAATATTCTTATTAACGTATAGTCTGGCGCACTCAAGGAAGGTGTTCCGCAGGTTTGCATTTGCTGGCTGGAAAAAGAAGTATCTGGAAGTTGCTTGGAACACGATTTTGGTTGTGCTGGGAATATGTTGTCAATCTGCTCGCACTCCCACCTCTCCCAGGATAAGTATTTTTGTTGTTTTGTATTCAATGTTCCCTTCACTTCTTCCCTTCCCCTCCCCTACCCCCCCCCCCCCCCCACATCCAGCCCAAGGCCTATAGCCACGGCCATCTAATGTATAATCCACTCAAATGTTGTTACAATGTATTATGCTTCCTGGTTGGGAAACTTCCTGGCCCTGCTGGCAAATAGTATTTCTGGTCTGTTTCTGCTGGGAGTGCGGAACATTAAAATTTCCCAGCAGGTACAGAAATTGTTCCAAAAAGGCTAAGTTTTAGTTTATTTTATGGCCATGATATATTTTGATGAATTTTGAAAAAAATGGCTCATTGGGTGCCCCTGTATAGTGAGCATAATTATTTCATTAAAAAAAACCCTCTCCTGTCCAAAAAATTTGTCTTAATTTACAACAATACTGGAAAGTACAATTCCCTCTCCTGATCAATTCAGGTACCCAAATCCTCTCTACAAAAATTATTTGTTATCAAACTTAAACAACTCTTATGAAATCATAGCACAACAATCATTATAAATTTTGCTTGTAAGAAGTCCTACAACATTGACCAAGGAGGAAGTAGCTACCCCAGCTCCTGTTAACACAACAATGTTCTTGGATCCTTGGAGAAGCTCCACTACATCATCCAGGGAGTTGATGTGATCCAGCTTTTGTCTTGGATGGGGCTCTGTTAGAATATCGATAATGATTTTCCACAAGGTTGTTTTGTCTATGCTAGAGGGCTATGGAACAAGAAGAAAGAATTTTTTAGTTAACAAACTGACTTCCACATCTAGCTGCACTCAGCTAACCTTCAAAAAAAGGTCACTGGTTACTTTGAATTTGCAGTTTTGGAACTTCTCCTGGCCACAACAAATTTGAACTTATACATACTGTATATATATCTACATGTACTTGGTTACATTTCTCTCCTACGTCAAATCTTTAGACAACCCTACGAAATGAGCTTGCTTCTTTCACAGGCAGCCCAAGCTCGCTATACGATTTATAGCCTTTGTATGGGAAAATTAACTTTGAGCTTATAAATGCTACAATAAGCTGTAAATAATTATTTATATATTAGAAACAACCTTCACTTACCTCTACGTACAGTTGTCCTCGTCTTTTCTGTGCAATCGGAGGGCAAACTGTGTCCGTTTTAGACGGGTTTGTGCCTTACGAATTTTTACAATGCCGTTAGTTACATTGTATCATTTCCCCTCATAAAGAGAAGAAAGGCTGATGACTCGCGGCCATCTCATCCCACAAATTGCTCTCACATCACAAAGCAACGGTGCGGATCTCCATAAAAACATCACATCCTTAAGGCCAGATAAATTTCCTATCATATCAACTCCACTGTGGGACTACGCCATAAAAACACCACAACCATAAGGCCAGATAAATTTCGCATCATATCAACTCCACTCTGGGACCACACAGTGATTTTTGGCTGATAAATTCCAAAAAATGTTCGGCTTTCTATAATCTTCCCATGCATTCGGCTAGATGTGTGGCTACAGCCATTACAGCTTGATGGTGATTGCATTACATTCTGCACTCTCCTTGGACAATTTGAAACATTTGGCCAATGAGAGTGCAGAATGTAATAAGATTGCCATCAAGCTACAATGGCCACAGCCACATATCTAGCCGAGCACAAGAGAACAGCCGAACATTATTTGGAATTTATTGGCCAAAAATTGCTGTGTGGTCCCGGAGTGGAGTTGATATGATGTGAAATTTATCTGGCCTTATGGTTGTGGTGTTTTTATGGTGATTTGCACCGTTGCTTTGTGATGGGAGAGCAATTTGTGGGACAAGATCACCGCGAGTCACCAGCCTTTCTTGTCTTTATGAGGGGAAATGACAACTAACGACATCATAAAAATTCGTAAGCCACAAACCTGTCTAAAACAGACACAGTTTGCCCTCCGATTGCACAGAAAAGACGAGGACAACTGTACGTAAAGGTAAGAAAAGTTTATTTCTACATTTACAGCTTATTGTAGCATTTATAATTTATAAGCATACAAAGACTATAAATCGTATACCGAGCTTGGGCTGCCTGTGGCTCCTTTCAACACTTCAAAAACCCCAACCTTGCCTTTTTCCATAGTCAGGGAATATATCATAAAATTTACTAGAAATGTAAGTACTTAGGAATAAATTTTATGACCCATTGGTCATGAAAGCAAGGTCTTTAGCCAAGGATGCTATAAATAATTAAAATGACATCAAGGCCCAAAATAACAGTGATACTGTTACAGTACCTCATTGTTGTCATTAAGATAACAAAATGCCAAGCCAATAAAGTTAATTTATAAACATATAAATCCTTGATGTTTTCTCTCACCACTTGTGCATGGGGAACCATGTAAGCCAAAATATCTTCAGGATTAATTCCAAGACTCATCTGCCTCTGAATCCATCCCATTGGACCTACATGTTGTAAAGTACCAGTAGCAGCAGTACAAAAATTGCATGCATCATGATAATATTGCAGTTTTAGTTGAAAAGAGGTTTTCATGATGTTACATTCTTTTATATTGACTGTTTTCTCCTGAATATTCTGCAACAGTAATTATTGAAAACTTGGGAAAAAATCATTTAATATTCCACATTTACCTTTTCCAATATCCTTAAATCATTATGATTTTTTCATTTATTTTCAGTTGTATCTGTTGTAGTCAAAATTTTCCTTGGTTATTAAAAATTTCAGGATAGTTTGTATTTCAATTTCCTTTGTCTTAAACACATTACCATAATCTGAAACAAAGGAAAGTAAAAAACAAACTACCCGGTACTATATTTTGGAAAAAATTAATTTTTATCCAGGTACATGTACTCTTTCCCTTTAATATCCCTTTTTGCCAGAACCTTCTAAATGGTCCTCAAAATATCACTAGTTTTTGTTTCTAACTGATAAGAAATATGTCTAGCAGTCATTCTTCAAAAACACCTTCAATAAATTATTTTGTTCCATAATATTAAATTTTGGAACAAAACAGGACCAAGGCATTTCAAAAAATGCATATCAGAACACAAAAAATCCATGGCAAATATGCAGCACACTTCTCTAGTTAAAGAAGAATGCTATGGGGCTTACATGCCCAGAAAAATGTAACCCCATGTGGGGTGGGGTGGTAATTGGTTTGCATATCAAAGAAAGCTTATAATTACACATTTTCATGTTTGATCATTTTTGGTTACCAAGAGAACAACTTTCAAAACCTTCTCGCAAAAATAAAATGTAGGCAAACAATGCCAATTTTGTATAACTGATGGTGATGAATACATCGCAATTCACACTTAAACAAACAAAAACAAAATGGCGGACACAAATACTTCTGAAATATCTATTTTGCAGATAATTCAAGGATGCGAAAGTTCTAGGTACCTGCTATTGGCTGAAAGTGGTGTTCATCTAGATTGTCTACGTCATCCTCTACACTGAAACAGGTGGGAAAGTCGTCACTTTCGAGTCTTTCGTGTGATGTTAGGCCGCCATATTGTTCACGTGATGTCGTTGCCGACGATATGTTTTCGAATGAGACGCTTGGATCTGATCCGAATAAACCCAAAAGGAAGCTATCTTTGGTCTCTTCGGTGCTATTACAATCGCTAGAGCCATGATTTTGCTCACAAGAACTCTCTGATGACCAGCGAGCTCGTTTTGTGGTGGTGAATTCAAGCTCTTCGTGATCCGCCATCTTGGATTCGTGTCTAGTTTCAGGTTCCTTGGTCCTCACGGAACTGCTTTTCTTCTCGACCCAAGCTCTCGCGATGAGCTGGGTACGTTCAGTCACTTCAATGTCATAGGGCCAAAATGTTGGCATATAATCCATGCTAAATTACAAATATGATGACAATCACAAGGTAGCTGTTACAATAGCAAAATACCTATCTTTGGTGTCTTCTAACTGGGGCAGGACTGGAGGGGGTAGGTTGGATGGGGTGTGGCACAAAGGGCAGTACTTCGTTTCATTGCTGAATTTGGGATACTTTTCTTGATTTCGACATTCATTTAGTTCCCAGAGGTCAATTTCACTACCAACGGGCAAAAATACCTCCTTACCTTGAGGTAGGGTTAGGCAGTGTTTAAAAAAGTGAAAAAGTCTGACTTTGGAGTTAATATTCAAAAACGTTTGAAGTTATGGAATTATTTTCAAATTCTGTAAATTATAGATAGTCCACAAGCCCCCTCCCCCACTCAACATTAAGAAAGCCTTGGGTAAAAATATCAGCTACGGTTGGTGTAGTGGTGCCATGGTGAGAGCGCTCACCTTTCACTGTTTCTCATGACGTACGTTTTCACAATGTGGCTTGAGTTCATTGGTACCCTACTCGACTTCTCAGAGATTCTTTCTCGGTACATCCCCCCATTTTCCTTTCTTGTCAAAACCCAGCTCTTCATCTAATCGGCTTCCTTTAATTTCAATCATAGTCACTGCAAAAAATAGTCCCTGGGGTGCGGGGTAACTTGGGTCAATTTTCACTGGGCATGTACCACTGGCCTCTCAGAACCCCTACACCTTTATAGTCTATTTATGGACAATTGTAGACCCCATCTTAGTCACTTTTGGTTAATGTAATTTTAGCAACCCCAGGTTAGTCCCTTTCTGTTTATGCATAAGCCTTACATAAAGCCTTTCAACAAATGAAAAAAAACATTATGGAAAGAACTGCAGTGCTGTTGATTTATTTGCTAGTTGCATTACATTCCATTTTGAAATTACAATTATTGTAATTTCAAAACTGAATGTAATCCAATTTCAAAACGGAATGTAATGCAACTAGTAAATATTAAATCAACAGCGCTGCAGTTCTTTCTATAACAACTTTTTTTACCGCAAAGTTTTCCATTTTTAAATCCCACTAGCCAGAATTTTCTTACCCCCAGAATCGCGACAATTTGCGTACCCATTCTAGTAACTCTGTCGAGAAGTCTGTTGAAAATGCAACCCCATTATAGGCAATCCAGTCGTGAATATGCGACCCCATCCAGAGGCAGATCCCCATTAGTTCATTAATAGGAAGTACCCCCCCCCCCCCCCCGCCCGAAATTAGTACAGTTTTTGTGTTTGGCTAAGTAGGCCCAAACATTTGATAAAGTGATTATCATTGTCACTACAATAATAGTCAATATTATTAATAGTATAACAAAGTGAGACATTAAAGAGAACAATTAAGGATGAAGCCACAAACCCCCAAAAACAGAAAGAAAAAGAGACTAATTAGTATACAAGGGATAAATTAAGATGTTTGACCTGGGAATTTAATTTATCTTTTTTTTGGGTTCGCACCTTCACCCTTAGTTATTTTTGTTAGTATCACGACCTTCTTATAGTTTTGCCTATGCGCGAGCCGTCAATATTTCGTGGTATTGCAGTCTCACTTTTGCGGCCTGTGATTGGTTCTAATGTTGAAATTGACGTTGTTGCACTGAATTGGGTTACTGACGTACGCAAACAAATACGCTTCGAAGGTAGAAAGAATTGAAATTTCGATCAGACGCGGGTTGATTAGTTTACAGTTTTATTTATCCTTATAAATGATGGATCACGATACAAAACTTCTTTTGCGACAGAGCCCAATACGGAATATATTTTCTCCCAACGCCGTCAATATAATGTGGTATTGCCGTCTCAAAATCGCAATTTGTTTTTAATATCTCACTTTGTTACAATGATAATAATCATCTTCAACACAGGTACATGTATTCCAGAACCTCCCTATCATAAGACAACCTGCTTTCTGTGACTTTGGAAAGCACCGAGCATTGTCCCACAGTCCAATGTGCATATTGCAGGAACAGATTGAGGGAGATAAAAATACACATACAAGACAGGGTACTGTGCCAATTGCTAAATTATCTGTTTATTCAAGACTTCAGGTGACAAAAAGACAATTTAGTAATTGCCCAAGCTTACATGAATTGCTTTTGCTTTAAGTCACAATTATTACTATAATAAAACAGAAGAGTGATGGTTTTCCTCCAATTTGGTATTTGACTTATCAAGTGGCAGCTACTAACTATACTGCTAAATCCATGTACTTTTGACACAAGATGAATGCCTCCAGTGGGTGACAAGGCATCTGGATAACTAATACAAAACTGTGATAGTACAACTGTAAAAAAGGAGGTTTGCACCCTTTCAACCTCAACTAACATCAACATCTAATTTCTCCTTAGAGGGGTATGGTAGTTAGATTGTGTGATATTAGAAAGAAAACAGAATTATTTCATTTCAACAGCTACATCATAAAGGAAAAAAGATTAAGGAGACTTTGCATGTTGAAAATGAGGTTGAAATTACCAATTTTATTAACAATCACTGCAGTTGATGTGTATATGTACAGGAACACAAGAAACACCATAACAAATACCACAGGCAATACATGTACATCACATTCAAAACTACATTAACCAAGAGTTGACTTCCCTTCACAGGCACTTGCTCAACTATTAAACAGCAAAATAGTAACAAAACAATGAAATCTATGTTATTACAAGTGTGCCCTTTCAAATCTTCATTAATGCAGTTGTCACATAGCACTAAGTAATACAAAACCATAAATTGTCACAAATCGGATTACTACCATACAATCACTTGAGCACAGTAGTCAGCTGTGAGTCTCAGGAGGGGGAACAGTCAAAATAGCCTTAACCAGTCTTAAAGAGCAGCACAACTACAGTCCTGCCAGACACAAACAAAAGTTCTACATGTTTTATCCTCAGTTTAAGTTCACATTGCATATTTCCGAGTCCACTCCTTTGCAGTTTCACTATATTTTTGTCTGTCCGTCTTGTATATACGTGCTATATCAGGCACCAAGGGATCATCAGGATTTGGATCAGTTAGCAAGGAACATATTGACAAGAGAACTGCAATGAAAACAAAACATTAGTGTCATTGTAGTAATAAGGGCCAGCATTAGACAAGACCCAAAAGAGAACTGAAACAAGCAAACCTCACAGCAATTCAACCAGACAAGGTTACTCTTAAGTACAGTACTTACAGCACTTTTAAGTGCCCTTTCACTGAAACAATGCACACAAAAAGCAACATGGAGATCTGAACATTTACAGTAATAGTGCACACAAACATGTATGCTTAATACAGAAAAGCAGCCAAATATCAGTATCAAAGTATCCAATTCCTATTTTAACAATGAGCTTTTCTACAATGGACAATGGAGATAATTCAGTGATACTGTACATTGAACTTTGCATCATGGTTGGCAGAGCAGAATAGAACACTTTAGAGAACACTATGACTGTCAAGTTGACTCCAACAAGGAGTGGAAATCAAGTTCCACAGCTAACAATTACAAAACTTCCAAGGAAATGATACTGTAGTTGCAAAGAAAAGGTAAAGTCACTTTATTTAAAGTTGCTAGTTCTGTGAGCTTTAAGGCTCATATCAATGGAAGCCAACAGTGCACCTTTTACGCCTCCACTCTCTGTCAGTGCTCCGTTTTACGGGTATTTGAGGCTACAGCTGCACAGATCAGAGGAAAGTCAAAACAGACATTGAAGTCACCGAGGATCAAAAATAGCTGCATGCTACGCTTGTTCCTATAGAAGATGCTTAATGAATAGTGCACTTTTTATTCAATATTTCTAGTCTGTAGGTCTAAACCTCACCCTTAGAGATGGTAAGAGCAGGACTCCACTGCGACCTCAAGATGTCAAGACAAATACTGCCATTACTGTTAATGTTAGGGTGATATATTTTAGTAGTAAAAGACACCTGCAAATAAACAAAATAGTTTGAGCACTTAGCATGCAGTACATGCACCACACATTAATAAGTTTTCACTTTTTTTAATCATCCTAGAGACAGTAGATTATGCTGTCTTTTCCATCAACTGTATCCTGCGAGCCAGGAAACCTTTTCCTGAAAAGCTGTCACGTTCTCTTGGGCTTCTTCAATAACTGGGTAAAGTGGTATAATTTGACTAAAATGAATGAAATGTACAACAGGCTACTAGGTTGGCATCCTCAAATTCATAATAAATGATTTTAAATTAACCCATTCACCCCTGAACCAGCCTAAACCAGCCATAATTAGTATTTCACTCTGTCTAACGCCAGACGATTTTACTCGTCAATGGGGAACCCCCAGCAGTCAATGGGTTTCATCACTAATGTCCCAGTAACCCTTTCACCCCTAAACTGGTCATACTTAGTATTTTATTGTCTAACGGCAGACGATTTTACTCGTCAATGGGGAACCCCCAGGGATCAATGGGTGAAATAAATGAAAGTTTCTGCACGAACATAAATACGTAAATCCTGACTGAGTTTGAGATCAACATGACAACCAACTACTAGGTTGTCCATGCCTTATGCATGTAAAGAGACAGATACCAAATAATTTGCTTAAGTAAGGAGATTACTAATGTATAAGATAACATACATATCATCATTTCCCCTTGGATTTTTCAAGTACAGTGTAGCTAGTAGCAACCTAGCACCAGATCAGACCTCATTTTTATATTAAACTATATTACCTTACCCAGCTATTCAGCCTCCTTCTTGATCTTCCCCCCCCTCCCCCCAAAAAAAAGGTAGCAAAAGAGTTTAACAACATCTCAGTCCACTCGAAATAATTGTATGTCCCCTTTTACCATTTTGCCTCTAAAAATGGCACTTCTCTAGATGTTACACTGTGTAATACCAGATGATTTTGCTTATTAATGAAACCCCCTCAGGAGCAAAAGATTTGAGTCTTAAAATAATTTTTGAACTCTGATAATAACTGACTTAAAGTGATTTTTGAACTGCTGAAGATCTAACCAAAACGACTTCATTTGGGTTTAAGAAAGAGAAAGGCAAAGATCAGGAATGTTGACTCAAGAATCTATTTTCTACACAAAAAAAGAACCTCTTTTTTTAAATTAGCTAATGCAAGTAATACAAAAAAAAAAAAACAAAAACCAACGCTAAACTTAATGCTTTATGTTTTGGAGGGATTATAGAAAAACAATCAAAATGAGGAAACTGGTGAGACAACAACAGCAACCTCTGATGCTGCCCTGTTTTGAACATTGAATGCAATTTCCAAACTTACAATTCAACACTCAATACTTCAACACTTGTGCTAGTGTCTTCATAGGGGTGATTGAGACCCCTTTTAACCTTGTTATCCCCCACCCCACTTGAATGGTATAAATAAAGCAAATAATTTTTATAACACAGCAGGCAAAATAGACCATTTCTGAGTTCACATCTTCCTCCTCTTCAAAGCGAATCTAAGTGCAAAGTTTTTGCGATGGTTATTAGTTCTACTTTACATAAGAATGAAAACTAATTTTCATGATAAAACTTCACACTTAGACTCCCTTTGAAGAAGAGGCAGAGATGAACCCAAACATGGCCTATTACTGAATACTGATTGGCTGAAACAGAGGGCATTTTCCATTAATACTGGTAATTATAATAATAAATAAATAAATAATAAATATATAATAAAAGAAAACTCTGCCCTTATATTATGAATAGGTAATCACAAGTTTCCTTGTAAAATCAAGGATTAATATCACTTGTATTTTGAGAGGTTGCAACTAAGGCAATTCCTGCAACTTCTGACAAAATGTGTGATATTAATTTTTAATTGTACTCAGCCCCATGAGATTACCTATACAATTTTTTTAAAAAGACTATTTTTTCACTCATTTTATTCTCACTGCAGGTTTCAATGAGTTGCAAATATGCTTGATAAACAAGGCTACTGTCACAGTTACAGAAAAGTGGGAATTAAATGCCAGCTTCCAAACAAAAGTAGCACTGCTGGTTAGTGGTGATAATTTTCTAACTATCCCATGCAATTGCATGGCTGGCTTGGCAAGCATGTTCTGAAAAAGTGAAGTTCCTTTTTGAAAAGAAAAGCTGCCTTTTTGGCGTATGACACTGGAATTAGGTTTGCCTGATATTTATGTGTTTTCACAATCATTGTCCTATGTAGAAAAGTCAGTGCATTTTTCCTGCAGTATAGGATCCTTAGGTCTAGAAAAAAATATGACAGCCTCAAAGGTTTTGAGCAACTTTTACATTGTGGCTAAAAAAAAAATCTTTTGAAAGGCTCGTATAGGAGGATAACAAAATAATTAAGTGAGACCTTGCCTTCAAAAGAGTCACAAGAAGCAGTTTGAAAGGACTGTCTTTAATTCTAACTTTGTAAGTTACATTCACTATTCTTCAAAACCAGATTAGCATCCACCCATTCATGACTGTGCATGCATGGTTGCAGTGAGAATTGAAATCTTCAGACCATTAGATCATAATTGCAGTTATGAAAGCAGCCATGTATTTTGCAGTTGCAGGTACTTAATTTTAGCAAATCTCAATTTAAACAGAATTGTGCACACCCTATGTGAAAAGATACTTGAATGTTTTTGAAAACTTATCAAATTTTGACAGGAAGCAAAGGAAAAGCACCTCAAATTAAAAAATCACTTTGCAACTGAGGATTATACCTTGCTGAATCATACATGTTGTGTGCATTCTATGCAAGAGAAACTGTAATACCCAATAACTGCTCTACTGTTTATTTCCAGGGCTTGAAATTGCAACCAATACAGTCACTTTTGTGACTGAATTTTATCCCTTTGCAAATAAAATATCTAGAGTAGTCATAAATTTGCAACTTATTTTCACCTTCGTTCTTTCCAAACAAAAGGGTTAGCAGTTGCCAGTTTGCCACTACCTTTGCTAAAATAAATAATTATTTTGCTTCTTGCCATTAATTTTCTTTCAACTGAAGACATGGGGCACAGTTGTAACCTAATTTAGTTGTGATGTTATAGGAACGTTCATTTGCCATTTTCAGCCATTTCTCTTCACAAGTACTGCAAGCTCATATTTTACTTTGTTACACCGCTGGCAACACAATACAGCACAACAACTTTGCAACTAAAATTTGTGAAATTGTGACTAAATTTTCGAATCTTCTCACAAAATTGTGACTGTTTTTGTTGTATTTTGAGCCCTGATTTTGGATGGGAAAATCAAAGCAAGTTACAAAGATTCTGCTCCCAGTTTTGATCCAATCAGTGACATTATTTTCTTCATATAACTTAGCTAAATTCCTTTCCATAAAAATGTTGAGGCTGAGATTCAACACAATTGTTGACATACTGAAAACATTATATTTTGCTCGTGTGTCTTTTAATAAGTACTCTAAATACAGGTTAAATAAATGCAGAGGCAACTTGGGCAAAGGCTTGTTGGGGTAACATATTCTTTGCAGCAACAGAAAGTCGAGTACAGGGATGTAGCTAAGAATAAATTCATTCCAGTTAAGGTTGTCTTAGTTCCTGCTCTGAGCATCAAAGGGACCCAGTAAGAAGATTGTTCCTAGTGTCTCGCAACACCTGGCATTGTTCAAGATAGCGAATAAAGGGAGAGAGAATACATGTACAACAGTACTTCCAGTATCGATAAATTCTAGTGATAATTCTACATACTGACAGATATTCCATTTTGTGAACACATCAAATTACTTTTAAACTTTGTAGAGAATAATTTGCGATATTCTTAGTCGCTTTAATCAATGGCCAAAATTCAGCTGGCAATCACCCCTTTCTCAAGTGGCATTTACAGGCAACCTGAGACCACATCACAGCGGGCAATCCCCTTTTATGATTTCCTGGTCACAACAACATTGATTTGCTAAAATACTAAATCATCTAACTTTAAGAGCATCTTGAGAATATTTTCAGGCTAAAATTGCAATAAATAGGACATTCAGCCTCTGCTCAAAAAACATATATTCTTAAGATTGCATAACAAATAACAAGCTAAAAAATAAATTACACGTAGATAGGCTCAGAATTGATGTTTCCCTAACGTAAGTACTTCTTCATTGGTCGAGAAATAGAATGTGATCAATTACTTGTTAATAGGACTAGTCAACTCCAGTGGATGCATAAGTACTAATTAAATCCTAGAAATATGGATCATAAATTAGGATCAACTTATAGCCAAAAGCCCTTTAGTATCGATGATGTCCATGATTCAAGGACAGGTTCCAAGTACAGAAACAAATTAAAGAAGCACTTTTACAAAGAAAAACCCAA
>NC_090885.1:29259619-29339619 GCF_036669925.1 Montipora capricornis
TTTGCTGACTGGAGGCCTTATTCGTTAAGAAGACGGTGACCCGAAAAATGCTATTCAAGAACTTAATCTCCCAAGATGAAAGCAACTTTCAATTCGTTCAGTGTGCTTACACTAGACTAGTCATCGGTTATTTGATAATGAATAGAGGGCGCTATAAATGAAAAGACTATGAAAGAAACTATTTACAAATACTTCTGGGTTTTCTATAAATATTGACATACCAATAACGGTCAGTTTTACTTTTTCAGACAGTTTGTCTTAGAAACTTTCCTCCCCCCTTGTTTACTTCTCAGGGCTCTTTCCATTTATCGCCTTGTTCACGAGTTTGCGATCTCACGCTGGACTCGTCGATCATGGCGACTTTGAAATTTCAAAATTCTCAGGACGAAGTCACTGCTTTATATCAGTCGCACAGACGAGAAATCTTCTAGGGGAATTTGGTCAAAGTGTACGAGAAATTCTCGTGAGGAACAATACAATCAAGGGAAAGCTAGGCACCCTGTCAATCAACGGTCTTGTCAGGAATCCAAATAATCTCGACGGGAGCCAATGAGGAGGAGCTTGCCTCTCCCACTCAAGCCTCATGAGTCAACTTTTGCGCATATCTTTCTTTTTTAAGAACGTCACGAGTTCTTCGGCTCTGCCCACTCCGTTTAGAATGGCCAATCAAAATAAAGCAATTTCTTCTCTTGGAATAAAGTTATTGTCAAAAATAGCAAAAACAATGTATGCAAATTGTACACATTGCGTAAATTGATGTAAACGACAGTCTCCTGCTGAAGGGTTAGTTCTAAAAATAGAAAGATAACGCGGCGTGAAGGTTGACTCAAGGATATATTGCATCGGGGAGGCTCCTACTTATGGGATTCTTGTCTCGACTTAAAGGACCAATTATTACTGGGTTGCTAAACCCAGTCGGAATCTGCGTAGCGTTTCGTCGTTTTATTTTTTTCCGTGTCGGTAAAAGTCTTGCCTGTCACTCCCCTGCTTAGTGGTGTTTTTGTGCATAGAGTCTTCTGAGCGTATTTTGTTAGGTTTGAGGGGGCTGGGGTAATGCGTAGATTTCTCTGGTGCACACGGGAGGACATTTAATTATGAACCTGGAATGGCGTTGAAAGTCATTGTAACGCAAATGGGGTTTTAGTGCATCTTTAAACAAAATGTGCCCTTATGGAGCTCAAGAAGGGAACGTCAATTGGAGAAACAACTCTGAGGCGATGAAAAATAAATACCTGGAAGTTAAAGCGACGAGTAATGGTCTTCGACAACAATTTCATTTTTCGCCCTTGGATATCAAGTAAGCTTTAGCTTGGTACTATATACAACACTGAAGTCAAATGGCAATTATTTTATGGATTAAACAAACACTGAAGGAATCGAACGCCTTGAATGCATCACTGTGTTTACTGAAGTGGCATCTAAGTTGTCCGGCAAGTTACATTCATTTTAAGACTCAACTCAGCAAAGGTAAAAACAAATTGGAAATGTGACAGTGAAAAATTATTTGAATGAAAGCTTGTTGTTTCTTTTGTCTTTTATTATTTACCGTCGAGGTTCTTTTGAAAAGGGTTTGATGTGAACTGTCAGAAATTTATTTATAAATTGCATATGCTTTGTGATTGTGTGTTTCGTTTACACGCACGCAACTGAAATAGGAAGGGTTTCTTGCCTCTTAATCGCAAATGTGTTGTTTGTTTCAATAAATGTTTCGCTGGAAAAGATTTCTGTGAAATTTCCAGCTTTTGTAAACTGATCATGTTGTGTAATTTTCGAGAAGAGCAAATTTGCATACATGTGTTGAAATGTGATACGGGGAGAATTTTGTGGTAGCGCATAAGTCACGAAAATAAACAGGTCTGTTGGAAGCGTGCTTGAGTTCAACAAAATGAGCCCCAAAATCAGCAAAAAATTGTCGATGAATAATAAAGTAGCTGCTATTTCCAAAATGATGGAATTACCAGGTGATTGGAGAGTAAATTTTTGACTTTGCAGAAACAATGGTGGGCGATTGTGATCTTTGTTTTGAATTCGCTCATTTATTGTCAAACTTTGTAACACTCGACAGAAAAAGAAACGAAAACCCGGTATCTTGCCATCATTTGACACAGATGCTTCATTTTAGTAAACTTTAGTATTACAAAGCTGTCAGATGCTCAGAGCGCACGCTTAAACTTGTGGTGAAAGAAGTTGTGAGGGAGCTTGAAAATTAACAACATGTCAGCCCAGAAGCATATGTTTCTCACTTCCCATTTATTTTCTTAAATCTTTTTGGGTTCAGTACTTTGCTAGTAACCACATGTCTTCTCAGGCTATTTACCCAAGACTTCTACCATGGCACTACAATGATAGACAATACCAAAACAATATCGTGCACTGTTACTGCTACATATTACGCAAGGACAACTTGAATCTCCTGGAAGACAACACACAGCTCAGTTGACATTTTATATGGAATAAATCGCTGTTTTACTACACTACCAACGTAAGCAATTCGTGTCTATTTTTTCAAAAGAGTACAAGAATTACTTCTTTCTACAAAAGATTAATTAACAGTCCGGAAGCCAGGTTTTTAACCCCAGAAAAGGATCTGTTTCGTTTTACGAATGTGTGAGGACCTGTGAGCCAAAGGGCGTCTGCTGCTAAGACGTCTGGGTGACCCCTTAAATGGTCTTCTTAATGACCCCCCAACTTGAAAAAAATTGTCTGGAACGGTGCACGTACCACAGGCAACCCAGTGTACCCTCACGGAGGGTCTAGTTTAAACGAGGTTTAGAACGGATTCATTACAGTGCTGGTCTAAAGCACAGTTTTGTAAAAAGTTGCCGTTATTTAGAAAAAGTTCAGTTCAGTTTAGTAAAGAGGGTCTCAATGGGGGGGGCTGGGTTCCCTTTGACGGTTGACGGTTACAAATATGCCATTTTGACGCTTGACGGTGAAATTTTAGGTCATTTGACTGTTGGCGGTTAATTAATGTTTTAAAATGGCGTTTATAACACGAAATTAAAGTACAAATTTAGCTGTAAATTTTAATAAAACTATATAATTTTCACCATATTTGAATAACCCAATTATTGCTATAATTTGTGAATTAAAAAGGAGGTTTTTGATCTTCTACTATGCGTTTCATTCCCTTCGTTACCGCTGGGCGTACTAATCGCCAGCTCCACGTACGAAACATTCCATAAACATAACCCTCCCATACCTACTCACTTCCTCAAAGATTTGTTTCTTGTTTAACGGGAAAAACTACTTTCTTTCAAACGTACGAAATCGCAGTATCCTTTGCCAACATTTTCATGGCTGCGGTTGAAACAGCTATCATCGAACTAAGTCCATACAAGCAACTTCATCTTTCCTCTATGGAGCCTGATAACCAAAGAAGAAATAAGCAATTTCACAGAGCCAGCAAATAGCTATTATCCGACTCTAAAATAGGAGTGGTGTGACCCGTGATGACTGACGTTTTATGACACCGGCAGTGTTAACTAACACACGGAAGTCAGTTCTGTCGCTAACCGGTTTCATCCGAGACTATGAGTTAAAGGACTTGCACATAAATGTATTTGTGTGATAAATTAACGATCATTTATAAACAACATAACTTGACCCTATTTAAGTCAATCCTTTACTTCTTTATTTAACGATATGTGAGACATTTGACTGCTGATATTGGCTTGCTCCGTTTGACGGTTGACGATAAAATTACTTTGCGTTTTTGACGGTTGACGTTTAAATTTTTGGCCATTTGACGGTTGACGGTTAACCCCATTGACACCCTCTAGTAAAGGATTAGACGGGGCTTAGCCATCGATTAAACAACAAAGCAGGCTAAACCTTCTTATAAGCAGGTTTAGCCGTCGTTAATTCGCCTCGATTGAAATAGTAAGATACAGATGATAATTACGTCAATGAGCCAGTCATCAATTGCGTCATAGAATTCGTAATTTAAATATTAAGGGGCAAGACAACAGGGGAACCCAACGAGAATATAGTTCAAAACCATTTAAACACTTGAACGTATTTTAGGATTTAACCAGTAGATATTTATCCTCTCCCTCTGGGGAGTTACGCTGTTTTGCTATCCAGCAAGAAAGACCACTGATATTGCATTATAACGCATGTAATCCATAATGTTTTTAATAAAATTAATAGTTGTTTGTCAATGACAATGCTGACCATCTTTCCTCAAAGATTAATTTACGTTTCGCTGATGACACAGTCCTCTACAGATTAATAACATCTGAAAATGAGGCAAGAATACTGCAAAAAGACTTGGCTAATCTTTTCTTGTGGGCCTCTAAATGGAACCTTAAATTTAATCTAAAGTAATTTAATTTCATGCGATTCTCTAGGGCTACTTTTCCCATTGGTTTTTATTAACAAGATGGAGAAGTCACATTCCCGGCGGCCACCCACCACCCTTTCTTAGGTATAGAGCTATCACGTGATCTTAGCTGGATCTCCATACAGCTGCTATAACTAAGAAAGCTAATCAGATTCTCTCTTTCCTCCGTAGAAATTTAGGTAATTGTACTGTTAAGGTAAAGGTACAGGCCTACCTTACCCTTGTTAGACCCCATTTAGAATACGCTTGTAGTGATTGGGACCCCCATCTTTTTAAACATTCTGGAAATGTAGAAAATTGAACACAGGGCAGCACGCTTGGTCAAATCCTGTTACATCAGGACCCATCAGAGAACCCCGAGAAGTGTCCAATCGTTTAATAGAGCTTGCTTGGTCATCGCTTCAGAGGAGGAGATTAAATGCTAGACTCCAAATTATATGGAAGACCGTAAACAATGCAGTTTGCCTTAAGATACCTGACCATTAAGCGCAAGGGAAGAATCACTTGCCAGTATACAGAGGCACCCAACGTCAATTTTCGGCAAATATCTGTTCAGAAGACGATTTGAAATCTTGAATTTTCGGAACATTTGTTGTAAAATTTCTTGCTTGCCTGCCTGTCCTAGTCACCTATAGAATTTTCGGGAGCCTTTTTTATGGCTGAAATTTTGGAAAAGGTAACTTTTGATCCCTATAATTTTTGGATCACTAAACTTTCAGCTAGGGAATCCGAACAGATAAAAAAATTTTTAGGGGATAAAAATATGCCTATATCTACCTTTTAAATACTAAAATACGTTTAACAATGCTATGTTTCAGTGGTTTTGAACTATATTCTCGTTGAGTGGTATGCTGAGTATAATCGTAAGAAGTTCATTCAACCCTACTCATCAGGAAATACTTACAAGTTTAGTTTTTTTTTTAATTCTAGAACAATTAGGGATTGGAATAGTTTAAGAGATTATGTGATTGAATCTGAAACATATGAACATATGGTGGCTTCAAAATAGTCATAAGTAAATAAATTATTTAATTTGTCACAAAAATATTAAGGGACATGAAGGGGTAAAATGGGAGCTGAGATATGATTGACCTGATTTTTTGGTGGGAAAATGAGATCTGATATCTGGGAACTGGGATTTTGTTACTGGGAATGGGAGATAAAGACTCCTCGGTGCGAATGGCATTTGCATTTTTAGAGGTTATCAGGTATTAGTTCTTCCTGATATCAAATACTTCATGAAGTCTTCTAGCGTTCCTGGTCACTACCATTTGAGAGTGAGGACCTTCGTGATGCTAACAAACTTGTTTGTGAACCTCAAAGCTCCCTACCTACAACATCTCTACCTCTAATACGGCTTCACTAGCACGAATCGATTTCCCTAAACCCATTGCAGCCAATGTAATCAGTGGAAAAGAAGAAGCTCAGATGACTTATTGGGCTAGGCCCTTTGGTAAATGTGTCAGGCATAAGACTGAAGGAAACGTCCTTGAACTTACCCTACCGGTTTGCAAGACCTTCGGCCTAGCAATTGTTGTGGGTCTAGTAATGAGGGCGAAGACTCCGAGCAGGATACTGGTGAGGATAATTCTGTTGATGAATTTAGTAATGATGATGATGACAGTGACTCTAAAGGTGACGTAGAGAAACGGAAGATCATGTGCCAGGTGGTGGCTGACCTTTTTCGGCGGACAGCTTGAGTAAGCAATTCCATGCAGCTGAAAATTATACCTTGCACTGTCGTTATCGCCTCCGTTCTCCAGTATTCTCATGTTTCGTTTTAAGACTTATCATTAACTGCTTCATAAAACATATCGATGCTCTAGAATTACATTTTCTCCATCATAACTCCGGTTGAGATATTACTGCGTAGCAGGGACTGGGACTTCTAAGAAATTTCGACTGGGAAATGGAATTGCTATATCCATATCCCTTATCTCGTCAATTTTCCCGCAAAATATCCCGTATATCCTGATAACCCCTGATAGGGCTTCGTTGTATGCATTTGCAAATTTAGTAACACTAATAATAGAGTTTTACAACAAAACACTGCAAGTTAAATCACAGATTTATCTTTCTAGTAAGTTTACCCGTAGTTGAAGTTCACTGTAACTGGACAATTTTTGTTAACTGTTTGTTCATCCCACGGATACGCGTTTATAGGCGTCTTGTTTTAATATATTTCTGATTTATTTATGAGCTGAAGCTGCATGTCGATGCTGTGAACTTCACCTAACCACAGCTATGTAATGGGAAACCTTTATAGATTAAAGATGTAGATGTAGAACATTCAAGATCCTTATAGTGGGATGCCTTCGTTACTGAACAAATACTAAAAAGGGATGAAAACGGTTCTCCCCAAAATATGCAACTACTTTCAAATTCCTCATCGATGACAAAACAAGTATCGAACGAATCTCACTAATCCTTGATTACTGCTAGATTACATGTAATTTATATGTAGTGCATGCTGAACATCGGTTCAACCATAGACCTCGTGAAATTCTGCTCGTCTTCCCCTTCATAATGCAAATTAAACCAACTTTAGGCACGGTTTATGAAGAACTTGTCTAAGCCTTGACTCATCCAGGTCTAACCTTGGCTTCGTTTAAATAATCAGCCCATAGAGTTTAAATATATAGAAACGACCAATCAACCAAGTGTGACATCTTCTTTGGTTCCCCCGTCACTTAGAAAGCAATCTCTTGTGGTCGTCTAGTTTATCACATGAATTTTGATTTGTTATGTATTGTCAGACGCGCGTTTTGATTGGTTGGTAGGAAATATGAGCGTGCATCAAGAAAATCTGTTTCAATCAAGAATTTTCCTTCATTTGTCGAAATATTATACAAAGAGAAATATTATATAAAAGCAATAAAGGACTTCCTTCCGTGTTTCCATGGCTTCATCTAAACACTCGGGGGAAGTTGGGAGAATTCTCGACAGTTATGCAAACCCTCGACTGCGTCTCGGGTTTGCATAACTGCCCAACCTCGTCCCCAGGGCCTTCTCCTCTGCGATTTTCAAAATGGCGGCTCGTCTAGAGAAGACCCTGGTCAAGGCTGGATCACGTGGTACAAAATCTCCAAAAAATCTTCGAGATTTTTATCACGTGACATTTTGAGAATACCAAAACAAAATGGCGGCAAGGGATGGCGTTAACAGCAAAATAGATCTTTGGAGATTTTGTACCACGTGATCCAGCCTTGACCAGGGTCTTCTCTAGACGAGCCGCCATTTTGAAAATCGCAGAGGAGAAGGCCCTGGGGACGAGGTCGATAACTGTCTCGAATTCTCCCAACTCCCCCTCGTGTTTAGATGAGGCTATGGAAACACGGAAAACGTGTTGCTTAAATGGTATTAGGGAGTTTAAGAAACGACAACGGCTACCCCAGCAACGACAAGGCCAAAAAGCAGTGATAGTATTGGTTAAAAGAATAAAAATGATCGTGCTGCACGTGCGGCACGCAATTTTGTACACTTCTTGCCCGTACTCAACAAAACAACAACTTGAAATGACCAGTTTTAAGGTCTTGACCACAACGTGGGCACACATCAATAAATCTTTATTCTCTCTATTTACTTCAAATCCGTCCGTACCAGAAAGCAAGAATATGACTGGTTAAAAAAGGAAAAAATAATCTTGTTGCACGTGATCTCCTGGTTTGGTCATGTTTTACTTTTACTCGTGATACTGAAGGTATGATTTCCTGCCATCGTCACGTGTTCACCAAGAACTGTTTCCAGCCTTCACTTCGTTCGTGTGGATTCCTCAGAACGGTCTGGATGACTTGCCATGCCAAAATAAACTGTCAAACGTATTACCACCACTGCCTTCCACGTTGGTATCGAAATAGACGCTGGTCTGTGATCGACGCCTCCTATACATGTTATTTGCTGTCGCCCGCTTCACACGGGATGATGTTATTCTAGCTGATTCCAGCCTCACAAGCCAGTCCCTTCTTCTACACCTTCATAGTGCTGTCAACAATATTGAACTATTAAAGACCAAAAATCGGGCGACACAGCAACACATCTTGGCCGGAAAATCGGAACTGACCTACAACCAGTTTTCACGAGTCGTAAGATCGAGAAAAAAAAAGCTCAAGATACAAGAAGAGAAGCCCGCTTTAATTAACCACCAATGCGTCGTTTACATTTTCAAATGTGATTCGTGCGATGCGGATTAGTATAGGTAATCATACGGTTTCGAGTTCAATTGGGAATTAATTTGCACGAGTGAGTTTTGTAAAAAGCTGAAATTGCACGAGCCGCTTCGGCGAGTGCAATTTCAGCTTTTTCAAAAACTCACAAGTGCAAATTAATTCCAAATTGAACGAGAAAAACCGTATGATTACTTATTAATAATACAAACATGAAAAAATTCGCGTGGAAAAAGTGCCGGAAGATGTTTCTTGAAGCCCTTTTTTTCGCATTCGAGAAAAATTTTTTCAGAGTTTCTGTACAAAATTTTGGTCATTGCCGTTTACATGAGATCATTGGCCTACAACTTTCCCAATGTCTTTCTGCAAATCAAAATCCAGAATTACGATGTGTAATTTGCACTGGTGTTACACTTTTTGCACCGGTGTTACACTTTTTGCACTGGTGTTACACTTGAACTGCACTGCTCTCAGCCAATCAGAATCGAGTAATTTTTTCATGTGTATTATTATCGGTTATACCACACGCCATCTTCATCAACGCATAGAAGAGCATAAAGCCTCTGTCATTGGCAAGCATCTGAAAGAAGCCCACGGCGTAGCGTTCAATAGCCTAGAGGAAATGTTTTCTGTTCTCAAGAAATGTTGCGGGAAAATGGACTGCCTAATTCACGAAATGTTATTCATTCGCGAACGAAAACCAAAGCTAAACACGCAGTCTGACTCAATACGTGCAAAAGTATTTATTTAACATATACTGCACGAACTGACACGTTAAACACCAATAACAATGAACGCTCATTATTCTAATGAAGTTTATCACATTTTATTTGTATATAATCTCTGAGCTACAATTTTACATCAGTTTTAACATTCTACTTGATAATGAGGTCATGGAGACTTCGAAACGTCGTAGTTTTTTACCGTTAAAAACAAAAATAAATCCAAATTCTTCTGAAAAGCTTGTCAGGCTTTAATCATATTTTCACGGAGATGACCAGAAAAATAATTGAAAGGTTTCATGGGTTAAAAAAGGTTCCTTTTCTAGAAACGAGGAAAAAATACAACCAAACAATTTCTAGACCTTTTTAGAAACGCAAGCTTCCGGTCAAAAAACCTCTAAAGAACGATAAGAACGCGAACCGAAAGAATGGTGTTGAAATATTTTTTTAAAAAATGGTATTTAGACAGGGGAAATACGTTCCTTTGAGGCGTTGGTTCCAAACAGAACAGACAACCGACCGATCTGGCGACTGAGACTCCGCCTGGTACTCAAATCTCTCACAGTGTGAAACAAAGTAAGATCTGGGTACGTGATAACCTGTGCCCTGTGTTTTGAGGAAACTTGAGAATGTGGGGCATAAGTTGAAAACAAAAAGTACGTATTATGGCTTACAGTGATTACAGGTAAACGTTGCGTGAACCCTTCTCCAAGGAAACCATAAATTGCTTTGACACTATGCGGACACTCTGCGGATCCACTCGGCTCAGTGTCGGCTATCGCCTCGTGGATCCACAGCAACTTTGACAATGTTATGACGAAATTCATGATCAATAACAGGACAGACGAAAGAAAAACTGACATCAATTTGTTAATTCACCTCAGTGTCGGTACATATCCACCATTAGCCACCTCCACTTCGTTGAATATTTGCTAATTATTTTTATTTTAAAAAGCTAGCCTTGAATCAAATTTAGTGACATCTTGAAACTCTAGCTTAACATTTCAAGTTTGCTCGGAGGTCAGTGTTTTGCACGGGGCTTGAAAAACCAGCGCTGTTGGCCATAATTCGCCACAGAAGGAATGTTGTTAGCCCAATACCGGCCCACCAGTGGGAGATATACGACACCGAGCATCGGGAATCAACATCGGGCTTCGGCCGCTTGGCGCTCGATTCCCGAACAAGTCAAAGAGTTTTTCAAGGAAGCAAACGTAGACGATAACCCTGCTGATTTGATCTGATCTGCAAGTTCAGAGAGAGTATATTACTAGTTGTCAGATTCTGCTTTCGTCAATATTTAACTCCACTTGAAAACTGGCATAAACTCATTAACTCTGTGCTACATGTGAGACGCGAGTAACTGCAACAGAATCGTCAACGTCTTCCTTTGCCACTTCACATGAGCCAATCAGAGGCCATAGCGGATAAGGCACAGCGGATGTGACGTCATCCTTCGACACTATTCCATAATTTGACAGACGAGATAACAAGCAAGTCACAATCAACTGTTTCAGTTAACCGCGAGCTTGTGTCTGTACGCCGTTGCGTATTCCGAAAACGTTGTCTTATAATTACTTGGAATCAGGTGATATGTCCACCTTTCTCGCTTTTTATTTATTGCTCTATTTGAGTCCATGGACATTGACAGACGCCACAAAGAAGGTCAGTGATAGAATTAAAAATTACCCATGTTCTCTTTACATCTACGTTAGTTACATCACACTCGGGAAGCTTGATGTACTTTAATCTTAACAAATAGATCATTCACGTACATACCAAGTCTCGAAACAATGTTGCCTCTGTCTTACCCATCGGTGTTTTTTTGTCTGGGATTTCTAGGATAAGGTCAAACACCGCAGCCCCGAAGAGCAACAAGGTAAGCAGTGTACAAATCACGATTTTTTAAGTCCAAGCCACAGAGCTCTAAATTACGTCCGGTCGGATTGCCTTCCAAATTCTGGAAGCCGCATCAGTCAGATTAACGCAAATCTTAACATTTAAATTTCTTTCGTCTAAGCCGCGAGAGATCGAGAGAGTTCTTGATATGATGTTTTATAGCACAATATAAATTTTGTACGTCCTACTGTACGTAGACACAGGAAGCGTGAAGTGTGTTTAACAGATGTTCCATTTTACAGTGTGTTGTAGAACAATGGGCTCACGTACGCTGCACAGCCTCACCCTCCTAGCCTCTGAGTTGCTTCAGTCAATATGATGGGTGAAGCAGTCAATAAATATGTAGTCTACATTCTCTTGGCAATTGTTCCCTCAAAAATCTCATTTTCCAGACTGAGTGGGTCGTGGGCGAAAGGTCGCTCTACGGAAACGCAATATGAGATGTTTCAAAGGAGAACTGTTCAAACTATTTTTCCGAGCTACTTTAGATGAGTGCTTGTACATTTTAAGGATTTTTCATGGTTTAGTACAATCAGTTGGGCTCACAATTCAGAGAAGGATTAACAGGATATCGTGCAAAAAAGAGGAATGAAGTGCATAATCCGCACTTCTCGCTGGTTTAATTCACATTTCCCTTGTCTTTCTGCACCTTCCGCAAAGTGCATTTACCGATGGTGCGACGTGTGTGTGCCAGGGACTGTTGAAGAGACCGCAAGTAGCCACACACTCCACGAAAATGGGGGTATTTATGTAAAACCAGCACAAACTCAGACCGGTAAGAAATTTTTGCTGCCGTTTACACGAAACCCTGGCGACATGGAAATAGCCTGGTTTCGGTATGAAATTATATTTTTCGTCTAATAAATATATCGCTGATCCTAATTAAGCGTACGGGCTTGAAATGTCTGGACCTACAGTATTCTGAGATTTGTTGTCATCGTGACTTGAGATCACTTGAGAACGGTGCCAACTCAGACCGGTACGAAAATTTCTCGTCTCGGTCCAGCAACCGAGACGGTGTCAGGCTGGTCTCATGTAAACGCAGGAAAAAGAGATGTACGTACGGAGGCCGACACGAACTCATGGGTCTGAGTTCGTCCCGGTCTCATGGAAATACCCCCTAAACTTTAGGGACACGCTACATGCGGGGGCAAGCTTAATTTCCTTTACAGGCAATAGAAAGGGACTGTACGTCAAGAACTCAAAGAAGAAAATATGGGCGAAAAGTAGCAAGGCTCTTGAGTCACAAAAAAATGCCTGGTTTTTGTCTTGGCTTTCTCTCCAACTGACATAACGCGTTGTCCGATGATGTTTCCTACTCGGGCAAGTTCATTTTCAACAGAGAGCTGAGCTTATCCACAAAGTGAGATAAGCATGTTGACATCGAAGTGATATATGATGATACACACACCACCTGTCCTGTTTCTGTCCTTATTGATTGTCATAAACAAACCGATTAAAGGTGTAACCGATCTAGTAGGTTATAGGAGACCCTAAAATTAGCGAAAAAAAATTCAGTTCTTTATTAGATCGTGTGATATTCATCAGGGAGTAACAAAATACTCTTGTCGAAGAGGTAGAGAAGCCATTCCTTGTAGTTTTTCAGAGACTTCAAATAGACACGCTATTCTCCAAAGCATCCTTTTAACGGCACTTGACCTTCCTAAACCCTGCAGGAGATAATGCCAGGCAACAGAATTGCTTTAATAAAACTGTAAAAAATTGGCAATCGTTTGCATTCAAATTACTTACATGAACAGGAATTCCTCCTTAATCATCACTAAGAAAAGCTTTCAATCAATAACAGGTTTCAAGACGTTTTCGCCAAATTTAATCTAGGTAGTACTATGGAGAAACTCGCAAATAAGGTTTTGAGGTCTCTAGCATTATATTCCATTTTACATTCTGGTCAGGGCGAGTTACATTAAGACCGTTTCTTTCAGCAAAAAGTTTTGGGTGTCATTGCATGATAGTTAACAAACTGTTGGTGATTGATTTTGACCTGCTAAAAAAATTGGTATTTGAATTTGACAATTTTAGAGAAGAAATAAGACCAAAAATTAGTCAATTGTGAAACATTCACAGGGCTGTCCACACTTTCACGGATTCAAAAGTGTGTAATTTACACTCGATCGGGAGCGTTTTCGCACAAAGGAAAAACAGGATTTGTTTTTCTTTTCTTTTTTATCTTTTTTCGCTTTTATCGTTTTCTTACTGTTTCCCGGACGTTGTTGTTGTTGGTTTTTTTTTCCTTTTGTTTTTTATCGCGCTTTTTGGCACTAGAAGACTAGAATCATACCGTCCGTCTGATACAATATTCGTCCAAATTTGTTGTGCAATAGCCTGCGAACGCAGACGCATTTTGGGCGGTCGTTGGAGAAACCACCACCGGAAATAAGTCTGTGTTCGCAGGCTATTGTCCAACAGCGTTGAAACAAGGCTTAACCGGCGCTTTCAACAATGTTAAATGTTGCACAAATGTTTGATTCAAATCGAACACACGTTATCTAACAAAAATCACCTGCATGTTCTAACAGGTTTAAACCAACAAATGTTACATAACAATATAGACGAGCTTTATGTTTCGATAACTGAAATACTTAAAATCCAGCGTGTTGAAAGCTGAATACGTGTAACGGATGTTTTCTAGAATACGCAAAGCAAACAGATGTGGAAATCCGTTTCCTGAGCGCCAAATACAACCAGTATCCTATTTTCTCTTTGTTAGAAATCACACCCTTCACGTCTTTGACAATTAATTAATGTTTTTTACATTTGTGTCCTAGCAGAATGAATTTTCAGAGAATTATATGTGAACTCGGTCTGCTCTAATCTACATAGCTCGCTGCATGCTTCAAATTACACGTCGAACAACCCTGTTTGGCACGCATGTTCACACAAAAACAAGGGGCCTTATGACCTCAGGCTTGATTGATATTGGAAGAGAGATGTGGCCTCCGCAGATGACTGAGACAAACTTTTACGGGCTTTTTTCGGAAACCTTTATCCACTGCTCTTTCATGCCATTTATGTCTTCATTTTTTTTTTTTTTTTTACTTTTACTCACCTTCTATAAATGTTCTTTAACTCTCACTAATAATTATTGTAAGTATTATTATTATGATTATCATCATCATCATCATCATCATTAGTACTCTACGCTAGCCCTGCTCCCCCAGTTTTACTTTATTATATAACTGGTAGTCAGTTCATTATATAACTCGTAGCTACAGAAGTATTTCAGATATTGTGAACGATAAAGTAGTAAGTGTCCAGTTTGGTAAATGGTGAGTGACAAAGGCAAGCATATAAAAAAAAATGAGGCGAACCGATACCAAGATTAAGAGCGCAGAGTGAGTTGAAGCGTGAGTGCTGACTGCCATGTTGGATTTCCAAGTTCGTACACGAATGTCTGACAAAATGTTACCGACGACTCTGAGAAATATCGGAATAACCTTAATCGTCTACATCTACACTTAGTCTCGCCCATTTATCGAAATCATGAACAAAAACTTGAAGGTCAGTAATTTCACACGGTTGGAGATGCAAGAGTTGCGGTTTTCTCAAGGGTTAAGAGTCGAGAACTGGAGGCAGACGATTACGAGAGGGTGAAGTGTATTGAAGGAATAAACATCATTAATGCCATAGATGAGCCGATATCGTGACCAGATAAGTTACATCTTCCTGTCCAAATAATCAACTTATCACTCGACCAAATCCAGTTGACATGTGATCTAGTAACAATGTCCTACTCATTAATTAGGCAGGAAGCATCCAGTCTAACCAGAAGCACATGACTGAGGCGTGTAAATTGCATCTCTTTTCCTTGGAACAAAGCTGGGGATTTTAGGACACCAATTTTATGCTCAAATATGGACAAAAATAAGATCGAAGCTGCACTCGCGGGAAAATCCACGAGCTACGTTACATCCAAATAAGGAAATTTTTTAACTCCAAAAACCCCAGCTCTGAACAAGAGTTAAATGCTTAAAAGTCATGAGCTTCTACCATAACTCAATCAATTGTTATTTGCTGGACAAGGGAAAGTAAACGGCTGCAGCATACTAACTATGGCTGCAGTTACATCACTACATGATTTCGTTGATTTTTTGTGGTCCATTTTCAAGGAAATCAAACACAGCGAAATTCGGAATAGTGTTCAACCACAAAAAGAAATGAAAGAAAGATAAGCAGCCACCTTCCGAGTTGAGGAAGTTTGCAGTTTACTCGCGATACCATAGACGTTGTCAACTTTTCGGCATATCTCACTTCCTACAAGTAACAAAAAAATCATTTTCTAAGGTACATTGAGATGAACCAGCGTACAAGGGAAGTAACAAATGACAATTATTTGTTCATTCTGGAACAGGTCACTTGATCAAAACTCTTGCAGAGTATGACATCACTTATCCTACAGAAATGGATCATCGCGGTCAGGTTACTGATCACGTGACAACACTATCCAGCCATACGCGTCGCCGTCGAAGTTTAAGAGAGGAGACTGGTCCAATAATCTACCAGGTACTAAATATAATACAACAGGAAATCACATGGAATTGGGTAAAATTTGTGTGTAATTTTGGAGGTTGGCAAAACAAGTATTCTTCGGGTACATGAACTAAGCTGGTTTGCATATATCGCTTTGACCAAATAAGAATAACGTCAATAACAAGTTTCACTTTCTCAAGCTTACGGAGCTGAGCACTAAGGCGCCACTAATTGAGGAGACTTCAAATCACATAAAATCGATCTAAATTGAAAAGAGAGGGAAAGAAACGGAATTCCTGAAAAACCTTTCGATAAGCGAAGCTGAGAATCAAACCAAATATGCCAAATATGACGCCCAGTACCGGGAATACAACCCAGGGTAGAAAGAGAGTTTTGTTAAGATTGCAGCAACGTTATTCCTTAATGTATCGTTTATGCTCAGCGAATGAATGGTGCTGATCATTGAGCAGAAATGCACGTAATAGGCCATTTTCGAGTTCATGTCTGCCTCCTCTTGAAAGCGAGTCTAAGTGCGAAAATAGGTAAAGAAGAACTAATTGTCATCACAAAAACTTTGCGCTTAGACTCGCTTTGAAGAGGAGGCAGACATGAAATCGGAAATAGCCTATTAGATGTACGACGATTTTAGTAAGCGTCACAGAGTGTGTCGTAAACTCCAGACCTCAAGTAAAGTAAAGTAAAGTAAAGTAAAGCAACCATATTAACGTCGATAACTCGTAACAGTAATTCAACTGACAAACCTGAGGTCGACGGTGCGCTCATTTTACTCCTCCCTCGCCATCAGTGCTCCGTTTTACGGGTTTTTAAAGCTACTCAAGCTACACAGAACGGAAAGAAGTCGAAACAAGGATGTGAGATCCGGGAATCGAACTCAAAACCTCTTGCACCAAGGCCGCGCACTAACCGACTGTGCCATTACCACCACCAGAAAATAACGCGAAACAAGAAAAAAATGACTTCCTGTCCCCGCGATCGTCATTTTAGAATGCAGGTTTTTGTTTTGTTTGTACTTTCGTGGTGAATAATAAAATAGTTATTTACCTCAGTGTCGATGAGTTTTGTGGACATTTATTCGCTCGGTAAATATCCTTCATATTTGAACTCCACCGACTTCGGTGAATTTCTTAAATCAGTGCAAGAGAAAATGAGGGGACAGAGAGGGAGGCTCAAAGCGTTGGCCGGAATATGTTATGTCCACGAAAGTTATTTTTAGACGAGCGGAAGTCTTCGTTCTGGCGGAAGTCTATCTTCTGAGACGTCCGCATGCGCGCGTGGAAGGCTTATGAATATATATTTTCTTTCAAACATCAGACCGAGGTTGGCCTGCATGCGGACGTCTCGGAAGACTTCCGCTCGTCTAAAAATAACTTTCGTGGACATGACATATCCCAAGGGCTGGACCGGGAGCCTTCTTCTCTGTCCCCTCATTTTCTCTTGATCAGTGCTGATGTCCTGGAAGATGTCACAGTATGGGTCAATTGTCATCTGTATTCTTGCGCAATCCGGTCTCACATTAATCGTGTTACGAACAAACTGATTACGTGTGCACTGTCCTTGTTCTATGAAAAGAATCCAGTACCTTGACGGTGAACTCAGCCCACTTGAAATAGCTAAGAGAACCGGTTTGTACTTTATTCCAAAAATGACTCCTCCCCTTTGATGTTTTTGCATTTTAAGGTGCATTTTAAAGGACAGACCATTAAAATGGTACTGAAACTAAACTCAAAGCTCTTTGGATCGGATTTTACCATTGAGCGCCACAAAGAGGACGGAACCATCGAAACAAAAACAGCCGCAGAGCAATGCTATCTGGTGGGTGAAACAGAATCGCTTCACACCAGCGTGGCCATAAGCGACTGTGACGGACTGGTAAGGGAATTTTGTTTTACTCATATTCATGTGGAACGACAGTCTCGTCCCCTGAGACGGCTCTCATTCTTAAGCTGACTTAGGGGATAGTCGGTGCAGAGGACGCGAAAGGTGTGATGGGAAATGTTGGTTTGTAGTTTTCGCAGGCCGACTTAGTTATTGGACGGTTAGGGGTAACACGGCCACATAAATGCCATAGAAACTTAACGACTCTTAAATGATATATATGATGTGAGGAGGAGACTGGTATTGGATTTTACAGCAGTGAACCATAGGTGCAGTGCAGATCTACTGCCGGCGAAAGTTGATTAGATGATTGAAGATATTCTGTATCTAAATTACAAAATGGTGATTTTTTTTGGTAGATACCGACTACAAGTAAAGATAATAGTTGAACTGCATTTGGCGGAAGCTAGAAACTTCTAACTTCCTCGTCTTTTTTTTTCTAAGGCAGGAATTATAGATTTAGGAAATGATACAATCTACATCGAGCCCGTGTTAAACAGAAGTCTGATCGTCCATAAAGGATGGACTAGACCTGGCAGAGCCCATCTGGTGTATAGGAAAGCCATGTTAGATTCCAACCAACAACACAATCTGGCAGTTGACCAGTATTTCAGTGATGAATACCCGACAGGATTGAATGGTTTGTGAACAACAGTTTTTATTTTACAGTCAGTACAGAAAGGGTGGTTGGTCTCGCTGGACCCCATTCTTAAACGCTTTATGGGTCCTATGAGATGTTAGTATAAAGTTATCCTTACTTTTTCCGATCGTAATTGAGGAGAGGAGACCCAAACTTTGGTTTCAAAAGTTCCTCAGGAGCGGATCCAGGATTTTTCTTAGGAGGGGGGTGTACCGCTCGGGGGGGGGGGGGGGGTTAACCCCCTGCACCCTCCCCTTAGATCCGCCCCTGTCCTTCTTTTTGAAAGGGTCATAAATCCCCGAAGAAGGAACTTAGCACAACTTGGATGTCTTGTGGGTTTGAAGCCCATATTGATTCAGTGGTAGAGGGGACGTGTTCACTTGTCGAGAAAAATATCCGAGTTTCACGTCATCATCATCATGGTCAACCTTGCGTTTAATAATCAAAATATGAATTCTCTTCACCAAGCTCAGATAACACTCGTAACGAAGATCCCTTTGTCTTACTGAACACAGTCATCCTAAAACGTCCACATTGGCGTTTATTGTGCACTTAAAAAACATCATGTTTACTTGAATACAAGAGCGGAATGCCTTGATAAACGAACTGACTTTCCTTCGAAAGCCTCTCAACATAAAAACTAGGGTTGTTTCCATGAACATTACTAAACGCTTGTTTTGTAGTGAAAGAGATGATTGATCCTTCAGCAGCTCGTGCGGAAAGTGCTTACATAACATTTGTGAATTCTGCGGGACGAAGTATTAAGGTAACTTATAGTTACACTTTTGAAGAGTAAAGAAACCAAGTTTATTCTTAACTTTGAATTTTATGGAACTGAGTGAAATCAAGGTAGTAAGCAGAGAACTGATATGGGTGACCTTAGGGTCTTTGGAGGGTTTATACGGAAAAGGAAGCCAAGGTATTTAACGAAAGCACAATTAACCAGACAATTAAATATCCCTGAGCTTTTACCCAAATCTTGGCTCCCGTTTTGAATTTTAGCCAACATAACATGGCATACTTTCGTTGTGATCACATATCTTCGCTTGCTTGATTCTGGTCGTCCCCTTAAAAACATTGTCTGAATCTGAATCCAACACGAAAGCTCCTTTGGTGTTACATTTCGTTCAAGTAAAAAATTGTGGTTAACGCTACCTTACGGGGGGTATTAATTACGGAAAGGAAGTAGGACGACAGTAAAAAACGCGGAAGGGGCGGAATTTATAAGGGAAACCAATGAAATCTGACAGGGAAGAAATGCCTGGAAAAGGCAGCAAGGTATCGTCGTGAGTTACGCGAGGTTTGCTATTTTCAAACCAAAAATGCGGACGACAGAAAAGCTAAAGAAAATCTAAAAGGGAAAGCTTAACATTTCGCGACTTAACTTTCCGCAAACTTGCATCGCTTGACACATTCTCAATCAACCTCAGAGGGGGCCTAGCTATAATGACAAATTAATCATAATAAATAAAATTTGTGCGAAAAGCCGGACACGACAAAAACTCTCTCATTATTTTTGGATTGTGACGTATAAAATTTAACATTCAGGAAAGAGGAAAAAGTGACTTGACAGATTCCCTTTAAGAGATCCCACCATATCAATCCATGTTGTCTACCCAATGATTTTTCATCACAGATTTATTATGTTGCCGATGGAGCAGAAACACTTTTTCGCATCCTTGAAGACAAGCAAACACAACATGTAGACACGTACACAGTACATAGGTGGCTCGTGAGAGACTATGATACTGGAAAGCAACTTTTTATTAACAAGAAAATCATCTTTTACCCACCAACGGGAACAAGTATCAGGACTCGTCATCTTGCATATATTACTGTTCCAAGTGAGTATATGTCGATATGTCTTGATCTATGTCCTGTAATAAACTGGAAATAAAATTTGCGATTTTTTTGTTAAGGTTTGTTCTGAAAAGTTTGGAAAAATGTGATCATTTGTCATCAGTCACATCAGTATGGCTCTGTGAAGAGATGCTGTGTTTTTGCAGCGGTTGGTTTTAAAAGTGCAGGACGAGTAGGTATAGCTGAAGGTAGAAACTACCAAATTAGGAATGGAGCTCCTTCGCTGCCCTCTACCCCGCCTCCTCTCCCCAACTCCTCCCCCCCCCCCCCCCCATATATCAACATGTTCGTAACTTTCACCAGGCAATATTCAACCTACAATGAACGACGACCGAGCGGTTATAACATCAAATATCTGTTCACTCAAAACAGACACAAACCATCGACTGACCCAATCAAGCAAATGTGGTAGTGTCTGGCGTCTGGTCGGTCTGCAGTATGCGTTTGTCCACTCAGTTCTTCCATGCACTGAGCCATTCGCTCTACTCAATACAGCATTTCTTTACCCACGTTTCCTAGACGTTTCGAGTCTTGTCTGCCGTTAGATGAATCTCGAATCCGTGCATTATGCCCATCGGTGACTGGTACATACCTCTTACTAAACGAGTGTCTAGCTGTAAGAGCTTTACGGCCTACGCAGAATCTTTCGCACAAAGGCCATAAATTAAACTGGGAAAATAATGGACCCGTAAATTTAGGTGAAGCTCGAGAAGATGAGGTAGATAAATATATATAGCTGGATCTTTAATCACTGACAGAAACAAACAGTAAAGGTCAGTAAATTCACCGTACCGTACGTACTGTGTTAAACAAGGAAGGAACTTGTAATCTAATATGCTAGGTAACATGTCCGTGACGAAGTGGATTGGCATTCATCTCGGCCGAGCCTTCTGCTTTACTTCTGATAAAATGTTTCATAGAATTAACCTGGTCTTCATTTAAATTCGTCCCGACCATAATTTTACCAACATGCCCTGAGCTGTTTTTCAACCGATTCTTAGGTAGCGTGAATTCCCGATACTTTCTTTTTATTTTAATAATGCCTGACCTGCTAAACGCCCTTATTCGCAGTCGAAGACTGAATTGCTAAGGGCGCAGCTCAACGAGGTGCGGACCGAAGGAACTGTGCTGCCGGCTAGGCGCTCGGCCCCTGAACACGACCCATGTATGACCTCGGAGCACAGCACCACAACCAGATGGAATAGGCTGGGAGTCGATTTTGCTGAGGGAGGAAAACCGGAGTACCCGGTTGAGATCGACTGAAACTCAGCCCACATACGATCTCGGGGCCGAGAGTTCAACCCGGGTCGCATGGAAGGTACGGTTGATAACCACTAAGCCATCCTGACTTTTGTTCAAAAATTCCGTTTTGCGATTATAATCCTGTTTCTCGTCACTTTCAGGTAATCTTAGGCTTCCTCCACCAAGTAAACCATCAAAGCCCAACAGTCATCTGACTTTTATCAACAGATCCAACCGTTTTGTGAAGGTCAGTTTAGTAAGCGGAAAATTTCGACCGTAAGTTGAACCCGTTCTAACCTGGGCTAGATCTGTTTTTAACGTCGGTAAAAACAGACTCAATGTACTGAAGACCCAGTTGAATGACAAGCATTTAGAAATGTGCGTTTCATGCATTTAATGAGACTACAGAGGTTGTTGAAACCCACACGCATGCCTTTTTCGCAAATCACAATTGACACGGTAGAACGTAACGATATATTTTATTTTGCGATATTTCATTAATTCAACAGCTTTATTACATCGAGGCAGGTGAAACGGTATTTTTCTACAACCTTCCCCCAGACGAAGACATCTTGCTTCACACGTATACTTCACATCGATGGTTTGCTAAGGACCTCGATACAGGAAAAGTACTTCACGTTAATGGACAAAATGAGTATGTACCAGAGCAAACGGACCAGGAGCATCCAATTGAAGTCATCGTCACTGTGCCAAGTTTGTGTTGATTTTCTTGACCTAAATAAATTAGCAAATGATTGACTAAATACTTCCAGTATTAAAAAAACGCATATTTTTTAAGTTAGCAAAAGGGACGTCTGCTATTGAAGGTTGATGATGATGATGATGATGATGATGATGATAAAATCAGTTCTGAGAACAGAATTTTCTGTGCAATCAACACGTCTTGAGGCTTCACTGAAAGAAACTAGTCTTTCACCCTCAAATCGATGAAATATTAGTGGAAATTATTCGAAAAAATGCAATTCTTCTGCTTTACGAAAGTAAGTGATGCTTAGACAAGACGAGATATGAATGACTATGTAACTGCGCTGACGAGAAAGCTGGTGTCTACTGACGCACACCGACAAAAGTAATGAAGATTATCTCAAGTTAGCTATCAGTTTCACCATTGCATTGCTGTCAGCATATTTTAATTTTCACCAGCCCGGGAAACGGTCAACCTAAATGTTTCCCAAAGTGCGCAAATAGTGTCTAGGTGGTGAAGCGTTTCTTTGCTATACGTTTTATGATCAACCATATGTGTTGAGATACTTTCAGGTTTGTTGCCAATCATCAGGGGTTTTTGACAGATTTGTAAAGTAGCGGACATAGAGAACACTCAGAAATGCTCTTTCCAGTGTTTCTGAAACCCAAGAATCAGTTTCCCAAGCCAGGCTGGAGTTAACTCAAATTCTCTTTAAAAATTAAGTTTTAAAAAAATATAATAATAAAATGTAAAACAAACCCCTCAAATATTGGCACCAAAGTACTGGACGTGGAATGGGAAACCACCGGACGAAACGTCCGGGCGAAACGTCCGGGCGAAACGTCCGGCCTCCTTAAACGAAAACCTGCAATGATTATCATGCTCATGACCCCGGCGCCACCCTAAAGCCCAGGGTGGATGATACAACTCCAACACGGTTTTAAAGGATTGTAAGAAAAGCACCAGAAGTCGGATAGCACATCAACACTTCTTTCAGAAATGAACTCTAATTCTTTCTTTTACCCAGGCACCATATCGCTTGCCGATATGAAGTTTCCAGACATGGTCAAAAGTAACCCGAAGTATATTGAAGTTATGGCGACTGCTGACAGTTCAGTTATAAAGTTTCATGGCAAAGTCAAGTCAGAGAAATACATATTAACTCTAATGAACATCGTAAGTAATGGTTTTAGATGGGGAATTTACAAAACAAAATTGTCGCGAATCTAAACATTTACGTTGCAAGCGTGATTTCGTCACCCATGCATGTTAGAAAATTTGTTTCCTGGAAAAAGGACAAAATCTAGAATTTTTTATAAGAATTTCGATGAAAAAGAAGGTTTGAGACAACCAAAGTTCTAAAAACATGCTTTCAACATACCCAGGCTAAAGATAAGTTAAGAAATTGTTCATGGATAACGAGAGAAAAGTTTTATACTGCAACCAGGGGGACCGTCAATCAGACATAGTTTCATGCTTTTCTGTTTTGGATAACTTTGAATGTAGCTTAAAAAGTTACAATTCAAAGTATATCAATGTTTCGACACTCTTGTCAACTGTCTTCGTTAGGAGTGATGCAAAGCCATCGCAAAAGTCCTTTTATATGGTCACCAATTTGCTGCAAAGAAAATGGTGCGCCCTTTTCTGTAAATGCATTTTAAGTTCTCGTATTGCGTTTTCCTTTCTTTAGGTCTCCAGACTATACCAGCACAAGTCAATTGGAGCGCGAGTGTATTTTGTGGTTGTGAAACTTGTTCTTCTAGAAAATGATCCGGTAAGACAGTTTCTTTACTAATCACTTCTTTCTATGTGATTGACGTCTGTAACGGGTTTTGAATGTCTGTCTGGCGCATGCGTAATTGATACCGTGAATCAACAGACTCTAGCTGTTACTGTAAATTCCTCTTTCTATCTTTTGACTACTATTGATCATTATTCTAACGTTCGTAACTGAATCTTGTTTTTTTTCCTTATTCCTATTTGCTCCCAATGATGTGTTTTAGTGATATCTATTTCTGGATAGATGGATAGTGATTTGTTCGTCTACAGTGGAAAACTGTACTTTTAAATACGGTGTCTTTGCTTTGCAAACTATCAAATGAAACAATTTCATTTACTGTGGCTCGTACAATTTTTCAATGTTGAAAGTTTTTCCTTACGTTGTTATTTTGCTGACGCGCAACGAAGCTCTTTCTTTGTTATTTTTCATCTTAGAAAGAAATAAAAATCAACGGCCAACCGATGCCTAGTTTATCAAGTGTATGCTATTGGGGTCACAAGGCAAGGAAAGGCTTCGATACCACCACAAAGGATTTCTATGACCACACCGTTTTCATAACTAGGTAAGGGGACTTAGTTCTAATTTAACTGGGTTCGAAGAATAAGCTATGAATGATTCCTAAAAGCTATGACTGCTGTTATGTACATACTTGTTTCTGTATCACCCACTCTACTTATGTCCGGCTCGATTCACAATAGCGAGCTTAAGCACGCGCGTTTTTGAGACGCGGACGGCAACCGGAAGATTAAGTGAGCTGCTTTCACACAACCACATTTCATTGCCAAGTTTCTTTTCTCCATTACAGATGATTAGTATAACAATCTGGGAGACACCACTACCCTGGCACGCGAAATGTTCTCTTCCGGTTGCCGTCCGCGTCTCAAAAACGCGGGCGCTTAAGCTCCCTAATATTTCAGTCGAAGGACCCTCCCTCATATTTTGTTACTTTTAGTTTTATATTTATAATGTTCTCGAAGATAAAATGAAATTGCCTTTCTCCACTATGACCACACGTTTTAGCATTCTTTTCTTCGCAGTCCAGATAATTTTATCTCTCTCTCTATGCAAGACTTTTCACGTAATATTTAGCATTATCAAATGACTTTTATTACTGTTCTCATTATCTACATTTCCCTGCCATTAAACCTCTTTCCACCATGGCTTCCAGTCGAATATTTTTCAATTTGAGCTCAAACTAAGTCTTTCTGGAAAATTCTCAAAACTCAAACTAATAATTTACTTTGAAGGAAACAAGAAGTGAACAAAAGAGAAAAGAAAGAAAAAGAGAGAAAAAAAAAAGAGTTATCCAGCAAAGCCGAACCGACCGAAGCCGATTTTCCGAACCCCCATCCCCTGAGATCTGCCAACCTGCAATTTTGCGTCTCTACCGTTTTCATGGACTTACTAAATCTTAGCTGTAAGCTCATACACTGAATGAACTCGCATAGTGTTGCCAAGCTGAAAACAATTACTCCGTTCATGCTTGTTGAATATGAGATTGGCTATTACCAACGAACCCTGAAGAAATAATTGCAAGTTAACTTCACGCATCCGCCATATCTTATCGTTGTTGTTGTTGTTGTTGTTGCTTTTTTTTTTTTTTTTGCTTAAATCAAAAATTGATGACACATTTTAACTGTTGCAAAGAGCATTAGACGGATTCTAAAAGAGAAATACGGATGTTCTGGCAGTCGTAATTTTTTTTTCTCTCCTTACATTTTCAGAAAGGACTTCGGGCCTTCAGGTACGGTCTCGTATTTTGTTTGCCTCTTGGTGAGTTTTACATCCACAGTGACAAAACATACGTCTGCGTGGCTCGGTGAAGGAAGAAAACTGGCTCCCTCACACTAAGAGAAGGCAGGGAATTGCCAAAAGGATCGACGAACTGTTGATTTGAGGCGTTCTCCTCTGTCATGATTTTGGAAAAATCCAGCCTTGAACGCGATGCGAAGCCATGACCGTGCGGCGCTTGCGCTGTACTGCACTGCACTACCAGATGAGCTATCCAGCCAGCTGGAAGGTGGTCAGTTGCGAATTCAAGCTATCGCCCGCATGAGTTGAAACAAATGATTTTTAAGAACACACAACACTTCCATATAGAACGAATTTCGTATGAACTTGAAAAAGTGCTCGCGATTTGTTTCACGGACCAATGTTTGGGCAAGATTAAAGAAAGCTTCTCCTTATTTCCGCCAAGGAAACTCCTAATATGGGCAGTAAACAGTTCGATTGCCCAATCACATTACTTCATTTCAAATGACGTCAAAGCGAAACTTTCCAGAAGGTTCCATGGAGAGATGACGTTGTTTGCATCGGCGTTCGCTAAGCCAATGAAAATTCGCGTTCGTTTGTTTTTGTTTGATAAGCCAATTCAACGTTTTGCATTTTTGTTTACGTTTTGTTTTTACGTTTATTTTTCAAGGTCATATGAAAGTCGCTTTATTTGAACTGCGAAACGGACATGAAATGAGAGTAGGAAGATCATCGCAATTAGATCGGCAACTTAAGCAGCTGCAACCAAGCCTGGAAAAATCTCTTTGTCTTTGGCCATCTCAGTTTTATCAGAAATAATACACAAACAGCTGTGGCAAACATCAGATATAAAGGCATCATTTGAAATTATCTTTTACTTTTTCATTTTTATTTATTTATTTTTTTTTAAACAATATTGTTATTCGACATTTGTTCTAAAGCCTGGTTTTCACTAGCGACGCAACCACAAGCACAAGCATAGGTAGCTTATGCTCGTGAAAACGAACGTAGGCCGCCATTTTGTTGAAATGCGCAGACGCGGGGAATCTGGAACGGGTGCGAATTCGTTACACGTGGCAAATTCCTTGTGCTTATGCTGTGTTTCGTTTTCACACGACGCAAGCAAACGCAAGCACAAAGAAAAGGAACAATTTGATCCTTATTTTGTGCTTATGCTTGCGTCAACCTCGTTTCCACGGTGAAATAAGCGCTCTTATGCTGGCGCTTGTGCTTGCGTCGCTAGTGAAAACCAGGCTTAAGAGTACAAAGTGCTCATCGAGAGAGCTTATGTCGTTTCACATAAAATTGAATTACAGTAGCGACACAAAACTAAAAAAAAACTAATAAAATACAGAAAAAAAAAAGAAAACGGAAAAAATATACACAACCCAAAAAAGGGAAAAAGACAGTAAAATGTAATCAAGTAAAGCGGTTGGATCGGGAGATAAATGACTAAACAGAACAAAAGAAGCTAACATTGAGTTGAAAGTCAATATTAGGAACACCGTTTAAAAGCCAATCAGTTTTCTCTCGTCAGACGCTAAATCCCAGCTATCACCCAACAAGTTTGCAGCGGAAGCAAACAATATCTCGCGCATCTTTTACTTGACTGAAGCATACGAAACATCAAGTAAAAGATGACTTCAAATGATGCGTTTGTATCTGATGTTTGTCACCGCTGTTTGTGTATTATTTCTAATCAAAGCATATTTCATGTAGATGGACTGGTTATGAAACTGTGGAAACTTCAAAACCGAAAAAAGGTGACATTGCGCTTCATGTTATCTTGACCGTGACCATGTACAATCTTGTGTCCTCAGCTCTCATCTGAGTTTTGAATAAATTAATCGACAATTTTGAATGGCTGTGTTTTACAAAAAGGGTGTGGTTTGTGCATGGTTAGGGCCGAAACAAAGAAAATTGTCCAGTTTCATAACCATCTCCATATATTAACTATGATCAAAGTTATTATGCGTTTTCTCTGCCAAACAGGTTACGCGCCAGTACATGGAATGTGCTATAGGATGCGAAGCTGCACTTTAAACGAAGAAGACGGATTTGCGTCAGCTTTTATTATTGCCCACGAGACAGGCCATACGTAAGTAATCAGCGTCACAAAGATTTAATTTTCGTGAGAGAAGGCAAATGCGGAAAACTTTAACCAACTACTGTGAACAGAGAATAATTCTACGTATGTGTATTTCTCTCTCCAAGTTGACTTTCTTATCTTAGATCATGTGAAGCAGCTTGAGAAAAATCTTCCGCCAAAGAAAAAATCCTGGTGTTCAGAGCTTTATTTCGAAAATTCTAAGAGAAACGTAAACTTTGCCTCCTCATACATTCGATAGATATCTCTTTTTCACAGACTAGGAATGGAACACGACGGAGTAAACAACAACTGCTCAAACGACGTCATCAAGGGTAGCATTATGGCTCCACTGGTACGATCCCGGTTTGACCGGTTTTACTGGTCACCCTGCAGCCGACGAGATCTTGTATCGAAGTTGAGGTGTGTTACGTTTGCAATGAAATTTTTTCAATACATACGTTAAGCATCTCTCAATCGAATTCAAATATTCCAGTAAATAGAATTTCACACCCATCCCCCGTCGTCCAGGCGATAGCGAATTTCGAGACAGAACTAGATATCGTCTTTTAACACCAGAGCGGTGCAAATTATGTCGCGTTGTAAATTTACGACAGTGAAATAGCTAGGGCTGTGCTGACCTTCTTTGTCACAACTGTAAACAAAATCTCTGATCGAGTTTTCTCTTTTTTTAAGATCTTTGTGGTGCTTGAACGACGTTCCATTTAGAAATAATATTCCTCATTTACAAAAGCTGCCAGGTCAAATTTACACGCTACATGAACAGTGTCAACGCGAGTTTGGAGACCATTCCAGATTCTGTAGTGGGGTAAGTGACCTCGCCTCCTGGCTTGAATTTGTTTTTTGTACTTCACGATGATGCTGCTCGAACTGGCCCCTACAATGAGCCTATGAAGGTGGAAGCAGACCAGGGGTACCAGAGTGAGGGGTAGTCTTGAAGGAATTCAAATGAAAAATGCACTGAGTTAATGGTAATGAATTTATATAGCACATTTTCTATTGACATATTCAAATGCGCTTTACAAGCAAGTGATCTATGGGTGAGATCGGACATCAGCATATATAGCAAAAAAAAAAACACGGAAGAGGCCTTATAGGTGCAGCAAATTGTTAAATTAGGAGAAAAATAAACCATCATACTAGGTCATAGTTAATGTATGGATATGGTTATGAAACTGGACAACTTTCTTGGTTTTTTTCTTTCTTTTTTTTTTTTTTCTTTTTTTTTTTTTCTGTTTTGGTCTTGACCAGGCTGCGCAAACCACGCCATTTTTCTAAAACACAGCCAATCAAATGTTTCTATTAGTTTATTCAAACTCATTTGTAAACCGAGGACAAAAGATTGTGCATAGTCACCATGAAGTTACCATGAAGCACGATTTCACTATTCTCGCTTTTGAAGTTTCCAGAGTTTCATAACTATGTTCTAGGTCTAAGAATGTACTGGCCACGCTATGTTAGCACGAGTATTCAGTCAGCGTACCAACTGAGGTTAGTGTTTCGCGAGGCCTATAATTGGCTGGAAAGGTATGATGTCTTCGAGGAAAAATGGGCCGAGAAATAGATGGTTCGCCGTTACTTGTTCCTAAGTGCGTGGATCGACCAATTGCTATCTTTGTTTTTACGTTAAGAAACTCCTCTACGTTTCAAATTAATCGAAGGAAGCCAAAAAGCAGTTCGACGTTAAAGATGCGATTGCGCAGAATTGCGAAAAGCGTATGAAATAAAAAAATGAAAATAATATAATCCAGTAGTGATGGATAAACTAGTTAACATTACGATCCTTCCACTCCAACTAACAGATGAAACGCGACCCCTGCAAGGAGCTGTGGTGTAGCCGCCTTTCTTACGCTAATTTCAATAACCGCTACTGTCAAACACGAAGAGAGCCTGCCTTAGAGGGAACTAAATGCGGGCTAAATAAGGTAAGAAAAGTTTTCTTTTTTTACCGTTTGACCCCCATTATTGTCATCACAGTCATCATGACAATTATCGCCATCATTGTTTGGTCATCCTTGTCCTCATCATCAACATCATTGACAGCTAAATCAAGACCAAAACACGAAGCCATTGAGAGGAAAACGTTACTCTGCCCATGGGCCACGGTATAATCGCGAATAGGAGCAAGACCTTACCTATGTAAATAAATTCCAGCCAAATATTAAGTATACATACGCCACTTTGCTACCGTGAAGGCCTACCAGGACATCATCATCATCATCATTGGAGTTTTTTGTTCCACTCTTTAATCGACTTCCATTAAAACCTCATGTCTCGTTTTTGTATTTAACTCAGTGGTGTCGACTTGGAAAGTGCGTTCCAATCGATGATGGAGATTTCATAATTCCTATTAGTCGGCCAACGATGAAACCTACCCACGGTGGTTGGAGTTATTGGAGTGAGTTGAGTGCGTGTTCGAAGTCCTGTGGAGTTGGTGTCCAGTACAGAACGAGAAAGTGTAACAACCCTATGTAAGTTGACCATTAACCCCCGAGTGTTCAACTAAGGCTGGACAACTTAAGACATCCGGTTGACAAATCATTATCCGTAGAATAAAGACCTCTTTCATAATGGCGGCCAAATAAAATATTCTTTTGTTTTAATGTTAATAAGCCTTTCTAGCCTCGCTACCACGAGAAAATTTCAAAAGAATATTTGTTTCAAAATGAGGGCAGTAGGTCTAATTAACATAAATACAAAAAAATGTAAAGGAGGTCGCCATTTATGAAAGTGGTATATCACCGTGATTACCACAAGTTACGGTCAATAACAGCCTTGTCACTCACGTGAACAACCCTAAACAAAAAGTATACATTTTTGGGGAGACACATTTCCTAAGTTCACCAGGGCGCAATTATCTGTTTCATTCGGTGAAAGGGTTTGACGAACCCAATAGGCAAAACATAAATCGGGAAATTGGTCGTATCATATAAGTTGATCAAATTGAATTGACCACAGTCAGATGGTTAAAGATGACGTATCGAGCATTCTAACATATTTGCTTTTATACACTCCTCTGATACAATCAAAGTTCCGTTTACTCACCAAAGGAGTGCCACAGTTTGTGTAGAAAGGCACTCCGTGAGCTAATTCCACGCCATAAGTCACCGGTTCGCCAAGGCTGTCCCAGACGGATTATACGTCAAGCCAGTACGTACTGACTCATTGCAGTGATAATGACAAATTCCGGCTTCACGTGACTGAATGATTTTTTGTCTTAGGCCTAAAAATGACGGCAGGCCCTGCGAGGGAAAGGACATTAAATTTGAAGTCTGCAATGTAAAGGTGAGTGAAGTAAATATGGACAAGATTGAATTAGATAAGAGCGTTGATCTATCACTTTGCGGTCTTGCCCAGCACGGTCACAAATGAATATATTTTTAGATACACTTTACGCGCGAAAAAACCAAAGGGCCGCCAATTTTAACCAATCAGAAGAAGCCATGTCACGTGTCTCTGCTTCTGCTATGTTTTTTTTTTCAGACATCAGGGGCGGATCTAACATTTTTTGAAAGTGGGGGCCGAACAAGAATACTAATCAGAGCGCGTTAGCGCGCCTCGGTAGCGCCTTAGGCGCTACATTCTTGGGTACTCTTACATGCAATCTGGTGCAATCTGGAAAGTAAAATATCAGGATTCCATATTGAATAAAATCATAAGTTGTGGTTATAATGATGCATGGTTTGTGACTCTTCGCTCCAAAGTCACAACAGCCTTGGAAGAAACGAATGAAGTGTCTGTATACCACAAGTGCGCGGGATGGTGATCTTTACGTATGTTTTCTTAGCCATTTCCTGAATCTTTTCATGCACTGAATGCGCAAACACTGTTTTTGCATCCTTGCGTATATCTGCCAGCTGATCTTTCACCACGTCAATATGCCTGTATGCCTCAATAACATCCATTGTTATATAGCTGGAGTTTTTGCCGCTACAGCGCGCCCATTCATTGACTAGTTGATGGTCACATGACATTTCACAATGAAACTGTTTACCGCCAAATGCCATGAGCGGGCAACAGTGCGAAAACTATGACGTCAAACGGGGAACAGTTCACTGTTACCCGCGAAATGTTGACCGCTGTTGCACGTGATCAGAGCGTGCAGTTGCAGGTGGCCTGATGTTGTCGCTGGAATCTGAGCGCTTTTTTCAAAATGTTTGACCCATTTGTTTTGCAATATAACAAATCACTTAATGACTGGTCCCTCGGGAAACAGTTCATTTTGTTTCCCTCGAATCTCAATGTTTCCCTCGGCTGCGCCTCGGGGAAACATTGAGATTCTCGGGAAACAAAATGAACTGTTTCCCTCGGGACCAGTCATTAAGTGTTTAATGTCGAACCCTGGTTTAACGAACGGCTAAGTCCTACCCTGAATCCAAAAAGATGCTTGGTAGTGTAAAAGCTAGCAATGAACACAGGGTTCTTGATTTGATGGAACAGGTCATAAGCACGTACGTGTCACAATGTTATTCTCATTGTACCTAACCAAAATATATATAATTATATATATAGACATTAAGATTTCACGTTGTTACAGTCTCTGCAAAATAGGTTGACTGTAGACAAGTAATTCTCATCCAGTCTTCTTCGTCATTTCAAAAGGATAACATTAACGCCGGTAAAGTTGAAAGCTTTTTCGCACAACTTTTGTCATACTATTAGCAAAAAATCATGCTTTAGCTAAAAAAATCAAAAGCTCCAACAGACTGCTTACTAAATTATAAAATTATTGTATATTTTGACAAAAAATAAATCTCCGACGAACTGAAAGGGGGGGCCGCGGCCCCCCCGCCCCCCCCCCCCCCCCCCCCCTAAATCCGCCCCTGGACATGACAACCGATTTTCGCGGGAACGGGGAGCCCACCCATGCTGTAACAACACTCTTATCTAATTCACTCTTGATATGGAGCAACTCTTTTTGTGCATCGGCTGATAACCCTTGTTCCAAAATGGCCATCATTTTAGTGATCTTTTTTTTGCTTGCAAATTCGTACTTGTTGCCTCATTCAATGTTAAATATTCTTTTGAATTTTGCAAGAAAACAAAAGGATACTAAAATGGTGCATGGCCATTTTGGAATGAGGTGTATACTACCAACGCTTCTCCTTGGTTCATTTGATAAAATGACCAAATTAAACTCATTTCATCGGGTTAAATAGTTGTCAATAGTTCTTTTTACAGTTATGTCGTTAGTTACCTGGCCTTTACAGGAAAGTGACGCTGGAGTTGACCTGCTTTTCGTATGTTAATGATGTTATTCTCATGCTAATTAGTTGGAATTTACATAAGAAAGCAGTGAGGTTTCTATCAAAACAAGGTCGACTCAAGCCTCATTTTCATTCATAGGCCAGGTAACTAAGCACACAACTGTAAAATGGTCTTCAGAGTGTTTTCACGTGACGTCACGGCGGCCATGTTGACGTCCCTAAACAAAGGAACGGCGGCCATCTTGGTGTCCCCAACTAATCCTCCGGGAATTCAGCTCTCTTATCATGCACACGTTTCCTATTGTTTCGGTGGAAAAACAAGGTTACTTATCAAGTGAGTGAAAACACCCTGCAGACTAATTTTTCGATATATTAAAATTAAACTTAAAACAATAAACATGATTTCGAGGCTCTGGAGAATAAAATAAGGATTTGTATGAGTTTTATCCTCGGAACCTTGAGATGATGTCTTTTATCTAAGACTGATTTTTAATATATCGAAATTGGTCTATTGGCACAGATGTTTCTGTCTTAGTTGAGTGTCAATCTAAATCAACCGCAAAACATATGAAAAATTCGTCATTATACACCTTATTCCAAAATGGCCGCCATTTAAATATTCTTTTTTTTTATTCAAATTAGCCCTTGATGCCTCGTTCTTAAGCTTAAAATTCAAAAGAATATTTTATCTTGAACGAGGCAACAAGGGCCAATTTGTATGCACATAAATCAGCGGCCATTTTGGAATAAGGTGTATTAAGCCAAATTCTTTCTGGTATGTGTTAGGACTGTCCAGGAAAACCTCAAACTTTTGACCAGATACGAAACGAGCAGTGTCAAAGGCGAGCACCTTTAGTAGCAGCTGGAACTAGAGGAAAGCGGTGGTCTTCTTACGACATCCACTCGGGTACGTTACGTTTTTTATCAAGGAAACGGCGGAAGGATTTTGAGGAATATTTAGAGTGCTGTCTGCTGTCCTTTTATTGTTACACGCAAAATAGATTTGCCATAAAATACCATGCGTATGGGGCTGATAAATAAATCATTTCACAACATTTTCATACACCTTATTCCAAAATGGCCGCCATTTAAATATTCTTTTGTTTTTATTCAAATTAGCCCTTGATGCCTCGTTCTTAAGCTTAAAATTCAAAAGAATATTTTATCTTGAACGACGCAACAAGGGTCAATTTGTATCCGCATAAATCAGCGGCCATTTTGGAATAAGATGTATTGTCAATGGAAGAAATGTATATTTCAAATGCGGCTTATAGACGAAAGATAGGAATGATCCTTGCACTTAACTGGATATTTGTCATTTTACAGACACCTGAAAAATTCAGGCGTCTTCAAAGGGATTGCAACCCATGACGTCTGCGATGCTGACGTCCTTTCACTGGAACACACCAGCATCGCAGAGGCCATGGGTTTCAATTGCTTAAATTGTCCAATTAGAGCGGTTTTGAAATGAGTGTCGTAAAGCCAAAACCATAGTAATTACTTTAACCAATCAAAAAGGACGAAGACAATCCAGTGAACCAATCAAAACTCGAAGTAATTACACGTAGCCGACACAAAAGGCAGGAAAACGTGCACGCGCGAGCCACAATTGGTTTTGGTTTCACTTCCGATTGGTTAAAAAAGTGGCGCGAAAGCTTTGAACCAATCACTGAGTGAAGTAGATGCAAAACCAAAGTAATTCGCTAATTACTTTCGAAACTCAATTGAAAACCGCTCTAAGTTCGAAAATCACTTTTACCGTTTCGCATATTCATTGTCACCAGCTACCATCGATTGTGACTTTGAAAATGACCTGTGTGGCTGGGCAAATGACGTGAAAGATGACTACGACTGGCGACGCAATAGGGGTGGCACTCCCACAGCTGGTACAGGGCCGTCGACGGATCACACAAAAGGAAAACTTGGTGAGCGTTTAGGAATTATTTGTGGCGGTATCGTCATGTTGAAACATGGGTTATTTTTATCGAGTTGGTCTCACGCGGAAATCGAGATGCATCTGTGATCAGTTCTTCAGAGCCAAGCAAAAGCCCTCAGATCAGGACTTCGGTCAACCGTGCACGATTCCTCAAAACAAAGTCTTCCAATAATTTTAAGCCCTTTCTCTGCGCCATTTCAAAACGCGTCGCACATTTGAAGCTTATTCAACCATTCTGGGAACAGCAACAGCAGCCGTGTCTTAGGACAAACACAATGGTTAGAAATTTGTTTTTATAACTTCTCTTTTGCAGGTCACTATGTATATTTGGAAACTTCACGCCCAATAAGCCCTGGATGGAAAGCTCGCCTTGTTAGCAAGTACATAGGCATGCGTGTTGCGTGCCTTAAGTTTTGGTATCACGCTTTCGGAAGTGATATTCATATGGGCCAACTCCAACTTATCGTCCAAACAGATGCGGTACGTGCAATAAGTTTACAATAAGCAGCAAAGCAAAGATTTAGTTTACTCAAATGAAATGTTGGTTTTGAAGTAAAGGGGTAAAACCGAATAAAGTAGTGGATTTAACAATCAGCAAACATAAAACACTCAGAACTTTCAGTGGGAACATCGCGTAGTCAGTAGATTAAAAAATGTACAAAGATGAAGAATACATAATGAAAATTTTAACTTTTTCGGTTCCTTTCATCTTTCAGAAGTTACGAACATGCAATGGATTAACTGTAAAATAGAAAAAGTACATGATTTTTTTTGTTTGTTTGTTCCCCTTGCAGGGAGAAAAATTGGTTTGGAGCGTAAACGAAAATCGTGGAAACAGATGGGTGTTGAAATATGCCACTATATTCAGCAAGAAGCCTTACAGAGTTAGTGTTACTTTCTGAATGAACTTCTGTCGAATTTGGTCAGTTCGGAAGCGTCATCATTAAAGTTCCAAAACTATTTCAATTCTGGATATTCTGATTTCTCTTTTTTATTGGGTAGATTATATTTCAAGGTATCAGGGGTGATGGTTACCTAAGTGATTTCGGCTTGGACGATATTTCCTTGGAAAACAACCCATGTGGCCTGGGACTGATGAGACTAACAACGATCAATAACCGTGAGTTGTTGTGCTAATAGCGTATTTGTTCATTGATTGTCGTTCGGCCAAGGCTTTTTAGGCTAAGGAAGGATGCTGTTTGATTGATCTAAGCTATCAAAGCAAGATTTTGCCAGAGCGAAGGTCACCATGCGGCAGAGTATCGGAGTTGCAAGAGGTCCAGAGCTCTATATGGACCTGATAGAGGGATGTCGGGAGAATTAGGCGATTTTTGAATAGAGAAACGGGACTTTGTCGAAAGCCAGGTTGTTTCTTTGGCTTTAAACTGTTTGCAAGAAAGAAGTGATTATTTGTTCTTTTGGGGGGAATAAAACTGCTGCCGGACAAAAATACACCGATGCTCTTTATAAGAAATGAAATATTAAGGGTGGTTTTTATAAACGACTGAAGCATAAGCCTTAGCAACATAAGCACAGATTAATTATCTTGTACTTAACTTGTGTCTTTTGTCATTGCTTTTTCATACTTTAGTTAAGGCATGACGATAGTTGTGATGAAGAAGATCAGTTTATAACATATTTTATTAAATTCACATAGAAAATTATCCAAAATAACCCATGTAAATATTTATATTTAAGATTATCTTGTTCTCAATTATTATAATTTGGTTTTGTTGTCTTGATGTTGCGCGTACAAAAAACCGGCCACTTACGTTCTATAACTTTTTTACGCCTTATACTGCTAAACATTTTTATCTTCTTTATTTTAGAAATAGCCCTCAATCCTTGTCATCAATTTTGTGAAGCAGAAAATGACAAACATTCTGACGTTGTTGAAGTGGAGGTAGAAAATGGAACAGCATGTCATGACAGCCTTGGCTTGTTTGACGTCTGTATTCAAGGACAATGTCAGGTAGGAAAATACAAACCAGCTCGGAGAATAAATGCTTTTAATTTTGGAACCCACTGAGGTTTCACCTAAATGAACGTGTGAGCTCTATAACAGCGGTACCTGTGGTTATGATTTATTTTCCTGTCAATTATTTAACAATTATTCTATGAGCGCGCGTTGGATATGAGATGGTAAATAGCCAACGAGGCGAATTGGATATGAGTTGGTTATAACCAGTCTCATATCCAACAAGCGCGAATGGAATAATTGTTTTATTAAATTCCTTAAACTCCAAAAGTTTGGAAGTACGAAATACGAACGAAAAAAGCGAGAAAATCCGAGCGAAATCAAAGAAACCTTGATGAAGAATACCTTGTGGTCAGAGAGACGCAGGCTCTCATCACAAAAACATTTCTTGCCTTTCGCGTACTTCAAATCGTCGGAATTGATCCAAACTTTCCACAAAAAGGTTTTCTTTTTGCTTTATTCAGAGAGAAATTTCGCTTTCCGCTTAGCAACGCTTAGCGCAATCAATTGCCATATAAGGTCAAACTAAGGTATATGAGCTGATAACCAAGATTGAGTGAACCAATCAGAGCACGAGAAATGTATTAACCGAGGTTGAAAATTAAATAATATAAAATAATCAATTCGTCAAAGATACTACATATCCCTGAATCGCGAAAGATAGGTACATCACTGGGGCAAATGAAATAAGCCATCATTGTGTGACCAGGAGTAACATAATCTCCTTCAGTAAAATATTTCTCAGATTTCATTATCTTTAAGACATTACGGTTGCAGACCGGATGAATAGCTTAACATTAGTTCCCGCCGTCCAATATGGCCAGTAACGTCTAAAACACAGGTCAGTGTACATGACATGTCCCTGTGCTACAGAACAAAACTGTCTCCTAGCCCTAATCACTCTGCAAAAATGTTGTTTCAAGTCTAGGGAGAACTTTTGGCTTACTTGTTCCTCCGTGGAGCAGATATTCCTAGTCTTGACCTGTGGAATGTGACCTTTGCCGCTAATAATTAACCCATAATGCTTTCCGGTTTCTTCATAATGTACTTAAGGCGAGTTGTACTTTAGAATGTAGCGCGCGGACTATGTGAGGTATAATCAATATTTACGTGTGGCGATTCGCTTTTTACTTTTCATGTTTGTTCCTTTATTAACGATAGACAATTGACTGTGATGGTGTCATGGGATCAAACAAAACTCTTGACACTTGCGGTGTGTGTGGAGGCAATGACGACACGTGTTATGAAACAGCAGGATCCATCACCACTTTACCTAAAGAAGGTCGGTAGTCGGTACAAATTTAAAAATACGTGAAAAATGTGTTTGGGTCTTTCTTTTTTTGATGGATTTGATGTGGTTGACGTGCGTGCTTAGGATTCAGCCGTATCCAGCCTCAAACCTTCCCCGAAGAGGAGTATCGTGGCGGCTTGGATCGACGACACAGCTAAGACATAAGACAAGCTGAGCTCGCCGAGTTGATCCGAGTTGTCAAATCCCAATTTCGCTAATCTTGTATTTGGTTTCTATCATATTCATGGCCTTCAATCAAGGCTTTCGTTAAAGGGGCAAAACTCCAACATTGGTTGGAATAGGCCATTTTCGAAGGCAGACACGATAGAAACAAGTTGAAATGACTGTGAAAAATATTAGCACATCATCCACTTTCCTTTGTCTTCGCCCTCTAAACCTCTCTTTCAAGCTCAATTTCAATATATCGCGAAAATGGCCTATTTCATCACGAGTTAGTTTTAGTCGGTTTTTGAATAGATGGGCAGCTTTTACTTAAAGACATTTGTCACCTGTAATTTCTTGTACGCGAGTGGGGTCTGTAATGTTATTAGCAACGGATGGCCTTGATTAACACAACCTTTCTTATAATTCCCCTCGTGTCTGCCATACACCTTATTCCAAAATGGCCGCCATTTTAGTATTCTTTTGTTTCCATGCAAATCGGCCCTTATGGCCTCGCTTTCAAACGTAAATTAAAAAGAATATTTAACTTTGAACGAGGCCATAAGGGCCAATTTTCCATGGAAACAAAAGAATACTAAAATGGCGGCCATTTTGAAATAAAGTGTATCACATGGCACACAAGCTCAGTGCCAAGTAACCTGGCATTGTGGCACAGGGTTCCCACAAAACTACAGGGTCCTTGTGCGTTCCATTTGTAAAAGTCTACTCTTTTTTTAAATCTTTCAGATCTTCAGACGTTACTTGAATGTCCTGTTGGTGCAACGAATATCATGTTCGAGGACTCGTCTCCAAATGACCTCGGTAAGTAAAGTTTGTCGATAATGGCAGGCATTTTTTAATAAGCACTTACTTCGAGTACCACCCAATAAGATTCTTAACGCTATTAAGGTAATATGTACCGATCCTTTTCAATGTCAATAAATAAAGCCCTTTTCGCGGCCCTCTATCCCTTCCGCGTTTGGCGCATGTTATAATGATAGAAAAAAAATGGTTGAAGTCACTCAATCTCGTCTCCAGAGTCCATGGGCCTTTTTCACCTCGCGACCATTTTGAGTCCCGAGGGACTGAAAACTCTTGTTTTGCACTCCCTGAACTCGCTTCTAAACACATCAACTAGAGGCCCGGGGTACGCAATCATTTGATTTGACCGGCATGGACGCCGGCCATGTTCCAGGGGAATGGACCAAGAAAGCCTCGAACGGGCCAATCAAGTTTACTTCTTTGTTTTTTGTGAGTAAACACCGTTTTAACGATGCGAAAGAGAGCGAGGCGGAAGTCAGTGACAGATGGATTTACGAGCCCTTACATGAAAACATTTAAGTCTTGAAATGATGTTGGTTACATTTGCATGATTCCCCTGAAATCTAGTCAGCAGTAATGTTCTTAGAGATAACGATAACACCGATTGTTGCAAGAACTTTCACACTTCTGCTTGTTCCATCTTTTTTACACATAGGACTAATTTGGGCCAGCATTTGTGTAAGCATTTATGAAAAAAAATCAAAAAAATGTTTGTGTTGTGATTTAAAGTTTTAGTCGCCTCTGGAACAAAAAAGCCCCAAATCGATGTAACTGATGAGAACGTCGTGTCCATGGCATACGAGTTTGCTGGGTCAAAATTCACTTACAGACGACAGGGTGACAAAGAGGCAATAACCTCATTAGGACCTATCAAGGACAGGATCATGGTCAAGGTAAGCATTGTACATTGTAAGTAGTTATTGTAATCATTTCGGGATCATTCCAAGTTGTTTAAGGACGGTGCCTACTATTGTTATTGCGCATACGTTCTGCGCATCTCGAGATACTCGGATTTCCCATGGGTAGCGCTTATTAATACAGAGATATTTTTGCGCGATTCAAAACCATGCGGAGAAAGCAGAACTTAGCAAGTAATATCAATATCTAAAAAGAAAATTGGGGGTAACCGCGCATTTTTCAGACATAATTAAGCTTCAATTTGGAAATGAACGCCATACATTGTTTTGTATTTTAAAGCTTTTTACAAATATTGTTGATTAATTATCTTCGAAAAATGCGTGGCTACCCCCAATTTTCTTTTTGGATTTCAATAACACTTGTTAAGATCTGCATTTCCCGCATATTCAGTAAACCGTGCAAAAATACCTTTAAATTATTAGGCACCGTCCTTAAGACATAAAATGTGAAGCAACTATCCAGAAATTGACCTGATGTGAATGGCGTGAATACTTAACGAAAAAATTGACAATTCATTGTCGGGTGTTCACGTTCTCCGCATCACCTCAAATTTGTTTATTTCGCGTTGTTGTTTTTGCAGACTGCGACAAAGAAATGTACTCAAATTGCCGCCGCACGTGCAGCACGACTGTTTCTCGGGCATTTCCGTTGCTGTAGTCGTCGTTCGTCGTTGTTGCTTAAAGTCCTGTTCGAAAACAAAGAGCTCCTTTCGTATTTTGGGTGTGGTCACACGGGATATGCTAACCGTATTATCAATCCGTGAGGATGCATTGCGGTTTCTTCAAAGCCTTTTATCTGACGACAGTGTAGAAAACCAGACAGGTTTCTTCAGGAGCTATTTCGATAAAAAAACTCACTGCCTTGTTTTTCACATCTCGAAAGTGTGTTTACTTATCAGAAGACCGGGGAATTTCCGAGCCTAAACAGAATGAGCTTGTTTAATTCAATTTAAAGTTCATTGAACGCCGGGTCCGCCATTACTAACTTTGAAATATTGAGACAGAGACTCAAAGCACTTACTTTGGCCAATCAAAAAGAAAGGAAACAATCCAGTAAACCAATCAAAACTTGAAGTTATTACACGTAGCCGACAAAAAGCGCGGGAAACTGTGCACGTGCGAGCCACAATTGGTTTCGGTTCACTTCTGATTGGTTGAAAAAGTGGCGCGAGAACTTTGAACCAATCACTGAGTGAAGTAATGCAAAACCAAAACAATTCGCTAATTACTTTCGACACTCAATTGAAAACCAGGCTAAGCAGCTCATCTACCTAAATTAACAATACTGTCAAATATATCAAGTGAAGCTATGATCTTCGCAGTTATGAACGCAATTTTTACAATTGCGTAGAGAAGCCTGAAAAATTCAGGACTTCAACGGGGTTTGAACCCGTGACCTCGCGATTCCGGTGCGACGTTCTAACCAACTGAGCTATGAAGCCACTGACGTTGGGAGCTGGTCATTTGTGGGTTCTAATGGTCCCGTGAGGAATGAATCAATGATGAAATTGTATATGAAATGAATCATATATGAACTGCGAAATGAATCATATATGAACTGCGATTCATATATGAATCATATATGAACTCCTTGTCTTTTAGCTGACGACTTAAGAGATAAATTTACTGGGGTTGCCAGTAAGAAAAAAATTGACTGGCGTATTGATTTTTTTCGCAGGTGAAGATCAGGGACCAAGGAGCCACTGGGACAGCACCAGTAAATCTACGATTTCAGTTTTACAAACCCAACAGCACAGGACTTCAGCACTACTGGTCGCATTTCAAATGGTCGGATTGCTCCAGGACATGTGGTGAAGGTTTGTACCCCCATTTTGCCGGACTGTCATACAGGAAATGGATTGAAGAATACTCTTACTATTTCCCGAGCAAGTTTTTTAGGTCTGGAATTTCCTCATTCGTGGAGAAAAACAGTTCTTTGGATTAGCTTAAAATTTATCTTAAATTGTTCCGCAAAAACTAGAATGAACTTTCACTACATTTGCTCCAATAACATCGTGTGAAGTTTTAGCGTTGATGATAGCTTTCTTAAACTTGCGACCTTTGGTAAAGTGATGTGGTACTCGCTGGGGCCCTCTCCCGAGGGCGAATGTTTGAAAGGTTTATGACATAAAAATTAGTTTCAAAATGTTAAGTGTAGCTACTAAATTACAAAGAAAAATGGACGACGAGCCATAAACTAGGAAAAGTTGCTTTTTTAGCGACTCACAGTCACATTCAAGATTAAACAAACCAACCAATCTGTGTGAAACTGATCCGGTCAAAGCGGTTCTTCAACGCGTTCTCATATGACGTTTAGTCAGTGTTGTTCCTTAGTTACAGATTTTTCTCCGTTAAGAGAAAACAGTGAGTCTAAATTACGGACACGGAGATTTCAAGTGGCAAGAAAAACTAGTTCATGGAGCTGGGTAAACAGGATATCTGATACCTTCTTCAAGTCATTTTTCCGATTTCTCAGGAATCCAGACACGCATATTCAAGTGCCTCAGACAGGAAGATGATACGGAAGTTGCAGAACGTAACTGCTATTCAAGCAACAAACCCGCACCTTTGACCAGATTTTGTAATTTAACAGCTTGTGAGAGGTTAGTGAGTAAAAAGAAACTGTATCGCAGTCCAGTCTTTTCCATCAACTGTATCGAATAAGTGAGCTTTATCATTGCTAACAAGCTCCGTTCATATAGGTGTTTTATTGGCAGACGGGCGTGACCTTTTAATCGATCAAGCTCATGTAAAGAGGCCCTTAATAATCTTAAATTCCTAAATCTCGTAAATTCTTTAAATTCCTCCGTTACCCGGAGCCTCCATCGTCCATATTCACCCTCTGAGTCAACCCTTTCCCGTATCATTCTATTTTTAGAAGCACCGCGCAGGGGGGCTTTAGTGCGTGTTTTCACAATAGCCAATCATAAGAGACCTATAGTCAGCCATTTATTACGTCACATACGTATGTGACGTATGTAACCCACTTCACGTATGTGACGTATGTGAACCACTTCACGTATGTTCTCAGTCACATACGTCACATATGACTCAAGGGTACAATACAGATGGAAGCTCCGGGTAAGGGATCCTGTTGGGGGTTGAAGAGCTAAGACTTGGCTGGAAGTTTATAGTTGGGATGATTATATGTAAAAAATTTTTTCATCAAAACGAAATGCCCAAAGCTTTAGCTGGTAGCTGATATTCCACTACCCCTTCCAGACCTACTTACTGTGTACGTCAGTACTGTTCTTAATTCAACATACACCATTTTTCTGTACTATACTTTGAAGTGATGTAAACACTCTTCCGGATAAGGTAACATGACGTATGCTCTGACGTATTTCCGGGTGTCGGAAAAAGAAATGACAGCCGGAAATAAGTTGCCGTTTGCAAGCTGCTGTAAAGGGTTCGAGGGCCCATCGGCAGAGCGGTATGTCGACGGTATACACAATTTCATACACCGGGCTCAAGTTGTTAGGAGAGTAAATGGCGTTATCCAGTGGATAAGTCAAATGGTTTTCATGGTTTTCATACAGCAACGTAAAGTTGGATTTATCTAGTGAATTTTACGGTATCCACGTTTTAAACAACCGAGAACTGAATAGCCCATTTCCGAGTTGCTGCATGCCTCAGTTTCAAAGCGAGTCCTGGTGCATAACCATTCAAATGGAAATGAGTTGCGTATTCTTATGCAAGTCAAACTCATTTCCCTTACAGTAGTTGAGCACCAAGACTCACTTCGGAACCGAGACAAACAGCAACTCGGAAATGGCCCATTAGCTATAGACTGCGAGCAGTCCCTCTTTGTGTCCTTCGTCGATCTTGGGAGCGAGTGCGAAGCGCGAACGAGCGGAAGTTCCGCTTGTTCCTTGGTTGTTGTCTTTCGATGAAAAAACCGGAACACCTTAAGAAATCCCTGTCGGTGCAGAGTAGAGAACCAACAAACTCAACCCAAGTCTGGCGCCAAGTCAGAAAATCGAACCTAGGACACACTAGAGGGGGGCGAATGCACTCTCCACTCTACCCCCGGGCAGTTCTCGTATTCAATCTCCTACTCGTAGCTAAATCTGAGGGTAGGTACTATATCGGCCCTAACAAAGAGCGGCAAATTTAAGTGCTACTACGACCAAAAAATCATGTTCCTCTTTTTCTTTGGATTTCAAAACTAAGTTATCTAAACACTAAGTGACCCAAGTTTTAAGTTCTGATTTTAAAAAGACACCTGTTTATTTTAACTGGAATTTTGTTATTTATTGGTCCGCCATTACTAACTTTAAAATGTTGAGAGAGCTGGGTCGAGGAGAAAATGACGTCAAAGTCTCACTGCTTTAAGAATGCAATGCGTGTGTTCGCGGCTGAATTAATATGCAGCACGGGAGTTTCAGGCTTTCAGATTTTTAATTAAACTCGTGTTTTGCATATATAATAAGTTGCGCGTAAACGCTGAAATTTTAAGCTAGTGACTAAATGACGTTACTTCCCCTAGATCCAACCCTCTGAGGTCCAATCGGTCACCTTTGAACGTGAGTAATGGCGTACCGTGAAATCCAAACCTTACACTAAAAATAAACAGCCTTTGGATAAAAATGATAGCTCAAATTTTTCACAAAGATTGCGCTTTCAAAATCTGAAGAAAAACAGAAAAGGATTTTTTGATAATAGTAGCACTTTAACACAAGTGAACCTTTCAAAAGCTGGGTCATGTCAGGATATGACGTAACGAATCATGAACTGTGGCCAAGAAGCTCATCATCCGATGTTCCGTTTTAAGGCCTCGATACCTATGCTAATAAACTTTTAAATGTTTCCTACCTTGAAGCTATGTGTGGAAAGTCTCTGAATGGAGTGAATGCTCCTCGCCTTGCAACGGTGGCAGTCAAACTCGTACAATAGAATGCAGAGGCCTTCAAACAAATGTCCAGGGCAACTCCACTCTTTGTAGCGCAGCAGCGCTTCCTGAGATCGAACAAGATTGTAACGTTCAACCATGTCCTGCGCGGTGGATTGTGGGTAACTGGACAAAGGTATGAAGTAAAAATCATTCGTTTTTCGTAAATGGGTTTTGCTTCTAAAGGAACTCTGGTGCTGCGTCGGTAGGGAAGCGAAGCGCAGAAGTGTGTTTATCAACCGGGTGCTGTGAATATAGTAAATTGATCACCGTAAAGAAATTTGAAAGATGGCGTTTCGAGCGTCAGCCCTTCATTAGAGTAAATTAGCATTGCTCAGAATCTCTTGTTTTTCTTTTCGTTGAACGATTAGGTGGGAAAACAGAGTGTTCTAAAAAGGACTTTAAAAAATCTATCTAGTTTCCAGGAAATTTACATTAGTTAAAATTGTTAAAACTCGTTTCCCTTGATGAATCGATGGTTGACTTGGAGAACAAACCAACTACTGTATGGGTTAAAGTTTCCTATTCTGAACTTGGAGTGCGCAATTCAACTCACCTTTAAACGCCAAACTGTATTTTGGCTTTCATGAAAACTTCCAAAGCTACAGTAGGCCTAAGGCTTTATTGGTATTGAACATGCGATTTAGTTCTCATTCTCCTTCTAATTCGCACATCAAATGGACAGCAATCTTCTCTCTGTCACTGGTTTGGCCTTGGAGGAAACAATAAAACAGTCTTCGTTATAAATGGAATACCTTCATATCGTACGTTGTTCTGTTTCCATTTGATTTAGTGTTCCACCACTTGCGGGAATGGGCGCCAGTACCGCTCGGTTTCGTGTAGAGACATCCTTGGTGACGTGTCATTGGTTTGTCCACGTGACCTCAGACCACTTTCCAGAATGACTTGTAAGAATGAACCATGCGAAGGCGAGAGTAAGTTCTATTTAACAGTCGAAAGTAATGGGGTGACGAAGTAAAAATTGTTAAAATTTGGAGCCGGGATTTCAGGCTCGATACTAAATTTGCTTACAGGTCTTATAGCACATGAAGGTAAATGGCTCGATCCGTTTGGGTAAAAAAAATGGGTTTGAATTCCAGAATTTCTGAAACCTGTACTTCGATTAATTCGCCTTATTCCATTCTTCCTTGACCAGAAAATTCTTGATTTTTAAGGTCAAATCAATCGCATCTACAGTGTCTTTCCAATGGACAACTAGAATGTCCGAGAATTTCGGGAAAAAATGATAGCCTTGAAAAGTGGACCAAGAGTTTGTAATTAATATTCCTTTGGCCAAAAAATTTGGCCAAACGGGTCGCGCTCGATATTTACACCGCATATATCTCTTTCAGGCCAGGCGCATTGTTCTGTAGATCAGGAATCGTTGGCAGCTACCTTCAAATCTCTTTTTCAATACCATTTTCTGTCAGTTGCTTTAACTAACCAGACTAATAAGTCACTTAACCTCCGCTATTGTGTCAATATTCAGATTAAGCACAGTTCGCCCGACCACAACCTGCCAACAAGGCCACAGCCTGAGTCCTGCTATAACAAACCTTTTTACGCGACTGTTTCGCAGTTATTCAAAATTCAAAACGGTTTATCTGCCGTTGTTTCGACTATTCTTATTGAATATTGTTGGTCACCTCCTCATTAGAAATCATTAGAACTTTAACAAGATATAATTCATGATCAAACGATGAGATATCACTTGTACCACCAAAAGTAAAAAACACTCAAAACATCGGGTGACCGCGCATTTGCAGGAGCAAATGTCATTCGGAACTCACTTCCGAATGACATACGCAATGCCAAGACAGTAGAACTTTTCACGAAATTATTTAAGATCCATTTATTTAAATACACATTTTGTCACTAGTTTTATATATCCATTTGTTCGTTGTCATGTTATTTTTCCTAATGTAAAGAATTTAATGTATTTTATTTGTATATTTTCAATTTTATTGTAGTTATTGTTATCGCGAGGTCACGGGTTCAATTGCTAAAATTGCGTGCATAACTGCGAGGATCGTAGCTTTACTTGATCTAGTTATTGCAATGCGCATGTGAGCATCTATATATGAAACACGTGCAATGTAAGTAATAAGGTTATTAAAGTTATAACTGATCATTGCCCATTCTAAGGATTTTTTTTCCTCTTCCATCTCAGCTTTCAGGAACATGTCTTGTTCATTTGAGAAGGGTTTCTGTCAGTGGAAAAATCTTGAGAATTCAAGAGTGCACCAGTTTGACTGGACGTTATGGAATGGAAGCACACCCAGTAGAAATACCGGACCATCCAACGACCATACTCTGGGAACTTCCAAAGGTTCGGAAATGCTTTAAATCGGACAAGTTTTTAGGAATTAAACGTGTGTACACATCGGAAGTAAACCCTTCAGTCCTCACCAATATTTTTCAAAATTTGATTCAACTCTTGCCAAAAAACGAAAAACTGGGAAAATATTTGTCGACGAAATTCCGTAGATTTCCTTCCTAACAGAGGTCTCTTTTCTTTTTGCGTTCACTGGGCTGACGAGTACAGGAAAAGATAGCGCTACCATGGGTCGAAACTCACCGTGTTGAGCATGCGCGGCCATTGCTTAGCGACCGAATCCTCACGTGATACTTCATGTTGTGAGGGCTCACTTAACAACAGCGGAATTACTGTAAAGGAATGCGCAGGACACAGCGGGCTCAAGTCACAGTCAGCAAACATATCACTGAGCACTCAAGCATGCTTCAAGCATGTTCTGTTTTACTCAAGCAAGCGCAATAACACCAGAACCCACGTTTTCTGGGAAAATAGAGTCCATTATCCCAGAGTCTTTCCGGGCGCTCACCCGCTGACCAAAAAGCCCGCGGACTCTGGGTACGAGATTGGCTTGTGGACTGGATCAGAGTGAGTTCGACTCATGGCAGAGGTCTGTTTTCCCATACTCGTCAGCTGACTCGACAGCCCAGCGAACACAAAAAGAAAAGCAACCTCCGCTAGCAGGGAGTATCTGGTTGGGCAACATTACACATTCAGTCACAATCAGTGTCCATGGAAGGCACATGAGGCACATCTTTAGTCTTTGGTACTTTACTTATTCATCTTTTTCCTCAGGTGTATACGCCTACACAGAGGCGTCCGAGCCGCAACAAAGAAATGATCGCGCGAGATTGATAAGTGCAATGATACAACCGGGAAAAGTGTGTCTGGAGTTTTGGTATCACATGTACGGTACCAATATGGGATGGCTTCGGGTGCTGTCCAAAAGTCCACATCGCAGAGAGCGAAGATTGTGGTACAAGTACGGAAATCAGCTAAACGAGTGGCATAGAGGAACACTCTCCATTTTCTCTTATGTGAAATATCAGGTGAGATTTTATTGCGTTCTTTGTGTACGGGGTATTGAAAATGGAGATCGAGAGGGCGGAGATAAGCCATAGAGGGTCTTGTGATAGTTGAGAATTTTGTGATCAGTTTTTGGGTTCGTTTCGTTAATTTCCCACTAGTTTGAAGCACCCCTATTAGTGTCTTCAGACTGGGCCTAAAGTTTGTACGTCTAATCCAAGAAGACCAGAGACCCTCACCAACTGCACAAGTTTTTCAAAGAGGAAGCACTTTCTCCCCGGCCAATTTTGGTCTGCCAACGTTGAACCACGCTATAGTCCTGTCATGTCCAATTTCAACGGAGTATTAAAACCCGTTGGCAGTAAATAATACGACCTGTGTTTACAAACTTAACAGCTCATCATAAGAAGAATAAGAATCAAGACAGGCGTGGCAATTAACCACAAGGCATCTCATAAAAATGTAATTTGCTAGAGATTAATAAGTGATCAACAAACGCATACGATTTTCTTGCAGATAATAATGGAAGGGATCCGTGGGAGAGGATTTTCTAGTGACATAGCATTAGATGATATCAAAATTACAAGAGGTGGATGCCCTGAAAAAATAACAGAAGCCGGTGGGTTGTATGGACAGAGAAGAGAGGACGAGTTAAGAGATCCGATCCCCCATACAAAGGAGAGGCCCCAATTAAAAATCTAATTTTAGCTACGCAGCTTTTTTAGAGAGATACCTGATTGACCAGTTGTAATGACGTAATGAAATTTTAAATAGGCGACCTCTCCCAGGAAAACGTTCACCGTGACCGTTACCCGTTCAACGGGAAAGTGACTTCTTCCGCGTTGAACGGGTCACCAACGGCTTTTCCAACACCTTCAACGCTTTCTTCAACACCTCCAACAGTTGTAAAAAAATATTATAATGGGTTGCCAATCTTTCCAACGCCTCACGCTTTCCAACGGCCAACGAGTTTTCCAACACTTCCAACGCTAAATAAGCCGTTCAACGGGAACGCGCTTTTAGTGTGCGTTTTACCGTGAGAGGTCACATGTGCGCGGCATTGGAGACGAGAACTTAAAATAGCTTTGCAAAACTAAAAATACGTTTTAAACGTGGGGATCGGTTCTCTCACTTTGTCCTCTCTTGGGACAGACCAGTCGTTTTATCATTTTCAAATAACTCTAATTTTCCTTCATTTTAAATTTTGTTTTTGACAGTTACTTTTTAAAAGTGTACATCCCTACATTAATTGCTACCAGAAGGGGTGGGGGGAGTCACGGAAAGACCCATCTGAACAACGAATACCTTTCATTCCTCCGTGAGGAAATGGATTGTCACTTCACTCCAAAAGTTGGTTTCGTAACTTCTAAGACTAACAATGTCTTTAAAACAACTTACAATGCGACGCGCCTTACCGTGGTCACCCAACAAAGTTTTTTACAAATTATCCGCCACTCAGGGAGTGCGAATTTGCTTGACAGTCACACCTCCTTGCAAAGTTCGCACAGTTGTAAGTTGAACACCGTTGCATGGGTTGTGGAGTTGACGAACTTACACGTAGTTGTCAAATGTGAAAGTTTGCTGGGTGGACACGGTAGGGCGCGTTGCACTGTAATGCACCGAAGGTATTATTTGTCGTTTTCAGCTAAGAATGCGCAAAAGGGGTGGCAGTTTTGACCGAAAAAAGTAAAAAAGGGTGTCACAGTGCCCCTTTGAAACCATTACTGCCTTCCTCAGCTATTAGTTGTCCTGGATAAATTGTAAGCTAGAGGCCGACATTCTATTTTCGAACTGAAATAGGTCATGAACTCTAACCGTGTCTCTTGAGCGTCGCCTCACCGAAAACGCAATCCTCTTGTTGTTGGAACGAGATGAAAATTATCTCGCTTTTCACTCCAACCACACCAAAGTAGAACGAATTCTATGAATTCTACGGAATTAACTATGAAAGGGTGATGTGAAGTGCTATTTTACTACCCACGTAAACCATGTGAGCGTTAGCCCTACCCACGACCTTCGGGTTAGATTACCGCTGCTCTACCGCCTTAGCTATAATATATATATACAAGGTCAGACGGGAGCAGGTCGTGGGAATTGAAGATGTCAAATTCACGGCAATGAATATGTACAAGTACAAGGGGTTACGTTTATGCAAACGTTGGCCGTGTAGCACTTATGAATTCTACGGCTGCACGAGATCGACAGGCACGAGTTTAAGATTTTATCATTAAGTTTACACTTGCGGGAATTCAACAACCCTTTTAATTGATTTTCGAAAAAGTGTGCGGCTTTTTGCGCTAATGCCGCCCCATTCACGCGAGGAACAAGCATAACAGCCTTCAAAAGTTTCTGCGATGGGTTATTTGGGCCTTTCGTGTACTTCAAAAGCTAACTGACTGAGCCCAAAGAAAAAAAAGCAGGCTCCAATTTTCGCGCGCAAATGCATCGTGCGAGCAAGCGAAACATCGGTGATTTTCTCACATTGGCCTTTTTACCTTGACAATGCAGATCTAAATAATTGCCAAGGGGACAAATCAAGATATTGCACAGTCGCCACTCAACTCAACTGGTGTTCAACAAAGCGATGGAGGGTAGCCTGTTGCAAGACATGTGAAAGGGCCTCACCGAGTGGTCGACAATAGCCGTGTTTGTACCTCCACCCTTCCACAACAATTAAGTTTTATACAAACATATAATTCCAAGCCCACCAAGATTCAAATATTCCCAGAATAAATTGGTTAGGTTTTTATAGTTTTTAAATCTACTTGTGTACATGACTTTGTTCTGGAAATCGGTAAAACTTGACTCAAGGACATCCTCTCCAAGCGGAAAATGAGACTGAATGCATCCGCCAATTTCCGACCCAGAAACTCTCTTTTTTCCTTCTACGAAAAAAAAAACCTCCGGACGAGACTGCATTTTTGCAGGAAATGATATTTTGGAGAAAACGTGTCTTAAAATTATCCAGTAAGGATGCCAATTCGATGCATCGTCATTCCCCTCAAAATCAACACCTGGCCAATGTTTCTGAGGGTGGCGGTCTCGAAAATATGAAACAAGCAAGTGTACAGTGTAATGAGCAAGTCGAACTCGTAAAATGCATTATATGAATGATTTTTTTGTGGATTGTTTAAGACCAACGATTGAACGCCAACGAAATGATGCCAACGTTGTTGAATGTGGAGAAATATCTGATAGATATCACAACATTTATCAAAAAGATGTAAGCTGATTGTCGCCTTTAAGTAACAAGGACCCGATTGTAATCTTTCAATTTTGTATATCATTTCAAATTTGAGACAATGTAACAACCAGTATCAAATGCCGGATAACAGAGGTTTTTCGTTTCTTGTCTTTTACGGCAATATTTACCGCTTCTTTTCTGTTTACCTGCAACAAAACCCTCGACCGCAAAACGATTCTCTTTTTTTTTCTGCTCAGTGTACGTTACCGTTTCTTTAAAAACGACTACCTTAAAATCCATCACTTCTCTGCGATTGGCCGATCAAAAACCTGACTCAAACAACACATCATGAAAAAAGGCTTATACTTTGGCCGATCACAGAGAAATGACGTGAAAACACGTCTAAAAGTTCGAATGTAACGAAAGAGTGCGCTCAACCACTCCGAAGCCGAGGTTTTTCTCGCAGGGAAAGAGAGAAGTAGCGCTAAAGACAATCTTTAAAAAACTACGCGAGACGAAAGCGACGAAATACACCCCTGCTCACAGTAATGGTTTCCATATAATGTAAAACAGATGGGTTTTATTTTTCTCTATAGATTATCTTCAATTTAGCTACCGTTGAGACTATAAACATACTCTGGAATAACCTCTTTTCTCGAATAAACTGTGGGGAATGGGGTTTTTTTTTACCAAAGGTTAATTATCATTTTAGAGTAATTCCCTGTCAACTTTTTATAGAATTATTTATAATCTGATATCACTACTTTCGTGTATTTAGATTTTAAACATTTAACAAGTTAATTCAGGGTCAATTAGGAAACTGCACAGTTTGTTGCAATTTTACAATCTGTATATACAATGATGTCATTAATAAAGGATTCTATAAAATTTATTCTCAAAATCCTCTGCCTGGGAAATCATTCAATTGGTTTTGTTCATGGAAGAAGCCCAAAGATACTTTGGCCTGGAGATAAGAACAGAGTTGCATTTCAGTTGACGCTGCTCGTCACACAGCTTATATGATGCTACGGCCGAAAATGCAACCATCTGATCTGAGGCAGATGTTCAGCACCCAGCAAGCATGAGAGCAATATGTAAACTGCATTACCCACTTTCTTGGGCCCACATTATACAGTGCACGCACTTAATTGTGACCACGAGAGCAAAAAACTCATTTAATTACAAAAGCAGCAGTGCATAGTCTGTTCACGAGATTGCAAGCAATCACCAGGTTGTCGAAATCTTCCAGCAACTGGGGCAATTGCGGGCTACTTTAATTGTTTTGGAACTTTTGCAAACAATTTGCAACTAAAGGGAGAATATTTGAGGGTGGCACAATGTCTACTTTGTCACATCCTTCTAGATACTTAAAGCCCTTTCACATCCCTTCATTGCTCAGAACACTCCCTTTCTTAGCAAGTCCTTGCCTCAGTGAATTGCTGGAGCAACCCAGCTTCTCTACCCCTCACAATATGACACCAGCTGGTACCAGAAAATGGGAAACTGGAAAGGGCAAGCAGTTGGCTTTTTTTTCCTCACCTCCACACTGTGACTGCCCTGCTCCCACTTCTCTGTCCCATTCCACATTTATTTGCCCCATTTCCCACTAAGAAAACAAGTCCTACGGTAAGTTGTAACAAACAGGCTGGCAGGGGTTTCATTAGAAGGCGGTCACTGGCAGTACACCACCATCTATGTTGTCAGAAATTTGCCTTTCACGGCCGGCTACTCTGCCTTGATTTTCACTCAAACCCTTGTAGAAGACAAGAGTCACCGCCACTTAAAATGATTAACCCAGGCATCTACTTCAAAAGTTATTGAAACCCTTGGGCTTGTACGGCCGCTCAAACTCAACACAAACAATTCAGTTAAATTTGTGAAATATGCAGTCAGTGTTATTTTCAATTCTTACTCCACATACAATTTAAACCCACACAACAGTTCTAACCTCAAGGAGAAATGTGTCAATGCAGATGCACATTTGTCAACAAAGCCTGATGCACTTTTAGGACAATGTTTTTTGAGTTAAAAATGAGTACTACCTGGTAATATCATAAATAATACCAATGAAATAAACAAAGCCTCGAGCAAAGCAGACAACTTCACTCTGACTTGAATTTTTGAAAAACAATTACTGATTAATTGCACCTAATCTTGTAATACCAGTCAGTGCAACTTCTTATGAAGATGGCGCTGCTCTCTTTAAAACCAATGGCCCAACATTGTCTCCAGTTTCCTTATTGTGTGAATTATGGCTTCCATCACAAAATGGGAACTGAAAAAAGGGTAAAAAAAGGAAGCATTATTTTATTATTAAGTAATGTACAATCATCCAGGTGAGTGTAGTCCTGAGAACGACTGTTTGAGATGACATTAACAGACGTTTCCTTGTCAGTCCTTAGGTTGGTCTTTGTATTTTAGGTTAGTCAGTAGTTTTCGTAAGGTAGTGATGGGTCTGTTACAACACAAATATCTAAGGCTGTAGGATCCTTGCAATAATCTCAGAGGTTCCTTTGATGTACACTGTTTAGAAAAAAAGCTTAAGAAAATATGCGTGCTGATTGGTTAAAAATCATGTTTCTATAACTCAATGGAGACAAAGAACTAGCGCGAGTTGTTGATGTAGTGATGGCCCGAGCAAAGAGAATTTCCATTTTGATAATTAGAGTTAACAAGTTGTTTTCCTTTTTCCCGTTGGGTTGTTTTCTAAAAGAAATAGAAAACGTACTCCGTGTTTCTATCGAGTTATAGAAACACTCGTGAAAGTTTGGGAGAACTTGAAAAAGCTGTGGAAACACTCGCCTACGGCTTGTGTTCCCACAGCATTTCTCGTTCTCCCAAACTTTCACTCGTGTTTCTGTAACTCAATAGAAACACGGTACATGTTTTCTATTTCTTAAAGGGTATAGGCACTGCAGTGGTAGGTGTCAGGTTAGTGTTTGTAGCATTTTGTTCTGTATGGTAAGTGTTGTGTGTAACAAAGTCGCAGTTGTAGTTGTTCTTACTGAAAACGTCTGTTATTTTGTCTTCACACATAATTTAGAAAGATGAACATCCTCCAAAAAATTGGTACTCCAAACCCTGAAGCCATTTAAGTTGTTTACAGGACAAAATCTGTTTCCAAATGTTCTTTTTGTCATTAAAATGAATAAAAAGATATACCGGTAAGTTTGTTTGACACCAGACCCCTTAATGCATCATGGGTGAGAAGGATAACAAGGCCGGAAATTAAGCGCAAAATAAACTGTCCATGGCTCTGCTCTTCTAGACTTTTGCCTAACATACATGTATAAGTTCAACTGAGATAATTTGGACTCAGCATCTAATCTCTGGAATTGCTATGTTTTCCATATTTTCTGTAACTTTGTGCCTTTGGAATTACAGGAAATGTATGGCAGAAACTTTGTTTCATAAAATAATTTCTACAACAACTATTCTATCCAACTTCATTCAGCTAGACTTTTAGTGCAAATGTTCCATTTCATGAGATAAAAGCAGCAGGTACAAAACGCAGGTCACAGGGCACAGGTCATTGTTTTACTTATAAAGAAAGTATCCTAAACATTCATAAAAGCTAACCTAAAGTAGGCATAATTAGGCCTAAGGTTAGCTTTTATGAATGTTTAGGATACTTTCTGTATAGGTTAAATAATGACCTGTGACCTGCGTTTTGTACCTGCTGAGATAAAAGCACCCAAAATTGAACATCATGAATTCTTGTCATTGTTTTGAACTTCCATACAGGCCTTTAAATTTCCTGCCATGTTGCTCTAATTACCCATGATGCACTCCAGAGCGCGAAGGGGTTTTTAAGACATTCTTGAGCACATCAGAGCAACAGATGGTTTGCAACCAATCTCTCGAGAGACAGATAACAATGATGTAATGTACATTTGCTGGTGGAAGAACAAAAGGAGCTAATGAGAGATATTTTGTCTTCCTCCACCGTCATGGCGGCGACGACGTAACATGCAAACCACCAATGGGCAACGTTACAGAAAAATTCATATTGCTACGATCACATTTTGGAATGATTTCCGTACAGGTCCCTACTTCATTACGCATTTTTAGCGGGATATATAGTTACGGCTATCTTCCCTATTTGTGCAGCATGCAAAGCCCTAAGCGGTGTACGAACCTTTTTTGATTTCCAGCAACGGCAATAAACCGTCTTGTCCCCTAAATCTTCAATCTCAATAATATCAGCTACTTTTTCCTTGTCCTTTTGAATCGATTTGTTCACCCAATCTTCGTCGGGTTTCTTCGGTGGTTTGGAGGGGAGCAGAGCTGAGACGACCAGATACACAACTACAGAGGTTGTCACCACAAACGGTACGAGCTGTACCCATTCGTTACCAGATAGCTTCATAAATCCTCCAATCGTGGCGGGAACCGGCAAAGATTTCAGGTAATTTGGAAGTTGAATTTTGACCACACGAGAGAATACCTCCATCTTGGATAAAAGAGACAAAAATCACGTGTTGTTACGTTGATGTTGTTGTGTAACCTTTTCTCGCATCCTCAGCCTCCCTCCCGCATTTTTTTTTTTTTTTTTTTAATTGAAGGTTAAATCCCCGCACTAACCAATGTAGGATATTTGCTGATGTGTTTTGCTGGTTTATATATCAAAAAAAGAATTTTTTTGAGTACTGCCATCAATAATTCTTAGATATTTGTGAAAAACCAATACTCCCCTCCCCTCCCGTTAAATTCTTGAAGCAAAATATCAGCGGCCTTTCAACAAATAGAATAACACGGTATATAAGGCGTCTTGCAAAATGGCGAACGAAGGAGAGCTTCAAAACTCTTCTGAAGAAACACCCGTAACTGGAAAAAAGGCCTCGATTTTCAAGCGATTTCGACCTCTAGGTCCTCCTTCGGGTTTTATTGGACGAGTCTTAACACGAGGCCTTATCGTCTTATTAGGCTGGGCAGTTTTGTGGTCTATTGTTGGTCGCGATCTCTTACCAGGCGGCAATATCTTCGGAATTTTCATCGTCATAGTTGTTGCCGCACTCGGGGGATTTTTAGCGAGAAAACTCTCCAAGGACGCTCTGCCATCTCTGTTAGGCATGCTTGTTGTAGGCTTCATCCTTAGGAATGTGCCAGGCATTGATGTTGCCAATGATATTGACAGGACATGGTCAGCTACGTTGCGAAGTATGGCATTGGTCGTAATTTTAACACGATCTGGTTTGGAGCTCGATCCAGGAGCTTTAAAAAGACTAAAATTCGCTGTGATCCGCTTGGCTTTTTCTCCGTGTATAGGAGAAGCCATCACTGTTGCTATAGTTGCAAAATTACTGTTCGACATGCCTTGGCTTTGGGGATTTCAGCTTGGGTGAGCGGAGTTGAAACATGAGTTTCAGGCTATCCATAGAATTAGCGCCACGTTTCCTAACGTACTCGAGGGGTTGCGGGAAATGGAAAGAGTGTATCCCTGAGAGTGAGTCCCTGAGAGGCCACCAAAACACCAAGCTACCAAAATATCTACCTTCATCATTCCTTTAGGTAACCGGTCGTTTCGCCTGCTAGTCGTTTCGCCTACAAGTCCTTTCACCTACACCGAGGTTGAGTCGCCTACAAACTTAAAGTCGATTCACTTACACGTGTCAAGTAGATTCGCCTACAATTTAGTGATAAAAACTAATGTGCAAGATGTTTACATAGTGAACAGAAGATTGGCATTAAAAAGACCAAAGTAAAAGTCTGAACAGACAAGTCTTCATTTACCTTATTTAACTACATCATGGAGAGTAGCAGGTACAAAACATAGGTCACAGGTCATTGTTTTACCAATACAGAAAGTATCCTAAACATTCTTAAAATCTAACCTTGGGCCTAAAAACCTTTTTTAGGACTAATTAGGCCTAAGGTTAGCATTTATGAATGTTTAGGATACGTTCTGTATTGGTAAAACAATGACCTGTGACCTGTGCTTTGTACCTGCCGTGTGGAGGGTTATCATGAGACAAACCAAAAGACACTTTAGACTTTTTTGGTTGACACTTCAAACTCTGAATAACAAGGTTTCCAATTTCACTGGTCGTTGATGGCCGCTTTTAATTTCAAAAAGCATCCCCCACCCATTTCTCCTTGTGGCTCTAACAAGCAGACAACCTTTGTATTAGTTATTTATTGATTCATTTTTAGATTTGTCAACTTCGTGTTTAGGTGAATGGACTCATAAGCGAAACGACTTGCAGGCGAAATGACCTACAACCTACCCTTATCTTTTTTTCTACTGACAAGCCACCAAGCTGCTGAGCCATCAAAACATATAGAGAAAGCAAAAAACAAAAACAGGTTGGCTGTGTAGCAAATATTTCAACAATGGTGTTTGGCGAACTTTGAATGTAAAACTAAATTCCACTTGCTATAATTGTACTTTTGTGATGAAAAAATTAAATTCCACTTTTTAAAACTTTTTTGTTTCGCTCAACTTTAATTTCCCAGGAGAGAGAAAACACACGGAAATGGACTGTTACCATGGTAATGGTCCATAATTTAAATTCCCAACCAAAACCTAGCCAATCAGAGTGATCCATTTAGCCTGAGAATTGCTTTCCATATAAAAACCCTTGATAGTAATGACGAGAGGCCCACACAATTACAGGGAAAACTCTGACCAGGATGGGAATAGCAGCTGCAACCTCCAGATTAGATCACAGTTGCTCTACTGACTGAATTATGAGGTCAGACGGGATCAACAATAATAACTCAAATAATTCCTTATCAGTTTATTTAATTTAATTTCTTTGGGTTTACAGGCAAGCAAGAAGTTGACAAGTTAGAGTGTTTTTTAGACTTGAGCTATGATTGTCAATACACATAACTGGTGAAGGCCCCTTTGTTCGCGAAATATTTTAATGGCATGATAATTACTCATGTGCGCTTTAGTCTCACTGAATGGTATATAGAATATGTTTTGCATTGGAGGCAAGATCATGTTTGATGCTATTGACTTTCTGTTAGGTTTGTTCTTGGAGCTGTTACACCAGCTGTTGTTGTTCCTCAACTTTTGACGTTGCAAGCAAAAGGCTTTGGTGTTGAGCAGGGAATCCCCACTTTAGTCATGGCAGCGTCATCTTTTGATGATGTCATTGCCATTAGTTTGTTTGGGGTTTTTCTTGGTATTGCATTTTCAGAAGGTCAGTGAAGAACCATTTTTCACAGATTTTAGTCACTATTCTGGCATTCTTGGATCATAGTACCTGTAGTTAGGCAAGAGAATGGAGGGATTAGGAAATTAAAATTAATTTTTTTCTCGTTTTATAGGAAATGTTGTGTTTAACATTTTCCGAGGTCCAATTGAGCTTTTGATGGGGGTGGTATTTGGAAGCCTGGTAGGGATGTTATGTTGGTGGTTTCCAAACAAAGTCGAGGTACAGTACTAGAATACTATGCAAGTAAATGAAAACTGTTGTTTTGCAGAATAAAAATGTGGTATTGCAATCGTCCCATAGTTCTGCTTACGAAAGAGACGCCAATATAACCTGGTATTGTTGTCTCACCTTCCCGGTCTATGATTGGATGAAAATTTGAAATTGACATTGTAGCATTGAAATTAGTAATGGGTTTCTCACCAAAGTTCTAAAATTTACGGGCATTGCTAGAAATTCAGTTCATGCTCCCTCGGGAGTACACTTATCCTCTTGACATCCATAAATGTGGTGAGAACAAAATTAATAGTACATTTAATTTCCACAGTGTTTTACAGTATTACAAATCTGTAAAAGTATGACACAGTTGCCCTTATGTTGACCTTGACTGTTGAGAATTAATATGTCAATCTGTTACGAATTGATTTTTTTAGAGTTTTATGTATGTAAGGAGGGATTGCAATACAAAATTAATTGCTATACCGCACTATATCCTCCCAACTAGCGGTCAATACAATGTGGTATTAGTGTATCAGAATCGCACTTAGGTCCTGTTTACATAGAGGTGGGATAACTCCCCTAGACGGGTAACCCACCTGTCCATATAAACTCTTATTTTTTCAGCCTCACGTTTACATGATAGGTGAGGTAACCCTCTGAGGCATGTTGCCTGGTCTGCCAAACCGGGTAACCCACCCAGTCGAGTTGCGTTTTGAATTGTAAACGTTTGAAGGTGGGGTAACTCACCAATCCGAGGTTGGCTTGTGTCACAATATACTGCTTTTGGCAGAGGCTTTGCAGCAGTAAAAGTGATAATAAGAAGCCACAGCACTAAAAAGTTGAAGCAAGAGTAGCTAGTGAGAGTAGAAGAGCATTAATTTACTGCCGAAATGCGTCCTTCACCAACAATTTTGCTGTTTATGTACTCAGCGACCATGCAGTAGCCTCGAGAAAGGTCACCCCAGGACTCTGGGGTGGTACGATTGCATGTGAACACAAGCTATTTTTCGAACCCACCTACCCGGGTACCCCACCCCCATGTAAACAGAGCCTTAGTTTATATTGCAAGTTGCAACCTTCCTGTATCTTACCTTTCCTTTATGCTCTTCTTGATCCAATGGTTTTCGTTCCAATTTCTCGTTGGATTTCAACCAGGTTAAGACTTTTAAACGCCTGCTTCGGAGGCCAATGGAATCGTTGTCCAGAATTTAACTTTCCAACTTGCAAAACGACATTATCAGGAGTTCCGATTGCTCTACCACTGAGCCCTGATAGCGCCTGCGCACTAGTCATCGAAAGGACAGAGGTTCAACCTGTATTAGAAGCACTTAAAATTTTCAAGTATACCCGAGCCGTCATAGAAAAAAATACGTCTCCTCGTTCGTTTACTGGGGATAACATTTTCTTGCTCTGTATCTGTAAATGCCAGATTTGGGACACTTTTCCTCTTACATTAACGCTCATGACCATGCCCTTCAATTTAGATTTTTTTCCACTCAGGGTAACATAACCCAATTTATTTTGGTTTGTCAACAGCCAGACAGGTCTCGCAACAGATTTGTGATTCTCCTCGGCTGCGCCTTACTGTCTGTGTTTGGAAGTAACAAAGCGCAGTTTTCTGGCGCTGGTGCCCTTGGTGTCTTGGTGATGGCTACAGTGGCATCTTATGGCTGGGGAGACTCTGAAAGGGTTGGTTGATCTATACTGTTGTTTGTTTCAGTTATCGACCAGTTGGCCCTATTCATTGATCATTGGACTGTCGTTCGGCAAATTGTGGGTTAGAAACATCTCTCGCCGGACCAGCGCTCGGTTTCTTGAAATAACCAGTCGAACCTTCGAGTGTCCTCTGGTACATGCAGGCGCGACAATCCGAAGGCCCCCTGCCGGCTGCCATCGCCTTATTGTTCATAACCCTAATGAAAGTCAAAAAACCCACACCTTGTCCGCGACGAGTCGGAAAAAGAGTAGACCGTCCTTTTTATATCTTGGTCTGGTAGCAAATGTCAGGAAATAATAATTTTTTAATGTTATTACTTATACAGGGCAAAATTCATAAAGTCTTGAGGGAATTTTGTGGTGAAAGCAAAGCACGTATCTAGACATGTTAAGGAGACCCTAAATTACGAGAAAAAATTTTTTGGCACTTCAGTAATCTGCTGGTACAGCAATTATCCACCTTTTAATAAAGAGCACTGAAAGTGCAGGATGAAAACGAGGCTAGTATTCTTTTATGAATCTAAACCAGTTTTTCAAGCCAGATTGTCAAAAACTGTTATAATCTGTCGTCTGAAGTTTGAAAAGAGAAAAACTGTGAACATTTTGGAAGTTAAGGCCAAGAACGTGGATGCACGCGAACACTTAAAAAAAAACAAACAAACAAAACCAAAAAGTTGTATTACTCGTAAGCACGTGCCGCTAAATTAATTTACCTTGACGCTTAAATGTCCTTTAACGTGGAAAAAATACTTGTTTAAAGTTTTGAAGATTTTATTAAATGTAGTTATTGAATTTCAGAGAGGACTGATAAAAGAGATCACAAACGTTCTGCGGTCAGCAGTTTCTGCATGAAAAATAGAGGACCGCCATATTTTCTTTTTTTTACAGTCATTATAGTGATGCTCTTTCCTCGCGAAACTCGTTCTTTTATGTTTATCTCGATTATTTTTGCACAATAATGGAGCCTGAAATAGTTACTGAAGTTACTCCACCACAAAAGTTGCAAGATGTGAATGCATCGACTTCTCAAGATGCATAATATGCCAAACGCACACATTCGAGGAGCTTGTAGAGGGACCTGTTGCTCTTGAAAAGGTTTTCCAATTTATAAGAGAACGAGCGTCTTATGGCGATGGAATATATCCCGAAACGTGGAAACGGCTAGCAAATACTACCTCACAAGATCTTGTAACAAACTCGGCGGCATGGCAAAGGAGGTGCTATCAAGACACATCCCACACAGGTAGCGATAACTGTAATTGTGTTACTCTAGTGACAACCAGATTGCTTGATTTACGATGCTTTCATTATTTCCAAATCTCTTCTACAATTTAAAAAGTACTTACAAGCTGCAAATACATTTTTGACATTTTAGTTGCTGTAATTGATTTCTTAATATTCAAGTGATATACTTTGTTCTGTATAGTACGTACTGTATAATATTTACAGGTATGGTGGGAAGGGCCAAACAGCGATATCAAAGGCAGTTGGCAGCAGCTGGTTCAAAGAGAAAATCTTCAGAACAGCTGTCATCGGATTCTTGTAAATTAACTTGTTCGTAAACAGTTCCCTTCAACAAAGACCGGTGTTTCTTTTGTGATGGAGAAACATCTTATTTGAATCCATTAAAACCGAAAATGCTGGTCATTCTCTTTACGAAGCCATTGAGGAAAAAGGAGGTGAAAAGCTTAAAGTAAAGTTGTCTACAGCCGTTGACGCGCACGATGCCCAAGCGATTGACATTAGATATCACAAACGCTGCTGGGCCAGTAATGTCACACACGTTCTTCGCCGTATGGAAAAGTAGCCTGAGTACTCTACTGTTAACATAGCTGACAAAATGACCGCTAAGATAGAATTTCTAAGTATGACAGAAAAAGCTTTGACAGATGGAGAAGATCTTAATGTCGCAACATTGCAAGAAGCATACGAGAGTGTCATGCCTTCAAACAATGTGAATAGCCCTACGTGCAGTCGCAAAACATTGAAGCAACTCCCGCTGAGCTGAAATACAAGAAATAGGGTTTCATAAACCTGTTCGAGTATGCAAATATGAAATAGAAAGCATCAAGAAGACAAGAGACGCTGCCATCCACCTGGTAGAAAATACATAAGTTGACGTGAATTCTGATATGAAAACGCTATTCGATGCAGCTGCTGTGCTCAGGAAGGCAATGAAGAAGTGCCAAAGTTAGAATTTCAAAGGTTCGCTGAATAGCATTTGCCTAAGGAGCTGCGTACCTTTTTTCGATGGGTCGTGCAAGGACCAAAGCGTGTTGTCTCTGCTGAGAAAAAGTCAACTGAAGTTCATAGGGGCACCATGAGTCTTGCCCAAAATACCATAGCAATGTTCCTGACAGACCGTCAAGTTAGCAACAAAAAGTCTGACATTCTAAGATCAGCACGGGAAATGCCACAACAGTTAGCTGTCGGGTTAGCGATCCACCAAGCAAGTAGAAGTAAGTAGATGATAAATATTCTTCACGGTTTTGGAATGGCACCAGACTACAACAGAATCTTAAGGGTGGAGACACGAATCGAGAGAAGCGCCATCAAACGTGTGGTGGACAACGATGGCGTGTACGGCAGCACGGTTGGGCCTGAGCAGCAACCTGGTTATGTTCTAAGCATCCCAACATGGTCAGGTTGTCACTCATTGATTAGTCATACAATGCTAGTGACCCGAGTCGGGACACCACCTCTCACTGCTGCTCCTGCTCATGAATGGCAGACCCTGATAACAGTATCGATGCAGGCCCAAAAGATCAATACGAAAGTTGTTGGTCCGGCAAAAAAGACTGTGGTGTCAATCGACATGGGCCTTTACAAACCCACAAAGCAGTTACAAATGGCACGTAATGACTTAAACCACTTCGTTTTTCTATCTGGAGAACTTCACATTGTAGTGGCACAGCTTACAGCTAACGGATTGTACATTGACAAGAGCGGCATTGACCTGTGCTGGATAGAAGCTGGTCGATAATGAATCGGCAACCGTAAAAGAGATCATGGATGGTAATCATGTGAGGAGAGGAGAAAGAGCCCATGTTATTACTCTCCAAGCCCTGTTTACACTATACCACGAAGCCTTTTCACAGCAACACCCACACTTGACACTGATGCTTGAGAAAGCTGCTCAAACGCTTAACCAAGCCATTACAGGATTGGACCAAAGCAAAATAGAAGAGGCCCACGCACAGCTGGCTAGCCTGTGTACAGACCGCCCCTCCCCTCAAAAAAAAATCGGAGAGGAACGGTCTGTGATTTACCGTTGATAATCGTGTTCCATACCACGTGATTTTTCCTGGAATGTGTGGAAAATGATTTGATTGGTTATTACCCATCGATCATTACATCATTGAAACAACGAGTTTTGATTGGCTTTTATTTTTATTTCTCCACATCAACACCGTGAGAACCACCGTTCGTGGTTCGTTCGTGTGTACTTTGAGCACGGTACAAAATACAAATAAAAATATTTTTGATTGTTAAAGAGGTTTTTCTTTTAAAGTACGAGCGGAATTGTTATCTATGGAGTGTAAAGTGGAAATCGATTCGACGTACATTTGTAGGAATTGTCAGCGCAAAAGAAACGAAAGCGCTCTTCACGAGGTGAATATAGCACTATTCAAAAGATTGTCCACTCGAAAACGTCTCCAGCTATTCCTTACCAGTCAATGTAATCCCAACCAGCCTAGCCATTCTCAAGTACAATCTACAAAGCGTGATGCCATGGAAGATTTGAGAATGTACACACCGAGGAAAATAACAGCTCATCGGCAACGATCTGTGCTGTCTTGAAGATCAGAGCCGTACCTGGTTGGAAGACTTGCAAATACATCATCTCCTTTAAAGAGTGCTTCTATGCTATAAAGCCAAGGTATCTAAAACTATCGGAGACGCTCTTCGATACACGTTTGAAATCTACCTCATTGACCACCATTTTGAGAATTTAGCTCCAAACAAAATATGAGCCACGCAAATTTTGGTCAGCGTAGATTACTAAATAATGTGTGCAAAATTATTCCGGAACACGATTACTAACGGTAAATCACAGACCGTTCCTCTCCGTTTTTTTTTTTTTTTGAGGGGAGGGGCGGTCTGTACACAGGCTAACAGCTGGCCAGCACCATCAATTCTTTAAAGGTCATGAAGGAAATGAGCAGATTTGATGCCAGAAACTGCAACCAACCACTATTCAGAGTGATGAAGCAATACATGAAAATGGTATTGGAAATGCCGCAATTCATGCGTGCCGTTCAATCAGCAGACTGGGAATTACATTTAGTGACTCTTGAAACATTCACCAAGTACTTCGTTGCTCATGACAAGGTGGACTATGCACGAATGATTCCCGTGTATTTAGGAGAGATGAAATCACTGAAGGAAACAGATCCTGAAAACTACAATGAGTTCATGGAAGGAAACTGGGTGGGTAACAAAAACCCAGATGTACCCTTCTGGGCCCTTGGTGCTGACCACGCGTTAGAGCACATCAACCGAACAATGAAAGTCAGTGGAGGATTGGGGGGTATTACCCTGAACCCAAGTGCCCGAGCGAAGTTCTTTCTCATCGCGCCAGAACTTGCGAGACTTGCCAAGAGGCTCAAGATATGGTTGGACTTTCTTCAAAGACACCAAAGCGATACCATGAGCTTTCGGCCGCTACGTTAACGGACCAAGAAAAAGCGCTCGAAGACCTTGTCACGACGTTCAGATGCTTTACTAATCCCTTTTCAGAGTAAAGTAATGACCTATTCAACCTAGTTACCAAAGACGTCGTGCTCGAGAAGGAGAAGATCTCTGCAACAAAGTCACATTGGCCAGAAACTGTTTGAAGCATCATTTCTTTATGACCGCATTCAATCAAACAAAACAAACCTGTGGGCACCTATGAAGAAACATAAACTCAGTACGTGGAAGGACATGGGTAAGAAGATGAAGCTGTCGACTGGAGATACAGTGGTGGAGCCACAAGAGGACATATCCTTATTCGCACGAATGATGTTGGTAAGCAAATCAAGACCTGAGATCAACCTTAAAGAAGCAATTGGTCAATATGGGTTTTCTGTTGTACCCAGATCGTTGTTTGCCGCTGATGGGACAATGCACCTCTATTCCATGAAGAGTAGCTTGATGGCCATTCTTGAAAAAATCGCTGTCAAAAGGGCTGTTAATAGTTCTACAGGTAGTGGAATGGATCCATCCCTAGTCGCTGAGCCATGCTCAAGGCTCAACACTGACAACCCAGAACCTGCAGCAGTCGCTTCAGTACAGATGAAAGTTGCAATTGTCGATGCTATGACAGAGTTACAGTCGATTAAAAAGCCAGATGAAATTAAGACCTTTCGGCACTTAGCTGACCACTTCATCACCCATGTCTTGAAGAAGTACAGTGACACTGATGAGGTTCGCATAATCTTTGATAGATATATATGACGTGCCATCATCACTGAAAATGGCCACTCGTGCGAGAAGACAAGGAGGACAGCACCCAGTCGCGTATCACATCACAGACACCACAAACAAAGGTTAAGTCCCAATGAAGTGGCTGTTGTCTCATGTCAACACAAAAACGGAACGTCTTATCTTTCTCTGAAGATGATCAACAGCACGCAAACGATTGGAAAGCGTATAGTTGTGGCATGGGCAAGTCAATGCAAAGCTGCTTACAAAGACATGTCACTCCTCCAGAGCAATCAAGAGGAAGCTGATTCGAAATTAGTGCTGCATGCCCTGGATGCAACAGCCTCAGGTGCTAGTAGAGTCCACATCTCATGATTTACCAGACACTGACGTTTTTGTCCTGTCTCTGAGGCGTTATCCAGAAGTGTGTGAGGATACTGCTTTCGTAAATGGAGTTGGAAATAGGCATCGTGTCATTCCACGACAACCAATAGTTGAAGTACTCGGTCCTGAAAGAACAGCAGCCTTGCCAGGATTCCATGCAATGAGTGGAGCAGATAACACGGGTAGCTTTGCATGAAAAGGAAAGCAAGCCTGTTGGAAAACGTTCTAGGAAGCAGGTCCAGAAGTTATCACTGCTCTTGCAGATCTTGGCACCGTGGCACAAATGAAAACCCGACTGAAGCTACCGAGGCTGCCCTTGAGCACTTCGTCTGCCAATTGCATGTACCCAATACATCGATTATCAAAGTAAAGGATGCTACAGTAGGTGGTGGTTGTTCAGGAAAAAACAGGCACAGTCTGACAGATTGCCTCCCACCAAGGCTACCCTACCTGTAGCATAATGAGAGCACACTACCAGGTTATGGTATGGAACAATGACAAAGTAGTCAACCCTGAATTACCATCGCCGCAAGATTACGGTTGGATGCTGGAAGATAACGAATGGTTGCCGGTGATAACAAGACTGGCACCAGCACCAGAAGCAGTAATCCATTTAGTGAAATGTGGATGTGTCAAGCAAAGATGCAAAACAAATCTTTGCCAATGCAGAAAGGCCGGCCTCAATTGCACTGATCTATGCAGCTGTTTTGACAATGGGGAGAAATGCGAAACGAAGAGCATATCGCTCTAGTGGAAGAGACTGATAATGAAGATAAGAGCGATGTGAATGATGATGATGATGATAATGACACCTTTTAAGGGCAATTTAGAAAGTCATTGTTGACAGGAAAACATTTTATCAGTTCACTTTTTAAAGGAACTTTGAGAAAAGTATATAGCTACAAGTACTGTTTATCAAATTTGCTTCCACTTGTAAGTCAAATGTTTGGTCACGTGACCTAGAATGAATGCAACATTCTGCCACTGAATATCAAGGATGCCAAATTTTAGAGTGAAGGTAAGTTTTAGTTAGTTTAGAATCGTCTCTTATAGCTAAAGGACTTAAAAAGAAGCTTTGCCTCGTTTGCATGCAATACGTTTTGCTGCTGTTGACTAATGAGTCCCATAATAGCCGTAAGACTAATTGCTGGAGTGCCAACAACATTTTTACTTTCGTTTACGGTCTCCTTAGCATTTTTAGGTAGGTGGTTTAGGTGGTTTACTTTCACCACAAAATTCCCACGGGGATAGATCCTACACAAGCTCGCAGACTATCATGGTTTGGTAGAAAATGTTTGGAAGTATTCGCTATTGGTTAACCCCTCACAAGTAAATAGTGCTTTTTGCGTGTTCTAATTAGTTAATTCCACTTTAATTGTAACTGCAAGGCATTAGATGATGTAATATAATGAACGGAAATCAAAACGCACTCTTAAAACCCCGACATTATGAAGCAAAAAAAAAAACACTTGAGAGTCATGGGTGACGCACGCTCTCCGCCAAACTCGTTCCCAGAGTCTCTCTCTGGGAGGCAGAGAAGATAGACCCTGGAAACGAGGTTGGCTCTCCACATGTTCCTAAGCCTATTTGGCCTTTGCAATGTAAACGTGCTAGCAATTCCTTATATTACCAACGAGACAGTTAATGTAATACGTAGTTTGCAAATTTGTATCAGAGAGCTATTTTGGGTACCCAATAGTAGTTGTAATTTGCAACTCAACTTATTATTTAAGTTAACAATAACACATTAACAATAGAAATGTAAGCGAAAACCTTGCACACTTTGTATCAGATTCTCTTGCATGACACATGGAAGTTTTTTCACTTGTAGAATTCTTGTTTTGCAAGATACAACCATGAATTATATGTCAAATTGATCAATTAATAGTGTACTTTACAGACAATATTATTTCCTTTGAAAATTAAATGAAATTGGTCACAACTCGGTTGTCACAAAACGAAAAACAAACTGCTCACGCCGGCCGAAATTGATAACAACACGTACGCTGGTTCAGTCTCGAGCTCGTTCACTCAATATAGAACGCGCTGGATCGAAAATAAATATTAAAGAACACTAAAAGCAATGTTCAGAGAGATTAAGCATCACGCTTACGTGAACCGGTAAACGTCAGCTTGCCATTTCACGTTTCACGTAAAATGGAATGAAGCTTGTAAACATTGTTTGTAGAAAAAGACGCTATATTGAATGAAAATCCTTACCTGTCAAATTTTGCGAGTTTCGATGAAGCTGTTTTGTGAGTAAATAGAGAGTCGACGTGAGTTCATGAGCAAATCGCGGTAAGGAGTCAGTTATGAACGATCTGCAATAACGAAACCTAACTTTTCCTTTTTTGACTTTGCGGAAAATGGTTTTGGGGTTCTTTTTTTCCATTGACAACTTGCTATCCGTGGAAGAAAAACGAGCAGGAAGTTTCACGTATGTACGACAAACGCCAAAATGCTTACTTTCACGTAGAAGCGGCAACCGGCAAACGCGAAAATGGCGGGAAAATCATGGTCACGTGGTCACTTTTACGTGCTGCTAAATCTCTCTATTATTTAAAATATCCACGTGAACGATATCGCACATCAAAACACACGCTTTCATTGATTCTTGAAGTCACATTATAAGCGGCCTTTGTTCCCTTACCCGGCTTACATTACATTTTCTCTGGAGCGCTCGAAAATTTTTTCTGCAGACACAATAGCCTACGTAGCTGGCGGAATATTTTATCGCATGATTATTTTAACACTCGCGAGTACGATGGTTTTGGCCGAGAGTGGGCCGCGACTGGCATGGAGACTAGCAGTCTTTTCACTCGCGGCTAAAACACAACGGAGCAACCATTGATTTACTCCTGCGTGTTTAAATAATTCTGCAGTAAAATATCCCGCCAGCTACGCAGGCTGCATACACAACACACTCACGCTTCGGCTCTATTAAGGCTGCCGCCTCGTCAGCCTCGCGTCGTCGCTCGGCTGACTCGACAAAAATTCGTAGAGGCCGCAAACTTTCGTAAGTTGATTACTCTCACTGCCGCCGGAGATTTTGTCATACATACTGGTTTGGTCGCCAGCACACTTCTCTCTTTCGATATTCTAGTAGTCTCCTTACTTTCGATTCAAGATTTGTTTGACTCTTTTCTTGGTGTGTTTTTAGGCTCCGGTTGCAAATGTTATGGCCATAGTATGGGAATTCTTTCAGCCCCTGCTGTTTGGTTTAATAGGTGCTGAAGTCAGCCTAGAATACATGGATAGTACACTAATAGGTAATGTTAACTGACATTTTTTTCCTTTGTTGGTAGTTAGTATGCGCCCTGTTTCACGCGCTTAAGAGTTACGCAGAACTCGTTTGTGAGTCTTCCAGAGGACAGCTGTGGCACTGAAAGAAGCATGAAATCGAATGATACAGACGATATTTTCAGATGAAAGTTAAAAACGTTTGTTCGCTACAGTCCATCCGTTAAAACACTGCCATCTCGTAATGTATACAAATATCACCGCAATTCAAGGATTTGAATGTAGATTTAAGGAATATATTCAAAAAGATAATTTTATGACAAGATGACAAGCAACAGGCTTCGGTTCCACGGTTAACGCGATTCTAAGTCCCCGGGGCTAAGTCTCTCCATTTTCTCCTTTTAATGCGGTGTCTCGATACATCACGACAATGAGGTAAGCTATTTTGTTAAGATTTTTTTCGTGTAATACGGAATATCCCATACAAATCGTCTTATCATCGGCCATATTTGTTTTTACCACTATTGCTTGTAATCTCGCAATGTGATTGGCTAATTTGCCGTTGTCGATAAGAGTCTAGACAACGCTGCCGCATCATGCTCACGTCAATTTGTCACGAAATGCATGCAATAGCCAATCAGGAACGCTCATTTTGGAAAATAAGCCAATCATATTGCGAGAAAGTTAGACAACGCTTGCTCTTTCTTCGTGTCATGATTTTGGTCACGCTCTGAAAGAAACATTTTCTTTGGCGTTGAATATTGTGGTAAAAAACAAATCGAAAGTGGTTCAGCGTTGTCTGTTGTCTGCGCCTCGTGAGTCCACAACATTTTGACCACTGTGATGACGAATATCGTTGTAGATAAGAGTACAGACAACGCTGAACCACTTTCGATCTGTTAATTCGAGCAACTCTCACCCGGAGTCTGCATGGGTCGCCCTTGCCGAATACCTCGCAGACCGGTTGTCAAAAGTCCATATGATGTCAAGTGGTCTCGTGTTTTTTCCTCTTTCTTTTCAGGCAAAGCCTTTGCTTTGCTCGCCATAGCAATGGTATTTAGATTGATTGTCACCTTTCTTGTGGTGTCTGGAAATAATCTCAGTGTGAAGGACAAGATATTTGTGGCAATTGCTTGGTCACCAAAAGCCACAGTTCAGGTGAGACTACCCGATTCTAGCTATATTTATCCTGAAAACAGATGTCAACTTTGATTTTCGGCGTGCTCAAAACGACGTTTGTTGCCGATGCCTTTTGGGTCTTATGAACCACTAAATCAAACGGCAAATTCCCAACAAGGAAAGCCTTTTGGGGGGGTCTAGAGACAGGGGCCCACAATCTGCATTCCAAGACAAGAGTGCTGTTGAAATTGGCCAGTATCAAGAATACCATAATATTCTTTGTTTGTCCGTCCAACATTTTGCGTAAATATTGTTTTTATTTTCTCTTGGGACTTACAATAGTTCCAAGAGTAACTGGAAATAATGCTTATGCAAAATTTTGGAGGGGCAAACAAAGAGTATTATGGTATTTTTGATACTGGCTAACTGGGGAGAAGAGCAAGGGGACACTTCGTGACGTTTATTTGAAATCTGCGTGTATCCAATAAACCATTTTCGAATTCTCACGGCTGGACTGGATCTCGTATGAAATGGAGACTAATGCGGGCAAATCTTTTCAAATGCAAATTAATTTGCCCGAATTAGCCTCCATTTCATGCTAGATCCAGTCCAACCATTAGATACGAAACTGGCCTATTAGGGGCGTTTCTGGACATATCTGAATGTGACAGCGTTCACCCCGTAAAAACTTTGCGCGCACAGTGGAATGGTAAGAAACTTGGGCATTGGATTGAGATTATGACCCATTCCATTTGTTACTTTGGGTTTGAGAGACCTCCATTGTTGTGGTCTGGGCTCCTTTCACATACATGCGTGGGTTGGGTGAGTGAGACCAATATAAGGACTGCCAGCGGCGCCTTTACAAGCTGACGTCCGATCTCACCCTAAAGAAAGAATTGTAAACCGCCATATGTGCGGTATATATCCGCAGTTCATATATGATCCATTTCATATATCATTTCATCGTTGATTCATTCCTCACGGGAACATTAGAATCCACAAATGACCAGCTCCCAACGTCAGTGGCTTCATAGCTCAGTTGGTTAGAGCGTCGCACCGGTATCGCGAGGTCACGGGTTTGAATTTTTCAGGACTTCTCTACGCAATTGCAAAAATTGCGTTCATAACTGCGAGGATCATAGCTTCACGTGATTTCATATCCGCAGTTCATATATGATCCATTCCATATATCATTTCATCGTTAAGTCCTTAACCATAACCATATCTTCCACGTGACGAACTTTGGCTTAAATTTAAAGCATTAATGACAAAAGCTTCAAAAGTGGCAAGGATTTACCAGAACTGCCCCAGCTAGTTCCCTTCAGCCGGCTCTTTTCCAGTAACTCCAAGTGCGAAAATTACCCTTTCATCTTGTTTATTTAAAACTACATACTGCCAAAGAAAATTCGCTCTTGGAGCCTTTGACTCGTGCATTATCGCAAGAGTGAATTAGATAAGAGTGTTTATCTATCACTTTGCGGTCTTGCCCCAAAACAGTAACAAATGGATTTATTTTTAGATACACTTTGCACGCGAAACAAACAAAGGACCGCCAATTTTAACCAATCAAAAGGAGCCATGTCACGCGTGACTGCTTCTGCTATGTTTTTTTTTTCAGAGACATAAGTGATTTTTCGCGGGAACGGATATTCTAAAAATAGACTCATTTTTGACTTTGCTGGGGAGCCCACCCATGCCATGACAACACTCTTATCTAATTTACTCTTGATTATCGTTATACCCATTCTCTTTGTACTTGATTTTTACAGGCCGCCATAGGTTCGGTGTCACTGGACATTGCTCGAGAACGGGGATTCACTGGAATGCGCCAAGAGGAACTTGGAATGCAGGTGATATTAGTTAACGGCGTGGTCCAGTGGTTAGGGCGTTGGGTTTGCATGCGGTTGTCCCGGGTTCAAATCCCGTTCTGGGGCCCGTTTCTCGAAAGTCCCGAAACTTTTCAGGGCATTTTCGTGTGTCACAGTTCCTTTTGTATCTCAAGAACGGAGAAGATTCAAGTCATCAAACTTCACAGACATATTTCTTTTAGTTAACTTGAAAACATGTTAAAAGATCGCCTTTCCAAAACAAGCGGTTGGCAGTTTCACAAATGGCTTTTCGGGCCTGGGACTTTGGAGAAACGGACCCCTGGCCTCTGATTAGGATTTGTTTAGGGTTGTCCCGGATTCAGCTCTACCACGCTTTGTAAGTAGTCAAGTGGTTGCCTCCTGCCAGTTGTGGTTCTTAGTCATGTGGGGTGCCTTTGAGCTAGCTTGACAGCTAAGTGCACTTTCACTATAAACAAAGCATTTATATTTATATTTTTTTTACAAGTCAAGATATCAGTGGTGTTGAAACAAAGTTACTTCGCTTGTGCTTGTACCTTGCTCATGTTACAAACTAGTTGTAGTTACAGCATTGTGAAGCATGTCTAGAGAATTGCTGTACTGTGATTTTCATAATTCTGTGGAATTTCACCTTCAAGCGCTAAGCGCCAAACTGCGTTTTGGTTTTCCATCAATCAAGTTTTCCAACATAGCTGGGAAGATCGACTCCGCCTCAAGAAAGTGAATTGGAGTCTTTGTTTAGTTCACAGCTCGAATACCATCATGATATCTTTTTAGGGGTTCGTCATTAACTACAATATTGGACAAAACTCGTTGGGAAAATGTGACGGTCTAATTTGCCTGTGTGATAAAGATTAAATTCTTCCTACTTTCCCCCTCCCCCCATTCCAGTGTTGGTTAAAAAACGGGCAAAGGCTTGCACACTATGTTGCATGAGTTCGAATGTACGAATGCAACTTGGGAACCAAAGATGCTGATTGGTAGGTTATGTCATGCTTCAACCGATGTCGTTTGATTGATAGAAGCCAAAACGCAGTTTGGCCGTTGGCGCTTAAAGGTGAGATTCCGCAGAATTATGAAAATCGCCATAATGTTTCCACCAAATCAGGTTTTGCAACACTGACATTCTGGTTTGGAACACACTACAGATTCTGACCATAGCAGTGTTGTCCATTGTCCTCACGGCCCCAACAGGAGCAGTGGCGATTGCGGTCTCAGGCCCTCGCCTCTTACAACAGGCCGAGACGAGAAAGCAAAAGACTGGAGACAATGACCTGACAGAAGCTCTTTTTGATGGTCATCTCACAGATGGTTTGGAGTTGAATGCCATGGCGTGAGGAAGGAAGACTGAAATGTACACGACACTATGTAAATAATTATTGGCCTCTCATGTTGTTGTTTATTTATATTTAAGTCGGTCAATTTAAAAAACATGAAATAAATAACAAATATATTATTGTCTCCTTTGTTTGGTGCAGTTAAACGTTTGTGTTCTAAAAAGGTTGGGCGCCGTGAGCTTAGCTTCATCTGCAATGTCTATATGAGGACTGTCCTAATGCGATGTAGCAATTCCCATTGCTGCAAAGAAGTGAAGTGTACAGGCGTCCCCAAGATAAACCAGTTGAGCTCTTGGAACAATTACTTAGTGTTAAATTTTTAAAATCCTCGAATGTGGTCGTTGGAATAACATGGTGAGCGTTGCCTTCTTGAAATTGTCTTTTGCCCTGAATGTATTGGTGGTCATTCAAACCTGAAGTTCAGAGTTCGAGAGCAAACGAAAGAAGACCCTGGGGGAGAGTGGTAGCGCACGGGAGAGGAGGACTTGGGTACGGAGAGTGTAGATTGCACATCAATGAAGAACCAATGCAGAGCAGAAAGAGCAGGAAAAGAGGACGATCCAGTTTATCATTCACGCCATTCTTGTTCAATTTAAACAACACTTCTACCAATCATGGTTGCTTCCGCAGTCTGTGACAATTATTCTACCGCCGAAAGCGCAACGAAATGGAAATAACTTACTAAGGGGCGAACCATTTTACTTTTGAGGGGGAGGTGGGGGGGTTGGAAGATTTTGAAAAAAAATTCCTGCAGCCTCCTAAGCAAAGAATAAAATCCATGCATGGCCAGGTCTGAGAAAGAAAAAAAAACATGCAAGCGTTGTGTAGAAAAAAAAATTCTTACAAATCATAGAAGGCCCATCCCTACCTGTGGTCTACCAAATCTGAGTCGTTTAAATACAAGCTATGCTCTTTTATTCAATAAAGCGAGTTTTCTCAAAAATGGGAGTTTACTGAGTTCATAGAGTCTTATAAATATTCTATAATCCTTTCTCTGCATGGCAATCTTTTATATCATCAATAAATAATATTATTATTTCGTTGATATGTGACCAATTGAATCAAAACTCTTTTATTCAGTTGGGAATATGATTGATTCAAGGCCTTGTATCATCAAAATTGATTGTAATAAACACTATTAAACCAGAACATTGTGAAAGCAGAACCTTGTCATACTTCGTGGCTCTACTGACATTATATATAATCCACAAAAAGCAACTTTGAGTTGATTGTTGTACTGAACAACTGCCATAACAATAACACTTGGATTCTAAAATATAAATACTGCATTTATATTCAAGTTAAAAAACAAGCAAACAATAAATAATAGCTAATATTGAATTAAAAAATAAAAAACATTTTCTTTTAATATATGAGTTTTAATATTAAGTGAATTTCTATAAAAATATGTTCTTAAAGAGGGTATAAAAGACTACTCTGTCTCAGATTTATTTTGCTTCCTTGTTTTTTCTGGAATTTTTGTCTGCCTTAATTTTAACATACTGCTCCTGGACAGTTTTCCCAAACTTCTCCTGGCAGGTCTCAAGGACTTCAGTTACTCTGTCTAATTCACTAATCAGCATACTTCTTGCTGCTTCTAGTGCTTTTTCAAGCGGTTTGTAAAATCCATGGCCCTCCTCTTTACCTAGAAGCAATCATGCTTGTTCCCAGGGTTCTCTCCTACTCTTGAACCCTGGGAACGAGATTGAGAAGCAATATCATAAATTTTTGTCACTTCACGTAAAGCCATTTATTAAATACAAATACATAACCCTAACCCTTAAATAGGAATTCAAAAAGTTTGGAATTGAGTCAAGTTCGATGGATATCAGGGACACAATAATTTTGAGTACAGTAAACATCTGCATATAGAACGTTTGATTTTGATGTATTTCAAAGTTATTCTTTGCATGGTGCTCAAATATACAAGGTATTTTTTCCCCAGTGTTTAGGGTTCTCAGTCAAGATTCAGATAAGACACAGATAAATTTATAGCATGCCTTTGAGAGATTATTGACATTATTTATAGACTAAATCGACTATTGTGTTTAACTAACCTCTTTTCACAACTCCATTTTCAGCGAGTGTGTCTGAAATAGCTTTCCTGTCGTAACGATCATAGTGCTGGCAATACACTGCATAGTAAACATTTTACAAAGTAGAAACCACCATGAAATGCAGGATACTCTTTATTTTAAAAAAAATCCTTTGAGGTGTGTCTCACTCCCGAATGGAGTGAAAAAAAATCCTGCAGAGGATAATCTCCCAAAAAAAATTAATTGCGTTGCTTTTCGACTGAAAAAAATATGTGCCTTGTTGGTCAGTTCTTGCCACTGAGAAATCTTCCACCCTACCCTACCCCCCCTCTCAAAAGTCAAATGGTTCGCCCCTAATAGTTCCCGAGTACGTGCGAAAATTTCCGACTACTTTCATTTCATAAACCAGGCTCAGGAGACGGACATCTTGCCGATCGCACCAGGTTCTATAACGGAGCCACATGTGGGACACTTCGCTGTGACCTTTTGAGATATCTTGCACATGCGCGGAGAGCAGGGTCTACTCGCTGGCAAATCCGATGTGTTACTGCAGTAGTCCCAAGGTTCTTTAACATACCATTTTCTTGGAGGGTTTGGAACGATTTCTTTTGATTTAAAAAATGTCACAATCTGCCGAGAGATGTTTGCGGAGATCTCGCGAACCTGTAAATGTAAATGGATGAAATATTTTTAGTGCAGGGAAATGAAGTAAAGGTAGTTAAATCAGACAGAGGAAAGGATATGAGTACTACCAAAAATATGGAAAAGTGAGTATCCTAACTTTCATTGCGACCGTTTACTTTAAGCGCGTTCCTGTGGGGTTTTGGTCTGGCTCACACCACAGGATTTTACTCGACCCCTTCGGCAGTTCAGACCTTTTCTTTTGTCTTCTAAGAAAGATCTATTGGAAGTAGCCAAAACGCGGGACAGGGGCCAGGGCCGGGGTCGGGGTCGGGGCGTTTTTTTTCCCACATTTTTTTTTTGTTTCAATTTGTGTCGTTATTCTCCTGTACTGTTGTTTTCGAATGACCGGCATCTGTCCTTCATTTATGGTGGAAATTAGCCATAAACATTGAGGAACTTACGGAAGCTATGAAATTAAATTAAGGGACATCTTAGTTTTTTTTCTCGAAATCGGACTTTGTTTTTTGAAATTAAGATAATATCCGAAAATGCTGAAATTGGAGTTTATGAAATATACGCCAACTGCCAGAAAAATTGAAGACTCGCTGAGTTCCACACTTACAAATAGCATTGTAATGTTTACTTCTTGAGAAAAAAAATAGAATCGCAGTTCCACGATGATCGTCACGCAGTCAGGCAACGTTTTCATTACAAGGAAAGGTTACGTTTATACAAACGTTGGCCGTGTAGCACTTATATTTTAAACAGAGTTAACTGAATAGAGTGTAATGTGAAGTGCTAGATTTCAGTCCCGTATGAACCATGTGAGCGTTAGCCCTACAGATGGAAATGGGCCCACACAAGGACAGAGAAAAACTCTGACCAGGGTGGGAATTGAACCCACGACCTTCGGTTTAGATCTCCGCGGAGATCTAAACCGAAGGTCGTGGGTTCAATTCCCACCCTGGTCAGAGTTTTTCTCTATCCTTGTGTGGGCCCATTTCCATAAGTAAGGCTAACGCTCACATGGTTCATACGGGACTGAAATCTAGCACTTCACATTACACTCTATTCAGTTAACGTTCTCATTTGCTTGTTTGTTCGTGTTGACGTCATGTTGTTGTCTATCTTTACTACAAACGGTTTGTAGTAAAGCCAGAGTCGCAGGGGAACTTGCTAGTCAATTCTATTCGCACGTCAAGGGATCAAATCTAATATCACGATAAAAAACACAACGACATTGAAAATAATTTTGCGAAAACAAGCAAATAAGAACGTTGTGTGATGACTATTGTGGAACTGTGGCTATGCTCTGTTTCGTTATAATTGTATTGTGGAGAAGGTTTTTAAGAAGTAAACATTAAAATGTGGAGCTCAGCGAGTCGTTAGTGTCTCTAGGAGTTAACGTATATTCCCCAAACAAACTTCAATTTCAGTCTGAAATTCTCTTGATTTCGAAAAACAAACAAAGATGTCCCTTTCGTAGCTTCCGTATGTTCCCATATTTTTTTGACTAATTTCCACCATAAACGATGGAAAGATGCCGAACATTCGAATATAACATTACAGGAGAATAACGACAACAATTGAAACAAAAAAAAATTGGAAAAAAAACGACACCCCGACCCAGACTACTCATCCGTTGTCCAATGGATGGTTTGCAGCCAATCTCCACGGACTGAGGTGACAATGGTATTATTAGCCTGCGAAGCTGGGGGTTCTTTTTGGAGCGCGAGAGATTTCAAGCGGCGCAAGAAAACCGCTCGAATTCTCTTCCGTTCCGAAACAACAGAACCGCCAGCTGCGCAGGCTATGATATAATGTCAAGAGATTATGAAGGTACCTTGATAATCTCTTGATAATGTACAAAGTGCTGGTGGACCAATGAAGGCAGCTAATGAATTTGGGATATTTGAACTGAGAAATGGACATGAAATGAAAGATAGAAGGATCATCACAGTTAGATAAGAGACTTGAGCAGTTGCAAGCCAGCCTTCAAAGGAGCTAATGAGAGAATGATCCTTTGTTTTCGTCCACCAATCGGGAGTCAGTTAAGATCTACGACGGCGACGTTTACGACAACGTCACTAACAGCAACGTCACTTCAAAATATAACTTTGCATTACCCAACGTCTTTACCAAATAATCCATCTCGTTAACGTCCTACAATCTATCCTAAAAATAAATTGGCACGAGCCGTTTCAATGTAAAAAAGGAAAATCGTATGCTCACGTCGTTCGTCGTTACAACCTCAAATTTGGTTACACAGAGTCAGGGGCGTAGCGAAAATATACGCATTATTTTATCTGTTTATTTATTTGACCTATTTACGTATTGAATGATTTAAAGATTTTTCGGCGAAAAGCAACTTTTACACATGCAAGGATCCTCTGTCCCATGCAAGAGTTTTCTCTCATTGTATTGCTGCGTTTTACGAAAAGAAAACTTTGTGAAGCGGAACCAACCAAACTTCCCCCTAGAAAACATGGAAAATGGCATTTCCGAGGCCCCAAAAAGAATTAACCACCCAAGAGGCTCGTGTCTTAGGCGCTCGTTTCACCACGCCTTTCTTTGCGTACCTAATTGGACAAACCACGCTACGCCCTTGAGAGTACCGTAAAAATGTGACGTAAAATGCGTGCCGGACGTGCAGCACGACTATTTGTCTTTTTCTAGCCAATAATACTCTTGTTTTGTGACGTTGTCGTTGCCTTGGCCGCCGTCGTTTCTTAAACTCCCTAATATGGCAGCGATGCATGACGTAACGAGAAAACCATCTGTTTCTGTGAAGATATCGCTGGCTTTCACTTTCGTTATCATTGTTACCTCAACTGCAAACTGCAAATGGGACTCAAGACTCAAGAACTGTATCAAACTTTCATTCAAACCAAAACAACGTGGAGACGTCCAGGAGGTCGACGCGACCAAAACAACACGTAAAAATTCTTTGACTTGAGCCATTTGAGTTTCAATGAGAACAAAACACAAACAGCGGTTACAAACATTTGCATAAACTGCAAATTGACTGAGATTGCAAATTTAGCAGTGAGAAACTTTATCTCTGTTATTAGATAATATCTTGTCGTTTTATGTCAATCAATTTTGTTAGTTCCTAGTTCCTTTTGAATTTAAATTTATCTGTAACTGAATAATAATCACTTCTGATGAAACGTTAAGTTTATAAAGTTACGCAGTTCAAAACAACACGTGACTTAATGCCTGGTTTTCATTAGTAACGCAAGCACAACGTCGACAGAAAGCATAAGCACACGGAAATGCTCAGACGCGGGGAAACTGGAACGAGTGCTTTAGTTTGCCAGAAACGGCCAGACATAATAAATGTCCTTTTGCTTTTGCCTTGTTTTGTTTCACACGGCATAAGGCGAACACAAGCACAAGCACAACAATAGGAAAAAAAAATTGATCCTTGTGCTTTCGCCGAGGCCGTTTTCACGGGAAAATGAGAGCTGTCCAATTGAGTACGCTAACCCTAACCCAAGAACAGGGCCTCTGGCCACTTCCAAGTTATGCGCAGTCGTAGTGAAGTTCCATTTTTTGAACCCGTTGACAACCGCTGCTGTTTC